>NW_009646847.1:2754908-2760612 GCF_000708025.1 Charadrius vociferus | reverse complement strand
GCGGGGCGGGGGGCCTGCCGTTCCCGGCGCGCGCCGGTAGGTCCCAGCCCTGAGCAGAAGCATCAGCGGAAAGCTGCCAGTCAGTGATTATAATTTATTATTCATTTCTGTTATAGGTGGGGTGTGCAGACAGTTACAGTAATAATTACCAAGACTGGAGCGTTTCCTAGGCAACGGGGTTTTTTTCCTCCATTCATGCTGTTGCGGCGAGTGTGCCTGTAAAGCATGACATCGCTGTATTCGGGGGTTTGTTGCCCTCCCGCTGCTCCAGGTTTGAGGTTAGTTACAGCATCATAAGGTGCTCTCAAGCATAAAAAGCTCAGGCTGGGATTAAAGCACGCGGGGAACGCTGTCGCTAAGTCTTTCCTTCTACTGTTTCACTTTTAAGTAACAAGGTTATAAAAATGCAAATACCATCTCAGGGTTGTTAATAACTAATATTGGGAAGAATTCCTGCAAGTTGTAAAACATTTTTTTTTTTTTTTTTGTAAACAAAACCGAACCTGGGTGAGGCGGCTCCTTGTATTTTACGATGGCCTCATGAAAATAATATTTGGGGGGAAAAAAAAAAAATGGGGGGGGGACTTGCAGCTTGATCCAGCCTTGCTGTGTTGAGCATCATAAATCAATGGGAACTGCTCCATGCAGCTAATGATAAGGTGGTATTTGTTGTTTACCCCGCTCTATGGTAATGGCTCGTGAGGAGGAGGGTGCCGTGTCCTTCCTGGAGGAGCAGGAGTAATCCGTGATGTGGTGACAGAGTAACAGAAACCACATCTATTATCAGAGATCTATAAATGAATCATATTATCCCACGTTTTTAGGCTTACTAGAGCGCTCATTTTCAGAAACTTACATCAAGCATTGTGCAAGGATGAAAAGTAGTATTTTTCCATCCCCCGTACGAGGCAGAGGGAATTCATGATGCAATCTCACACCCGGATGGGGAATTTTTACCCGTTAAAATTTTGAAGTAAGATGCTAAAGCATGATTACATCTAGGAAGACTGTAATCTGTCGGTGACGCGCTCCTCTCGGAAGGACGGGCTGTGGATTAATGGGGCGGCCCAGCCCGGGGAGCGCTCTGGGACCCCGGCTTGGAGGTACAGTTTGATCTCTTTGAAAGGCTAATGGTGGTACTAAAAGAAAAAATAAAACACAAGAAAAAGCCTCAAACCCACAAACAAACAAACCCCCAATATGTCCTAACTCACTCCTCAGCTGCCCTGTGCGTACAGCCAGCACAGAAAAATTTACCGATGCATGGTCCACCCCTCTGGTGGCACCCTGGTGGGGATGGGTCACCCACCCTGCCCCTGCAGTCCCGACTACAAATCCCAAATAATTTGAGACTCAACTGAGGGGGGATCAGTGGCAGAAATGGCCCCTGCCCTCGGAGCGGGGGGATGCTGCAGGTCCCACCACCGCTGGCGGTGCTCCAGGGTCCGGCGTGAGCCCCTCTGCAGCCCCCACCAGCAATGCCTTCTCTGACCTGTGGCATCCTCTGGTTTCCACTCCCAAAATCCATCCCGCCGAGCACCCCCTGCCGTGGTGCGTGCCGGGGCCGGGCGAGCGCCCAGGGGTGCGGTGGGCAAGCGGGGCTGCGCTGGGGGGGGTGTGCTCTGGAGAGCTGTCTGCGATGCTTCAGTTTGCATCAGCGCAAATCATTTACGCTAATTCCTTCAGATTTGGATTTAAGTTTTAAAGAAAGCTTCAAGTTACCTCAAAATAGCTTAGTAATTATTTTAATAACTTGTATGAGCAGGAACAATACCCACAGTGTCAATTCTGGCTCGCAAAATGTTTTTTTTCAACTGTTCTGAGGAAAAAACAGCGAACAGTTCAACAGCTTAAATACAAGCGAGTGGATCTCCGGAGATTAATCTGTCTGGTGTTCCTCAGGTAAAGACTTCTGCACAATTTAACAAAGGAAATAATTTTTCTATTTTTATAATGCATGTCTCTCTGTGGTATAAATTACTAAAACCACGCTGCTTATCCTCAGTAATGTTATAGATGCAGATAATTTACTGTGTATCACGTTATCAGTTCATTAAAGAGATGCAATAAAATCATTATTTACTAAGAAACAGCAACCCTTGCAATATCTTGTCAGAGAAATTGGCTGATGCAAGAGGATCATATTTAAGCCCATCTTCACAATGGCCCTTTAAACATTTCATCTGCTTCCCACTTGAGTTTCGTGGAGGAGCTGGTGTTCCCGCAGCCCTTCGGCGGAGGCGGCAAAGTTGAGCGCGGCCCGGCTGGCCGCTGTGCCGGGGCCCAATCTGGCGGCATCACCCCCCGCTCCCCGGGGCACCCCGCACCCGCCGAGCTCAGCCCCGCGGTGCTGCTCCCGCCACCGGCTCCGCCAAAAGGTTGCCAAATTATTAAGGGAGGTTCAGGCATTTCCTACCCCATCCCCCTCTTCTCCTCTGCCTAAAGATTACTCTGCATCCTAGACAAAGGAAATATTTAAACTGTTAAATCTGAACAAAGATACAGTCTGCGTATGACTTCTCTGAAGCCCTATAAAAATTCTTTAAAATTGCCTATTCACTCAAATTTACTGAGTGTAGCAAAAATGTCAAAGGCATAAAGTCAGAGAAGATTGAATAAAATAATGCAGAAAGACAGATTAGTCATGCACAGACCCACACAGCCTTTCACAGCACACAATACCACTTTTTATTACCGCTCTATCTTTACAAAGACTATGTTCAATACATAGAGGATGATACATGGTCAGTCATGTAATCTGCCTTTGATTCCAAGACTCATTTATCTGGGCCCTTTTCACAAAGACATTGATGAGAGATTTCAGTGTTTTCAGTGCATTGTTTTATTTATCATATATAATGGCTGGTGGAAAAAAATAGGAATTATGTCACAGATCCCGCATAAAGGAGTTGTATAAAAGACTCTGTGACAAAGTTTGGTAAAACACATAGTGGCTTGGCTCAGGCGCTCTCTTTTTCCCTCAATCCCGTCCCCCTCCTCCAGCACTTTGAATATTGACAGCTGTCAAAAGCCCTGGAGGAGACACGCTGCCCGCTGCCTCTGCCCGCTCTCACAGCTCTTGCGAAGCCGTCTGAAAATTACCAAATTTTTTTTTTTTTTTTTGCTTTTAAATTTGAGCAATATTTTAATTGTTATTTTTAGCGATCCGGATTTATTATTTATACATTCACCAAAGAAAAGAGTCAGTCACAGTTTTGTATCTTGCAAATTTAATAAAGAACAGCCCTTAAGATAGAATTTCTCAGCCTGCCAGGATTGACAAAAGCCAGCTAATGCAGAAATGTCAACAGCAAACCTCATCAGCAGCCCCACCATGCCTTGCAATCAAGGGAAAGCTATGGCTTTACATAAACAATAATATATAGCCATCTAAATATCTCTCCGGGTGTGTGGAGACACTACCCGAGACGCGGGAGGAGGAAGGGATGTGGGGCCCGGGCTCGGAACTCCGTGTGGGAAAGGGCTCCGGGAGAAGGGGTTGAGGGCTGATGCTCATCCTGTGGGATGGAGGACCAAACCCCGCACTTGGATACGGGGCCGGCAGTCCCGAGCGAGCCCCTTGGCGTCACCAGGGCTGTTCCCGGTTTACACTGAGCAAGTGGGGGCTGCTTTGCCCAGTTGAGTCGGAGGTTTTGGGGGTGCAGATGGAGATTCATGTTCTTCTCCTGTGTAGTGATGGGAGGTAGTCAGACCAACCCCTGCCCCCTCCCAAAATGCAGCCCTGAGCGGGCAGCGCTGCCCCAGGGCTGGAGCGAGGCGTTATTAAATACCGGAGCATTGGCCCTCGTGCGCTTTAATTGCGGTCTTACTTTCAAAAGGCCTTTCAAAAAGTGTTTCGGTGGCTTATTGCAAAGGGCGGTTTCCGCTGAGAGGAGGTGGCCGGGGAAGGGCCCGGGCGGGAGGCACTGCGTTGGGAGGGACATGGACACCGGGTGAAGGCGTCCCTACCCAGCGCTGAGTTGGGAATTAGCCATAATTCCAGCAGTTTTGGACCCCGAACAGGGTCTCCGAGGGAGCAGGCAGAGCGGCTGATTTCGGAAATGAGAGAGCAGCACTGTATAACCAGGTCTGAGCTGTTCTATAGGGCTGGCAGAGATAAATCACGGAGGGATCCTTGACAAATATAGTAGCTTCCACTCAGGGCACAGTGTTAACCCGCACTTAAGGCTGAGGCACATGATTTAATAGGGAGAGACTTCGCGGCTAAAGAAAAATCTCTCGAGGAAAAAAAAAAAGCAGTGGTGATGGCGGTGGAGCCGGGATGGTTGTGCCATCCCTGGGGGATGTGCATCCCAAACCCGCCCCGGGGGTGTCCCTCGCGGGCTGGGGACCGGGCGAAGCGGTGCTGGCACAGTCTGGGCAGGGAGGGTGCTGCCGGTGGCCCCCGGGGACCCGCGGCAGGAGGGGACGGGGATGCCGAGCCGGGACGGCCCCGCGCGTGCCGCCGGCTGGGTCCCTTTAACCGCGGGGAGTGATGGAGAGCCCAAAGCTGCCGCTCTGTGAGGTCCCTATAATATAGTGCTGTGCAGCTGCAACTTAGATCGTGAGGAAAACAAAATGGGCCGACTGAAATGGAAACTTTTGTTACTTATAATGTTAATGAAACCAGTTTATCAGGCAGCGCAGAGGAAGTGGAATATTTAGTGCCATTTAATGTCTAATCATCAGCATTTCTTTGAATAAATCACATTACATTGTCTAAAACCTGAAAAGACGGAGCTGTAATAATTTTTAATATGTTGTAGTTTCATTAAAGGGACACCCTGTTCGCCATCTAGCCCTATGCGCTTTGGGGGAGGTTGTGCGCAGCGTGAAGGGTGCATTTGGCGGTTTCTGACGTGGCCTCGCGAGGCGGTGACAGGGCTGCGGCGCAGCCACACGGCGGAGCGGGTGCCGGGGGTGCCCCTCGGCTGGCAGCTGGCTGGGTGCTGCCTGGGTGCTGCAAGCTCGTGGCCTGGCTGAAGGTCTGGGGAGCATCCTCAGGCTCTTCGGAGCTATCTCCTGGTGCCATCAAGGCTTTTTATTTCAGCAGATGTGATTCCTTTCTCAAGGATGGATCGTGCCCTTCTCAGTTTATCCCATAGCATCCCAGTGCTGTCCTGCCGTGGGGTTTGCGTGTCCTACTTGGCCTCGGCGCCTCTCCAGCTTGCCCTGTTGGCATCCTGGCTTGCCCCATGTCCCCCCGAGTGCCACCCAGGGCAGGGCTGCTCGCTGCCAGCCAGCCCAGCACTGGGCACAGGCACTGGGCAGCCCGCGAAGGGCCCGTTCTTGCCCACCGGTGTCTCGCTCATCTCAACTTTTAAGTGAACTGCAATGAACCTATAAGTCATAATAAAATGAAATGATGACAGTTGTCTTCAAATCCATTGATTAATGGAAATACGGGTAGCTGGACACAGACTATATGGTTATAAATGGTGCTGTCAAAATAAAATAATTATTGTATTAATAAGGGAGCTGTTCGGCATTGGCCCTACTGTACCTCTAAAAATATTTCAGCCCTTGATGTGTTTTGTGTTTGACGATACATCATGCGTTTTCCCGATGAGCGGCTCAGTGGTGTACGTTTTAATACAATTACTGTTTAGCAATGTGAGTCCTCTGGATCCTGGTACATGCACTGCAGCTGCAGATGGATTTTTTTATTGACTTAATACTAGTTCTAACTAGATCCTGAAGATTG
>NW_009646847.1:2742261-2754859 GCF_000708025.1 Charadrius vociferus | reverse complement strand
ATCTTATTGTACCTGAAACACTCTATGATATGTACTAAATATTATGACTACTGCGAGCCCTGCAATAATTGATTCACCCACACAGCCATTTAGTCTGTGAGCTGTTCGTTTTACAAATTCTACAATCTTTTAGAAATTCTTTCAGTGAAGAAGATTGCTGCCTGGCCTCAGATTCATTATGGTGATTGAATCCTCTTCAATAGAGAACTGTTTAAAGAGAGCACATCCCTGTGTGTCTCACTCAGAGTGAAGGCACATAGGTTAAAAGCTTGTCTGGGTGGCATAATTCACTGCTGCTGTGCCAAACAATCACATCTTATTGTGACCTTCATAAGATACAAAAAGGCAACAGTATGGAGCTAGTCTTTTTTTTTTTTTTTTTTTTTTTTAAACCACAGCACAATTTTAGCTACCCAACATCTGAAGCTACCAGAATCCCTAATTAAATAACCAATTAATAATGTAGAATAGAAAGAGCTATTTTTTTCAGACACAAAATCATAATTAATCAGAGTACAAAAAGCTGCCTGTCTTTATATCAGGAAAATATAGACTAGGTATTTAAATATTCTAGCACACCTGAACCTTGGCCATCCGTCATTGTTATGACTTAAAACATCTCAGACTAAATTAGGTTTTGTTTGTATAGAGCAGTGAAAGTCAGATGGCTTGAATGACAAAATTAGAACATGCTCAAATCACTGAAACAAAACTGCATAAAAGGGAAGATGTGCAGGAGGAGTATTGCTCGTGTTAAGCTGAAATCCTTCTTTGTGGGATTTTTTTTCTCCTCTCCTCAAATTATTGTTTGTAACAATAGAAATAGAGAACAGCTCCAGGAGCTCTATCAGCGTTCTTTATATACGTACCTTTTGGCACCTTTATATATTAAAAGAAATAATATTGTTGTGTATAGCTGAAGCATAACCTCTGTTATTTCTACTTAGTCAAGGAAATGCCGTAACAATGGATATTTTTCAAGGAAGAATATCTTTGAAACACAAGACTATAGTCATTTTGTATAGCACACAAAGGTCACGTTTACCAGGAATATATTTACATCTTTTTTACATTCAAAAGTTAAGGCTTTTTTTCCCCTTTGGAAGTTTGCGGTACATTTTGGCAAATTTAATCAAATGGATTTTAATAAATATGATGTACACATGCTTCATGCCTTAACCCCAGCTATCGTGCACGGCCAAGAAAAAGTTTTGCTGTTTTGTTTGTGCATTAATCCAGAGAGAGGAACGGCTCTCCGGTCCCCAGGCTCCGGCAGCAGCGCCGGGGACCTCCCGCTGTGAAAATAGGCACCACGACATGTGAATTGCTAAGTTTGGGCCAAATTCTGCAGCTCTTAATTGAGCAACTCTCTCAGTGACCTCGAGGGGAGATCTGCTGAACGAAGGGCTGCGGTATTTGGCCCTTTGTAATTGTTTCCGAGGTATAATTGATGAGAGGCTATTAATGGCTTCCAAGTTTGATAAGTGTTTAACTTCATGGTTCTTGAATCTGTCTTGTTTTAAGCATGTCATAGGCCTTTTAACACCTCTTTTGAGGAGGAAATAGTTTTATAACCATGTGAGGCAACTGCCTACGTGACCTTCATGAGCATGGGCACACAGAGACACGCACGCACACCTGAGTACGCAGTGGATGGAAATCAGCAACTTCCCTTAGGCCGGTGCTGTATAGAGCAGGAAATTCTGTCTGTCTCTTTATAGTTCAACATCTTACCACAAAGGATCTCTGTCCACATAAAATTTCTTATTATCCTAGTAATAAATTATTTTTGGTGACAGTTATAGTATAGGACTTTGTGCAGCTTTTTTTTTTTTTTATTGATACACCAGCTATGAATCAACATACATGAACACAATAAAAATGTACAAAATATATGTATTATAGTTCAGACTTTGTCAATAGGGCATTACATTGATCCATTCTCTTTGATGTTATTTGCAGAGCTGCAGCGAGCGTTTCGCCAGCAATGCAAACTTTGTTAAATTGCCTTAAAAAAAAAAAAGCAGTGTCAGTTGGGTTTCTGAAGCCCAACTGGGCTCGTGTCCTGTTTTCTGGAGTTGTGAGTCTCTGGGGTAGACTTGTGGAAACAGTACAAAGATGATGTCCCAAGGCTGTCTTAGATGATCTAACTTGCACATGTAGTGGAGAATGGCAGGGAAGGTGATGGAGGCATAAGATACAGGACAGTCTTAGATAAACAAAACCCCATCAAACAAAATAATCCGTAATTAATAAACAAAATACATGTTTCATGTAACTTTTTTGTGGGTCTGAGTATATGAAAGGGTATGAGGGAAGGTGGCCCTCGCAGGAATGGTCTGAGGCCCCATGGCTGTGGTCACTCAGTGATGCGGAGCTGTAGCCTGGCCACCGAGGCTGCTGAGCCGATCCATCAGGTGCAAAGCTTGGGACACGGTTTTGAAGAAATAATAACCAAAGAAGCAATTGCAAAATGGTCTAAAATGCTGCATAGCTTTACCAAGTGTAGATTACGCCAGATGCACCTGATACTAGCTTTGATAAGATCATTGATTTTCTCGATAAAAGAAATGAAGTAGATCTCATCTCTCACAGTAAAGTATTTGATACAGTGCCACGTGGGAAATTATTAAGACAAGATAAGTACCTGAACAGCAAGACAGGGAGGGAGACGGGGCTGGGTCACGCTGAAAGACGAAGTACCGGTCTAGGGAGAAGCCAACAGTTGCCACTCAGGACCAGCCTCCGACCTGATCTTGAGGATAAGGGACCATGCTGATGAAATTTGCTCACCATGCAAAACTGGGAGGCATCATTAATACCGAGGCTAATCCATGTAGCATACTGGGAGAAAGGGGCACTTTCAAGGAGCAGATGCCTGGGAAGAGGTGTTCCACCTGGCCACTACGGGAGGGAGGGGAGGGATGTCCTGGAGCTGAGCCACCCATCTCTAGTAGGGCAAGGAGAAGACCTGGTGGAGTCCATGGCTGTGAGGGATTTTAAAGATGACAAAGATAAGGGCTGCCTTAAACTTTTGTCCGTGAAAAACTTTGGAGAATATCTTACCCAGTGGAGTAATTAGCCCATTTGGCTCTAATTTTCAGTTTTATTATTCTCTAATATCTCATCGAATAAACAGTTGCCCTGATCATGTGCAGGAGTAGCCGATGACAACGGTACGGGGCGCTTGAGATAGGAAGTAGTCAACTGAAATGATGGAGGGAGCCGCACGCCCCTTTTCTCAAGTCTTGACATTTTCTCTACAGAGAAACAAAGAGCTGTCACTCACTCCAGCACGGAGAGCGTGGGAGGAGGCAGCCCAACTGCAGTTAAATAAATAAATATGAATATATATGCATGTGCATTCCCTGCGCACGGGTACCTCCAGGGACCCCCTGGTGCAGAGACCTCTCCTGGTCCCCGCTGTCCTTCCTGGGATGTTCTATGCAGCCCGTGGTGGAGCTGGCATGCAGCGTGCGAGCAGATGGGTCGCTTTTCCCTGCGGGGACATCCATGGGCTCCCTTGGGGCACCTCCGCACCGCCCCGCAGTGCCCCATGGCTGGCTGGGGCTGCCCCGCTGCCCCCCGCCCACACCCCCGTGAGGGGGCAGCGGCGACGGGAGCCCAGGCTCTGCGGGTGAGGAAAAGAAATTATTTGGTTTCTAAATTAGGATTAGACATGATTGCAGCCGAGCCGCAAAAAACTCTCAGGCCAAAAACCACAGAAATTGGGCATGTTGCTGAGCAGAGCCCATTGAGAATAGGAGGACGGTATATAAATACTGGCTCTCCGCGGTTTTGGTGCCTCGCGCTTATACTGCAAGTATTTGTGTGTTAAAAACAGTAAGAACAAGACATCTGAAAATTAGGATTCTATGTCAAACTGTCAATACCCACAAGCATGCAGCCTTTCATTAAAATCTGTTTGACATTTTTGTTATGCGCAGAGAGCCAAAAAGATGCCAAAAGGATGTGATATTTGTGATCACATCCTCCTGCTAATACAAGGCACTGCAAAAATGATTGTATTAAAACATTCCTTGCAAAAGGCTGAGCAGTTTAAAAAAAAAGAGTAAAAAAAGAGGCTTAAGTTAAAAAAGAGAGTTATGTGTAGTGTGGGAATTGGGGATGTGCTCCTTGGGCGAAGCAATGGCAAATAGCCTTTTTAACTCTTTGTAGTTAACTGAAATGATAAGCAATCTAGTAATTTCAATTTTCCAGAGGTCTTCAACCCCCTAAATGTGCAAAATTTAATCATTTTGGGAAAATCGTGTAACGATCATGTCACGTGACCTGGGCAGAAAAGATATTATTTTGTCACAACAATGTGAGTAAATTATCTTACTGGCAACTCGCTTAAAGGTCATGGAGATCATCTGATGCATGAGATGGAAATTTCTCATGCCAAAACAATATTGACAGCTTATCAAGCAGGGAGGAAAGTACAATGATATAATAGAATGTAAGGTAAGATAACACTTGCTACTGACGGTAGAAAATATGACATGGCATTTCAATTTTAAGGTTATAGGCAGAATGATATGGTATAGATGCTTGGAGGCATAACAAGGCAACTTGCCTGTGGATAGGCTAAAATGAATGCAATATTGTAGCTTAACGTATAAATATATAATATATATTGGATATTAAATATAATGCATGGAGAAAGGCATATAAACAGTTGTACCAAAGAAGGGAAGGAGAAAGGCCTGCAGCTGCCTGGATGGATTCTCCTCGTACCTGCTGCCGGCTCAGTGAAGTAGCTCTGATGGGATTCGGAGGATTTGCGTGTCGTCACTCTCTCTTTTCTCTAATGTTTTGGTATTTGTAGGTGCGCTGCTGCTTTTCTTTAATGTTACTTCCCGACTACACTCATCTTTCTGTTTTATAGGTGTCATATGGTGCAGAAAGTGAATGGCCAGGAATCTGTAAAGTACTTTTATGCATATAGTATAGGTATATACATACACAACAGAGATTTGAGCCCTGAACTGGCCACTAAAGTTTTCCCACCTTGCTTTCGATGCTGAGTTATAATGTCAGCTGAAAAAAAAAAAATATTACGAGAGGAGGGGAATATTCACTGAGGATCTGATACAGCACGAATGGTCACGATCTTTCTCAATCACATGTGTGAGTGCCTGTCCTTGCTGATTTGGGCCCTTCGTGCCAGGACTGTTGCTCCTCTCGCTGACACCCCGGCACTGCCTGCTCTGCGACAGCATGGGCACTGGAGAGAGCCAGCGGGAAATGCACTGTGCGGGAGAGGAGTCTGTTAGGGCTGAGAAATCTGTTTCTTGTCTGCCGTAACAGATTGCCTGGGAGGCGGCACCGTACCTGCTACCCGCAGGTCATTACTCAGGGGGAGCCCTGTTTCAAAAAAGCACGGCGTCAAAAAGTGCAGAGGAGATAAATCAGAGCAGATCAGGGGTCTCTGCACGTGCCTGTGTTTCTCCATGTACTTGTATTTGGGCCAGAGTCAAGATATTTCAGGGTATGACATTTCACATCCGTGAATGGGCAATGCAATCCCATTGATGTATTCACTCACTGGGTTCTGGGTTTTTTTTTTTTTCAGCTCTTCTTAAGCCAAATGAAAGATATACATTATTTATTTTCTTTCCACTCTCATCAGTGGCAGAAAACTAATTTACCTCCGCTGAGGAGAGCCCCTTCCCGCGTTTGTGTGTGGCACTCACAGTCAGGGTCCCACAAACATCGCGCTTCTCGGCATGGGGGTTTCTAAGGGCTGGAGCCTCAGCCTCAGCCTCTGCCACCTGCCGTGGCTCGCCGGTCCCCAGCCCTCGCTTCCATGGGGCCCATTAGACCCAAGCACATTATCGCGATGCTATGCTGGAAGGATGCACTGGATCTCCTCTGAAAGGCAGCAGTGTTAGAGGGGATGGAGGCAGCTAAGAGACAGCTGTGTGTGCCCGTGGGCAGCGCTGGAAGGTGCGGGTCAGCCCGGTGCTCCCTGTGCTCGGCCAGCCCTGGGCACCATGGAGAGAGAGAGTCTGGATGAGTCCCATCTGAAAAAGTGACCAAAGAATATGGCCAGGGCAGGGTCGTTACAAAGTTTTGCAGCTGTTTGTGTGGTAGATCCTCGGGACTTTGAAGATCCCCATTTCTCAGAGGGAAAAAAGTTAGCAGAGAAGTTTCCTCAACAGATAGTTACTCTTAAATGAACTACAAAAACATTCACCATCCTTTTTATTGTCTTCAGGGAGAATCAACGTGATCAATAAAGTCAACAGAACTGGTATTTCTGCAGTTGCTGTTCAGAACGGGTTGGTTTGGTTGGCAGAGTTTCACTATTCTTGAGTTTGGCTTTGAGTTTTGGTCTCCAGCATAGCCTGGGATGGGAAAAGGAGCTGCTAGACTTTTGCAGTGGAAAATAAAGAAATGCAGCACTCAGGTAAAATGCATTCGCCTCTCTAGGATCAAATGAGGTCTGAATAAAAGTTAGTTTCTCTTGGCTTTGGGCTTTTCCGATCCATCTCAAAGCAGAGTCAATTCCTCAGTGAAGAAAAGAACCCCCTGTGCTTGGTTACTAGTTTTTTTACAAGACTTACGTAGTTCCATATTCTGCCAAGCAAGCTTGTATCCCCTCAGAAGGACCGTAGCCAAATATAGTCAGTGGTGTATTATGAAGGTCTTCTCTACTCCAAACCTAATTGAAGCCTTGGAGAGGAGTGGCTGTTCTTACAGGTTTCCAGTATTGCATCTTCAAGAGTCAACTTGCTGGGAGCAATGCACTCATTTGTGTAAGGAAAAAGATCCCTTAATGTGCTATTAAATTAAACAATGTCACTGCTATTGCAGTAGAGCTGAGCGAATAATCCATAATGAATAATTTATTCAACAAATTTAGCTGCTTTCTCTGCTCACAGACTATCTGGAGACAGATCACAATTCCCTCCAATTTACTTATTATTTGAAATTACTGATGGATAGCTTTGTAATTAAAAAAACAACTCTGTGTCTTGATCACAAACAACTGTGGGTGTCTGATCTTCGTTAGTCAAGGTATGTGGGTTGGTTGTGATGGGTCAGATAAATCACATGATATTGTTTCTGCCTGCTCATTGGAGAAGCCTACAAGCATGTCTGGCATGAAAACACAAAAAATTCTGTCTCCGCATGCAATTTTGAAATTTGTCTTGTGCAAACATTTGCCCAGTAAAACTTGATTGCTCAAAAGTGTGCAGAAAGCAAATCCCAGAGGGAAATCAACGTGGCTGCAGTAAATTCATTTAAAAGTGTGAATGAATATTTGCAGACTTTTTGTTTTTTTAAAGCTCCCGCCCAGCCCTGTGTGACAACACCCATCAAATGCATCAAAAATACATTTCACTTGTTGAAGATTATTGGGTTGTTTTTTTCTTCCCCCCTCTCTTTTCCCCAGAAGAAGACAGAATGAGAAGGAATCTCTGGTCCTGGTATTACAAGAATGTTAGCCGAAACTCAAGATAACCTGCACAGGTGGCATCTTAAAACTGGTTATCTTGGAAGGATATTTCAAAATCTCCCTGTTCTGATGTCTAGAAGCTTTTCGCTTGTGAATCTCCCATGTATTCATGGCCAGGTTATACTCACTGGTTGCTGAGCCTCCATCCACCATTCCTGTAAACAGCCCTGAGTGATATATGGGTATCCGTTCCTCTGCCCCAGGTCCTCTCCTGGCTGCCCGGGAAGCAGAGTGGGTTGCAACTGCATTTTCCAAAACTCCTGTTGAAAAGTCATCTGCAATGCGTTGCACTTGCCACCTTCTTTGGAGGCTCCTCTTTCTCCATCGCTACCTTGCTCAGATGAGGAGACCCTACCTGCCTTGACCCCACTGCCCTATTGGACAGGCAGCCTTCCTCCTCCTTCCTCTTGTCCTCCTTCTTCTCTCTCTCTCCTCAGTCTCTTTAGTCCTCTGACCCCCTCTCCCAGCGCTGAGGTTCGACTTGGAGGCCTCCAACCCTAACCCAGTCTTTGGAGCTGATTGAGACTGAAGGGGCAACACTTTTTTTTATTTTCCCAACTTCTAACGTTAAGAAAAACAGCTAGAAGTGGGAAATGTCTTTGCCGAGCTATGTGTAAGCCTCTCAGAATGGAGGTCTAAGGGTTGTGTTTGTACATGAGGGAACGGGCTGATTAATTGATCTTCTCTGAGTCCCATTTCAATACTTTACTCTTCCCAACGGAGGAGGCGTCTTTGTTTTTGTGAGTTCAGCTAGCTTAGGTCACAAAGATTTTTTTCCCCACCTTTTGAAATATTATACATGTTGGTATCATCTTGAACTAGAAGAGTTCATGTGGCAGCTTTTGTGTTTCCCCACTAGGAGCCAAGCATGAATAACGATTAATAGTGCACCATAGCTGTTTCAGGTATTCACACCCTATCAAAGCAGAGAGCAACTCCAGGGAGAGATAGCACTCATTGGCTGGGAGAGTAGTGCTCAGTGATGACAAACAGCACTTCAAACTGAAATGTGGAGAGATGGGTCAGGGAACGCTTTCCTTTAGAAAGACGTATCTTTTTTAAATACATGATGCTTAGAAGGAAGAATGAGCCTATTCAGAAGGCACCTTCGGAGTGAGCGGTGCCGCCTGCTCCGGCACTAATAGTTGTGCAGTAGGTACCTGTCCCGGGGGTGCTGGGCACCAGCCACCAGCGTACACTTGACCCTTCAGCATTCATTTGGCTGCCAAAGAGGGTTTCACGGCACAACTTGGAAATACTGAGGCTTGAGGATTTTTCTTTTAAATTTGCAGAAACGCGGTCCTTTGCGAAAATAGCATCAGCATCAAGAAGACAAGGAGAAAAGTGGGAGGTTGTGGAGGCCATCAGCGTTTACACCGCCTCTGGTGCCTCCCGAAGCCCAGACCTTCACTCCTAGTCGAGAAGAACAGACAGGGCATGTGGACCGCTGTGATCACAATGCAGCGTAAAACATCCAACAAGAAAATAGAGGGATATAAATGTCCCTCCCTGGAGTTCCTCCTGTTAATGGCGTTGCTTTTCCCCGGCCGGCTGCGTTGCTCTCTCTCCCTGCGCCTTACGCCCAGGTGGGGCTGCTTCTTTCCCCGCTTGAAACAGATCCCAAAGCTGCAGGAAAAACAAAGAGCGGCTCTTGTTTATTTTTGCAAAGTTTTAACTGGGTCGGCAAGGGACGAAGCCTTGTTAAAAGGATTTTACTGTGGGTCATCCAGAGTTTGAGGAGCTGAGACAGAACAGGGGGTGAGATGACGTTTCCCCGTGGGCAGGTCGGTGGCCGGTGCCGCGCCGCCCGCCCGGCTGCAGGGAGCAGCCAGTGCACCGAGCCCGCGGCTGAAGAAGAGCAATAGGAAAAACTCCTTTGGGCAAATGAGGATTTGAACTGAGGACATTTTAATATTTTTCTCATAGAAAGTAGTATTAGTTAATTTTATCCTCTATCCTCAATTGCTTATAAACACAAAATGAAAGCAGCATAATTCTTTAAAACCCCATCGCAGGCTTTTTTAAAATGACCTCTTCGCCTGTAATTACAAAGAAAAGATTATTGAGCCAAATGGGATATATTAGTAAGAACATCAGTGATATAATTTTGATCACAGTGAATAAAATAGTTGGTAAAATTCATTTAACAGCCTTTAAATCACTGGCTCCTGTGTTATTTACTTCTGAAAGCATAACTCATACAGCTTCTCCTCTGTTGTATTCCCACAGCGTGTATTTATCTCACCTTCTCCCCTGAAACCTATGTAAAAAATAGATGCAGTGTTGTCAACTCTCTTTTCCTCTTCATCCCTTGACCCCGCGCTCTGTGTGCGAGCCGCCGAGCCCCTGCCGCCGTGGCGGTGAGACGGGGACAGGCAGGTGGAAAGCCAGTAAAGCCAGTCAAAATTAAGACAATTATTTTTACATCAAAAGTCTGGAAGTTAACCTGCCCAGTCCGTATTTAGGGAATCAAACAGAACAGTTGGATTCCAGTGCAAAAAGTGCACTTTAGCAGTCGAGCATGTTTCTGATACGACTCTTGAAAGCGCCAGGAGTCAGAGAAAGTCCTACAAGTCAGGAGTGGTCTGTGACGGGCACGATCTGTCTTACCTCTGCCAGGCCACAGACGAGCTTTGTGTCTGCTCAGTAGATTTCAGGAGACAACAGTATGGTCCATTAACAAATATAATCAACATCGCCTCTGCTGGACCAAGAGCACAGGATATTCTTGCTGCAATATGGTCCCTTTGAACATGCTCTTCCCTTTAAATCAGCACAACATCAGGAGGTACCATGTTGGATCAGCCGTGCAGGAGGTGGACATCTGCCAGACATAACCATTATCAATCATCACCCAAGTATTTACATCAATCATTGTACAAACATTTATGTCTGGAGCCCTTCTTCTGGCCATAATGTAGGTTTAGATAGAAGCCTACGCACAATGCGGAGAGGATCCTGATCCCTTCCTTTACCCCGTTTGTAGAAAATTCACTTCTCTCTTCTCCCCTGGGCTGACCTCCAATTTGTTTTCTATTTGAAAGGCTAAGGCCATATGGCAGATATGTTCAGCCCTCAAAGTCTTTTGACCTTTTGAACAGTTGCAGTCTAAATTTCAATAATGAAAACACTTCCTTTTTTTTTCCTTTTTTTTTTTTTCTTTTTCCTTCTTGGATACTTATAAATGAGATATTATATTTCCATACATTTTATTCCTGGCCACATCTGTGAATCTAATATTGACCTGGAGTTATCTGTGATAGAGAAGTTATTAATTTTGACAGATATAAGGGAGAAGCTAATATCCTCCTTTTACAAACACCTAATATTAATCTCTAGTGATGTAAACGAGAACTCCAGAATGGCTTGGGGTGGTGCTGGAAATGATATGAGATCGAAATTTGATAATGAAAAAGGGAAAGATTCATTTTAGAAAATTGATAAAATGGATAAAAAATTGTATTTCCTATGAAATAAGTGTAGGAAGCACAATTTAGATTTAGCATCCATTATTCTTCTATAGGTGGTATATACACAACGGAAATGTTAGGGACCAGATTTTATTCTGATTTATATATCCATAATTCCATTGACTCAGAAAAGCATCTGTCCCATGGTTTCTACTCAAAAAACATATAGGAAGAATGGAACTGGTTTTATGGCTAGGGGATGTGCCACCAGATGGGGGTGGCTATTAGTGTCACACCAGCACAACTGCAGTGACAGGGTTGCCTTCAGTAGCTGCAGACTTCACTCCGTGGCCCTCAAGATCTGTTACAGTCATGCATGCTCCCGAATCCTGCTGCTTCTCGGTGACATTTTCTCCCCTACCAAGCCTTCTCTGTGTTATTGTGTTCCAGTCAAA
Source organism: Charadrius vociferus (assembly GCF_000708025.1). Taxonomy (NCBI): domain Eukaryota; kingdom Metazoa; phylum Chordata; class Aves; order Charadriiformes; family Charadriidae; genus Charadrius; species Charadrius vociferus. The sequence goes on along the minus strand of NW_009646847.1, from coordinate 2,743,526 downwards.
TGGCTTTGTGACCTGCCAGAGAGAATTCCTCGAAGCACTGGAAGGAACCCCTTCCTCTAGCTCTGAATATCTGGAGATCTGGCTTCGGATTCTCCCTCTGGAGAAGTTTTTGGCCTTTGTTTGGGATAAAATTCCACTATTTTATGATACATGGGATACTTCCCCCCCTCCCCAGCAATTTGCTGGGTTATCCTGGGGAAATTGCCAAGTCTGGAGATTCTGCAAGTGTTTGGAAGGTTTTTACTTTACAGCAGAGAGACAGTTTGATGGCCTGGTTCAAAAGGAGCTAAGATTCACACAGCTGGACTGTTTATTTTGGTTGATTTTTTTTTGTTATGCCAGAAGCAAAAGAAGGCTATGCTGTTAATAGCATTCAGACATTTTGCCGTCCTCTTCTTTTTATACCTCAGCAGTGCTCGTACCCTGTCTCTCTGCAAGATCATACCATGCAGTTGATGATAAAAGCCCACCCATCTCTGGGAGCCCCACGCAGGTTTTGTGGCTGTCCCCTGTGAAGGGTGCACAGAAGTCAGTGGCCTGTTTTACTCTTGTTTTACCTCCACCACGGTGCTGAGGTGCCTGTGATGGAGGGAAATAGGGCAGGTATGAGTAATAAATAGTTTATTGTAGGGACGAGGAGCTGTGTGGGAGAGCTCCTTCTCAGTCGCATGGCTCTTTGCTGTTGTGCTGCCTTGCTGTGTTTGCCATATGTATTTATTGCCAAGCTTATCTCAGAGTTATGTATTTGATATCAAGGCTGTCAGGAAAATTACTAAAGGCACCAAAAAGCCTGTCTATCCCTCAGACCAAAGTGGAAAGTTATCTCGACGGCGATGGCTGACAGCACGCAGAGGATGGCACAAACCCCGCTTCTTGGAGAGATGTCCTCAGCAGCAGCAGAGATTGAACTGAACTGCTGGGAGGGAGATGCTGGAGGAGCATAGGTGGTGGAGAGAGGCACAGCCCGGGGGCAATCCACCTCTCGGTCATTTTGGGAGTACCTTCTCACCTGGAGATGCTGTTTGGGGACGGGAATGCTCAGGCAGCGCAGTGGTGCAGCACTATCCTGACAGCTGCGAATGCTCAGGCAGCGCAGTGGTGCAGCTGTGGGCTGTGTAGGGACAGTGAGGAAAGCAGCCCCCTCCAGGGGCGCAGCTGGAATCTGGGATGAATATATTTTATTAGTTGGGAGCCAACTCAGGCTTGTGCTTTTAACGGATTTTTCTGTCCCTTTTGTTGCAGTCTCCTCTGAGGTGACTCTTTCC
>NW_009646847.1:2707053-2742242 GCF_000708025.1 Charadrius vociferus | reverse complement strand
CCAGTCCATCTCTGACCGTGCCCAGGCTCCCTTGAGCAACGCTCCACAGTGTCATGGGCATCCTGGGCGCTGCATCCCTTGGGATGCTGGATCCCAGCTACAGCCTCACTCAGCATCCTCTGCACCGTTGGCACGCAGGGTCCTGTGTCACGCCTGGGTGCAGCACGGGTATCTCTGAGCTTCTCCAAAAACAATTAGAGGACTACTATTTTTGCACCTTATCACTGCTATCAAAGGCAACGGCTGATATCTCTAAACAAATCGGTGCAGATACTTTATCATCCACTGAAAGGATGAAATGAGTTACTAGCCACCCTTGGGGCAGTTATGATACCAGGCTAAGACCTAAAGCCAAAGTGACTTAAAAGCCAAAGGCCTCCAGATAACACTGCCCTGGTTTCCCCATCGATCTTGCTCCGCTCCTGCAAAAAAGGAGATGATAAACAATTATCAGGTATCAGTGCCTGAATCTTAAGTGTCTTCTGTAATACTTAATATAAAAACAAATATGTTCTCCTTCAGAAAATGAAGCAGATCCCAATTAATTATGTATAGCTCTCCTGCTTTCACGCAAAGAATAGCAACATTCAAATAAGCGCTTTGGTCTTCTTATCACCTGTTAGATTACAGGCGTCTCCCAGCTCTCTAATGATCATCTGAGTTTTGGTGCTGTTTTTTTTCTTTTAGCTGTGCGTCATGTTCTTTCTCTTTCTTAGCATTTTTGATAAAAATAGTATAGTAGAGAAGAGACAGATGTCCCTTTGGTGATTTTAATACATTCTTTTCTGCCCTAAAATGTCTGAAAGGATTGGCTTATGTATCAAGAGCTCTGTACTTGATTTCATGTATGCTTAAGTTAGAGAGGAGGACAAAGAGATGTATGCCACAGATATGGGCCAACCCATCGAATCTCATCGATGGTAAAACGATGGTGAAACCCAACAAATCGGTGGAATCTATATAATGATTCTACTGCTTAGAAGAGCACAGCAACCCAAAACCTACATGAAGTCCCCGGCTTTATTTCAAGTGACTTTTTTCTTGCGTTGTATTTGTTCAGGGTTAACCTGGAATATGCCTCTTGCTCCTGGCTCTGCGGATGGTTTTTTTTGCAGAAGACTAGGCTAGGATAGAGACCCATAAATACAATTTTGTGTCTCGGTGACCTTTGTGAGCTCTACCTGCTTTATTGTCAGAAGGATGACTAAGAAGTCTCCAACATATAATGTCATCAGCATTATGATCTGAGAAACAACACCTACAGAATCTATTATTCATTAAGTGTAACCAATATATAATTTAAAACAGTGGGTTTTGTCAAATAATGTTAGGTCAGCATAATTTTCTGCCTATTACTAATATCTATAACATCTTTGCCTTAGTCAGCTCTATTTAAATATGCAATCATTTACAGCTTTTGACTATATGTGTGCACACTCCCAATTTCCAATATTCAACTACTACAAATTTTATGCTGACATCAATAGCAAACTATTAAAGACAGTATTTCATTATTGGTTTTTCATCCCAAAAGTTATTTACAATTATATACTAAGCACTAATATTAAAGGAAACCATTTAAATGAGGTGCTATCTGCTTTAACAATATGTCTGTCACAGAATGAGATTGTGTTTAAAGATTTTATCAAGAAATGGTTGTTTGCTGAGGTTATGTTTTGTCCATGAAATATGCATTTCATATCTCTTTCATTTCATTAACATAATTTAATTTGTGCTTTGCATTTTGTGCATAATACATATTTGATTTACAAAACAAATATTTCCATTAGAAAATGAATTTCATGCAGGCAAAAAAGCAGAACCAAATGATGTATTGAAGGAAAATAAGAAGAAATGAAATGCATTTTCTCAGTCTATTAAAAAATCTATGGCATTGACAGAAAGTGCACTTAGTGCTACATTTAAAAAATAGCACATATGTCAATGTATTAACAAATAGAATTGGAAATACAAATATTTCCCTATATCAAGCCAAGAATCTCTTTATTTTAATTGAGTTGATTTAAAAGCCCAACTACAATTTAATTTTTATTTCATGATGTGGTACACTGCCTGGTGCCATTACATCCATGTAGAATTGGCAGTCAATATACAAAGATATTTTACCTTTTAAAAACTTTCTATTGACACCAGCAATAAATAATTTAATGGGCTGAAAATGTGAAATCATTAATTTGCTGATTGTCTTCGAATATTGGGTAGCTGGGTCGGGGTACAGATAGGTGAGCGAACTAATGAATAATGTTTGTGAGACTGTCATGAGAGGACCCCAGTAAATAATGCGGCAGATGAAATGAAACGCCATTTCAACTTGCCTGGTTTAATCTCCAGGTCCAAGGGGATGAAGGAAAGGATCACTCCCAAAATGCCTCATTGTCTCCCTGGCAAGAAAACCTACCAATCTGAGTATGGAGGAGTTAAACTTCTGACGACTCTGGAGTCTGAAATGTGCATGTTTCCTTCCATCTCGCCGAGCTACGGAGACACTGAACATCCCCATGTGAGTGGTGGGCTGAGTGGACCTCTGGAGATGTGGCAGCCCACGGTGGGAGCTGGGCACCTCCCTGCAGATGGGGTTGGCCGCACCTCTCTTTTAACGGCGTGAGGGAGGCTGGGCAATAAATCCCTCATCCTGCCAGGAGGGAAAACACACAGGAAGCCAAAACCATGAGAAAACATCTTAAAATGGCTGTCCCCCTTACCCCGAGGCACATGCGTTGCCTCTCTCGCTACCTGTACGCTGCTGGCAATCTTTCGGCATTGCAGAGGGAGGGCGGGGTTTGGCCCCAGACCCCCCATTGACTCCAAACATAGGGGTCAAATTCTGCCCGCAGTTGCAGCCATGCCACTCCAGCGGTCTCGCTGGTGTACCCGGGGACAGAAGCTTGCGAAAGATGATGCAGAACGGCTCAGGGCAGAGATGGGCATCACTGCTTTCAGACCCGGCCCCGTGGCACCGCCGGCATCGCCAGCTGCGGGAACACGTCTGCGGCAGGACTCAGACAACATGAGAATTAATTTAAATTCGTGGGATATTTTAAAGATAATAATAGATGTCGAGTTGCATCTTTTAGTTGTTTTGGAGCTTTGTGCTTTAAGCTTTTTTACACAAGGATTAGAGGCTCGCTTTTAAAAAAAGGGAGGGGTTGGGAACCGGGATTCTTGCAGTCTCAGGAGTCCAGAAGCTGCAGCTTAAAGAAAAATACCAAATGTTGCAAGATGGGTAAGACTGAAAAATCCTGCATTATTCTGCCATGGAGAGTAAGTTTAACTCTAGGAGAAACTCCACGCAGCACAGTAAGGAGAGAAAATGAAGAATAACTCCCCCATTTAAAACTAAAAGAGATACGTTTGGGGAGGTTAGACTGTAAATACATTAGCTTAGCTGGAATTTTGCCAGGACTTTGGGACTAATATCCATAGTCTTATGAAAAGTGCTTGGGATAATGACTACAGGTAGCTGAGGCCTCGGTGCCGTATCCAAGGCTAATTGAATTGAGTAGGCGTACATTCTTGAGAAAACCAAAGGGAGGTTAGGTGGGAAAAGGGAAGAAGGTGAAAAAGAAAGGGAAGAAGGTGAAAAAGAAAGCGAAGAAGAGAAGCTGCAACGTTCTGATAATTAACCTGAGGGAAGGAAGGAAGGCTCCAGGTCTGTCCTGCCAGATCGTGCTACGCACGGGCTGAAAGCAAAGCGACAGGGGGGAGTGCTCCCTGCCTGCTGCTCCCCCTGGTCACCAACGCCACCTCTCGCAGCTCGCTTTCACCTTCTGCTGAGCACCAGCCGAGAAAGGCCTCTCTCAATTATGCTCTCATTGCAAGAGCTCTGCTCTCCAGTGCCTGCACGGCCCAGGACTGCCTCCTGCAATATCATGGCACATCTCACGTCCTGCACGTCTCGTAACTGGGTCCAGCGTCGGCGCGAGCCCAGACGTGCCATGCCGACGGCTCGACCCGATGCTCCCGGGGCTGCTGCCCACCCGTCGCAGCCAAAACGGTACCCCTGCAGAACATCCCTCAAAGGGACTTGGTCATCAGAAGGACACAGAGTGGTCCCCTTACCTGCCTGAGGGGTGCAGGGCTGCAGTGCTGGAGGAAGGCTGGAGTCTGCCTCACCTTCACAGCGGCTCTCACGGAGATTTCATAGGTCTCCATGTTGTTTTTTTCTGAACACAAAACACAAAGCACGTTTTCATTCGTCATGTGTGGAGGCACCTTGTGTGTTTTTTGGGCTGCAGCTTTCCCTGGGAAGGGCACTTGCAGCCGGGCAGAGCAGCGCTGCTGCCGAGCAGCCCCCGTCCGAGCGGCGGGTCAGGCCCACGTCCCTATTGACTGCTCATTGAGACGTATGTGCTATAAATCCTCTAAAGTGAACCACAAAGTCATGCCTTCAGCCAAACCTTCGAAGAAATGAATAACGTGAGCCTGGTGATTAGCTCTAGGATTAATGAGATGCACCACCTACATTCATAAGATATAACGAGAAAAAATACCCAGGAACGTTTAAACATCACACCTCCTTTCCTGACAATATCGGTGTGTCAGAGTTGGGATAAAACTGTTTTGAATAAAAAATAAAGTATGTCTAAAATATTAAAAGAAAAAAGCTTAGTGCCTGCACACACAAAAGCAATGATCTAAGGGAAATCACCAGTTGCTGTTCTGTGAGGTATAAAAATAAACCCTTGTCTCCTTTACTTTTACATCCACTGACAAGTGACTATATTAGCATTAAGTGAAAAAGCAGATGAAAAGTAACGTCTTTTATTTAGCTCCTACCTGAAACATATTTAAGTTTTCTGCAGCAAGTGAGATTGTGCACGGGGGTTTGAAATCATGTAATAAGACACTGTGTGACATTATCTGTCCACTGCGCAGTCACTCCAGTAAGTAACATTGCCACGAAATCTTGGAAGGGAAGTTAACACAAATAACTTCACACTTCCCCCCCCCCCCCCCTTTTTTTTCCAACCTTGTCAGTGTGTCTATCTATACGAGATTTTGTACTCATTCTCCAAAGAAAGCTGTTAGGATACCTGTCCATCAACTAGTCTAACGTACTTGTCTCATTTTTAATATGCCAAAAATGTTGAGCCATGTATTGTTTCTAAATGAAGCACATGTGTGCTGCAGAGTAGAAACAGAAATGTGCTGATACAGGAAACTCTACTTGTTTGTTAGCAGTGATATTGGAAAAAATCCATCTCTCCTAGCAGGACAATCTCATCATATTAAAAGTTATGGATTTCTTGCTTAAGCATTCTACACTAGCTGCAGAGCTGTATAAACTTGCTTCTGCTTATCAAGCGAGCCAACAATACACAAAAAGAAAATTTAACATCTTTTAACATTTCTGCCTTCATATGGGAGTTCTCCTGAAATGAGTTCTTCAATTATCCTGATGGATCTGTTTAGTGAGTTGGTACTGTTTCCTGGCTTATAAAAGCTGGTGCATTACTATGCAATACTGTGTATGTGGCATTGAAATGAGATCAACATCATTGCTTTACTACATTTTAAGCAGAAGTTAGCACACATTATAAAAATCATAAAGACTTCAGAGTTAGATATTCCAGCAGTGTATTCTGAAACCTATACTGTTTTTTGCTGGCAAATAATTAAAGGTGCGTGAAAAAATGAACTGTCGGTGGTTTCTTTCTTAAATAACTAATGAGTATTAATCAATATTGAGCAATGATTAACAGAGGATGTGTTTTGTTTTCCTTTACCTTGGATGGCAAAGGAAATGTGGTTTATAAAAGATGATAAGCATACCGAAGTAAAATTATTAATTTCAAAATAAAGTTGCAACATTACTCCTACACGTAGGAGGTAATATATAGCCCTGTATTTGAAATTCAGTTCAGAAAAAATTCATTCACTACATCTGAGATTAACTGCATGTGACATCCGAGAATGTTTTAGAGCATCTTTTATTGGATTGACTGTGTTGTACAAGTATGCAAAATATTTACATCTTTAGTTCTCCAAATTATTAAGCTGCTAAGATTTGTCTGTGAAAGGAAGTTTTAACAAACCAGTTTGTAGGTGTTCCCTCTGAACCCAATAGCCTCAGCTCTCTGTGTGTGTCTGTGTGTGCGCATTTGCATGTGTGTGTGCACGCACAGATTTTTTAGTCCTTATACTGTAAAAAACTTTGGAATTGTTTGACCCTGTAAACACAAAATTCATGTATCTCACCCTGGGACAAATGCATTCTTTTTAAAAGCAGCATATGGGCAGCCTTGGACTGATGTTAGTTTATTGTCACTGCTTGATAACGTTTAATGGAAAAGATACAAGAGTGCCAAAGAATTTTAATTATTTTTGTGATAAAGTTATATGTTCGGCCTTGAAAAAGTGGAGATAATGCTGGGATTCATTATTATTCCCAGTGTGTTTAAACAGACGACACAGAATGCAAACAAAAGCAGATGAAATTTGAAAAGTATTATCAATATTGCAGATAGCAGATGCCCTTTCCAATCAGAACAAGCATATCTTCTATAGCAACTTTATGGTTGAGTAGTTTATTCATTTCTATTAGAAGGTTGTACGTTTCTAAAATATGTAGATGGTATCTAGAAAACCAACCAACCAGTAGGGTCATTTTGCTTGTTTTCCTAAATTTATTATTTCACTTTTGCAGGCTTGATCTGAGGTGCATTAACATGGGAGTGAAATCTTATTGTGTCAAATCCTATCTTGTATATGACCTTTCATGTGTTTTGCTGTGGTTCTGAGAGGGAAATGCTAAGAGGTGTCTCTTCTGCAGGGTTTTGCCAGGGTTGTATTTGCACTGCTGTAATTAAAGCTGGACCCATCTTCCTGCAAAATTTTTCTTCTTTGTGCCCTTATAGCTTGAAAGCAAAATTTTGCTGTGGATGCGGTACCTAATCCAAACGTATCCTTTCAGGCGCGCCTGAGGCACAGACCCAGCCATCGTGGGGTTGCCAGCGCTGTGCACAGGAGCTGGAGCCCGGCGCGGACCCACCAGCGCCACCGCGGTCGGTCGGACTCATGACCGGCACCCCAGCGGCACCCCGGGCACCCGCCCGGCAGCGAGGAGCATTTCCACACTTATTGCACAATAACCTAACCAAAACCGTTATTTCCATGTGACGTTGTTGGAGGACTTCATTCTGTATTTTGCATTTTGGAAGAAAACAGCAAACTTTAAAAAATATTTTCCGGTAATTTACTGCACCCTAAGGCCACAATTTTGCAGTAGGTTGCGACACCACGGGCTTTGATGGTGAAAATTGTGTGCTGATGCATTTCCACTGCAGAGAAATGGTGAAAATGTAGATCTTCAGAAAATATATTCCACAGTGTTTCCTGCTACCTGCTCGTATGCCAATTATACTTTCAGGTTTGCATCTGAAATTCTTATCTGCCTAGTAACATCCTATCCTCTGAAATGTCTTTAGTCCACTTAGTCATATTTAAAGCTGCATCTAAGTAAGTGGTTCTCTACATGCAAACACACAAACTAAGAATATTTCACCAGTCATTTTAAAAAAAGACAGATTGTCCTCCATAAAGGATTTGGAGGATGTTGCTTTGAGGCCTTGATTTCAGGCATCAATGGAAGAACAATGAATCCTCTAAAAAATATACATATTCAGTGCTTGGGCAGTCATAAATGCTAAAATAAAAAAGCACCAGAAAAATCTGCTTCAGCGGTTAAATTCAGCCTCTGTGGAAGTTCTGCCCAGATGAAGGTCCAAAATGGCAGGAGACAGTTGTGTCCTCGGAGGCTGTGAGGAAAGGAGCTGCTTCTCCAGGATGCACCAGCCGAGCCTGGGCTCCTTCCACCTGACATCCCTGGCCGGGGCATCCCAGAGGGATGTGTGTGCTGGGAAGGGGAGGGTGGAAAAGAAGAAGAAGAGGAAGGGAAGGAGAGGACTACAGTTCCCATGATGCTCTTCAACCACCCCAGACTTGAAATTGGGCAGGTGTTGAGACATTGTGCCTGGCTCTGGTGGGGTGGTGGCAGCCCTGTTGCTCCCAGCTTGGAGGCTGTTTGCAGGTATTGCAGAGCTCTGCCAAAAATGTGTTTGGGGTGTGAATTCAGGAAATTTAATAATGAGATGATAGCAAGTGTAGGATAGGTCCTAGGGGGCTCTAAATTTTGAGAGTTTAGAGGGAAGATGAGGTTTAGGGTAACTCATCTTTAAGCTGTGTTAGGAGTGTGTGCCTGTATCTTCGCCACGGTATGTTTTCTTAATGATGCTGTATTGGTCCCAGGTAAAGCCAAACCCCAGCTCGGGCCTGTCCTGAATTTCCTCTGAATGTGATAAAGTGCAGGTGAAACCTGAATGTGAGATGTGACGCCAGGCTTTGCGGCTGGTCGCGTGTTCTGTGCCCAGTTCCCAGTGGTGGGAGCGGTGGGAGGGTGCTGGTGGCTCCCCCGGTGCGGGGCTGTGGGTGGAAGGCAGAGCCGTGCTAACCTCTCCCGTTGCCCCGCGTGCCTTTGGCTTTCCTGCTTGTGCATATCCTTTACTCTTACTGTCTTCTGTTACAGCCCCTAATGCACATCTAATATAATTTTATAGAGCAATGTTATCGGATGTACAAAAACACGCGTCCTTTGCCTCCTTACCGGCGGCGCGGTGCCCAGCCCACCCAAGGACCGAGATGTCAGGGCTCTCGCTGCGTTTATGGTTGAGCAATATCATCCCAGCGCATCGGTTACTTAGCAGACTTCCATAATGAACGCTCTCCATAAATATAAAAGCATTTCTAGAAAGTTAAGTGTTCGGATGTTATAAAAAGCGCCGGTGCTGAGTCATGCTCTTCCCAGCCCGCGGGAAATGGCCGGTGATTATTTCATGCCATTTTGTGTTGGGCTGAGATAACTTCAGGGAAAACGTGGCCACCAAAACTGACAACTCACGCTGATCTGCTGCTCTGCGCTCGTGGTGCCATCTGTTAGCACATGTCACTATAGGTATGGAGATGTATTGTATAGCAGACTTAAGTCTATATTTCAAAATTGCTGGGAAGCAAGAGGCACACAAAGGAACTGTAATAAGTACAAAGTGTAATTAAATTTTGCTCTAAGAACTGCCATAGTCAGTTAAATCAGACCAGTTTAGATGTCATTATTTAGCCAATAGAGTAAATCTTATTTATAGAAGTCCAGGTCTGGCTCCACTTGTTTTCTGATAAGCAGTGGTAGGCTATTGACTTTAATGCGTGATGCTTATAACAGAAAGATGCATAAACAAACACGGACAAAACGAGGGCAGAAGAGCACTGCTAAATTATCTCTGCAGTCGTTGGTGCCCTCGGCTTGGGTGAGGGTCTAGGCTCGGGTATCAATTCCTGTTTTCATTTTCTTCTTTTAATTGATCTCATGGAGCAACCGTTATCCAAATAGTAATGGAAAGGGATGGTCCCTTCAGGAACTGCTGATGCTGCAGCTCTGTGCTGTTTCAACCAGGAGTCAGATATCAAATGTGGAGAAGTAAGGGGAGAATTATACCCACCTGGGGAACAAAGGGGAGGATTTATTTTTTTTTCTAAATTTAGGAAGACGGGTTTTAAAAATGAAGGAACTGCTGGAGATAACTTGAGAGAATATATGGCAGGAAAATGTAGGTAGAAGTGATCTCCCCAGCAGTTTTCCTGGGGAAGAGCCTGAAAAAAGGGATACTGGAAAATCAGCAGCTGCAAGTGATAATGCATCAGGGCTCAGGTGGTTTGCATTGCGTTTTACATCGGGTCTCTGCAGTGCTCAAGTTCGGTGTGAGGGAAAGAAACGGTTCTGGTATTTTCAAGCCTTATTCAGAGCAGCAAACTTTAGAAATCTTCAGTGAAATTGCTGGCACATGATTTTCTTACTTTACTTTCCCACACTCTGAGTGCTCAGAAGGTTTGGATGACTGTCTGGATTTTTGTGGTCTCTTAATTAAGCTAAAACCTGACCTCTGAATGTTTTGGAGCTTGCCAAACACAAATTAAAATGAGGGAAGAGAGGAAGGGTTAAAGAGCCCATGGAAGCTCACTTCCCAGTTGTGTTTAGTTAACGCAGAGGGTTTCAGATGCTTGGCACTGGCAGCTACAGCGTGCTCACAGGTAAACCTCGTTGGGAGTGTGGTTGGGGCCGGGATGGAGTTCCTCATGGAAAGTGAGGGGGGAAGCTGCAGTGGTTGCCACCCCCCTGGAGGTTGTCTCCTTCTCACACTGGAGTACGTGACCAGGGCCACTTAGCAGATCAGCTGGAGTGCCATCCAAAAAAATTGTTGTATAAGATTTTAATGGAAGGAATTTAAAAACATGCATATTGTTCCTTTGATGAAGAAGAGACTGAAAACTTCAAAAAAAAGAAATGTCAAGGAGCCACAGAAGCGTTTTGTGCTTGTGACAGTAGTTCAACAAGCGCTGGCCTCCACTTTGTGCTTTGAGCAAGGAGAGACCAAAGCTGGAGGGATCTTTGACTTCTTGCGTTGCAGCTTGATGTTCAGGGGGTTTATATGTCAAGTCTGTGTGACAGGGTGGGCAAATTCTTCTCTGCGTTACCCTGATGTAAACCTGCTGTCATTGCTTGATGTCCCAAGGTGCTGTTTCCCACTGCTCCTATTGCCTTGAATGGGAATGCTGGGACCGGAATGCGTGGGGATGTGGGGTTGTGAATCCCTGGATCACCAGCAGATTCCCTGCCGGCGTGGGTGGTTTAACCCAGAGCATCTGCTGGTACCCGAGGGCGGTTGCTCTGGATTTACGGTGATGCAAATGAGACCTTAACCTGGTGCTCGTCGCGAGGTGCTGCGGGGGTGACTCCGTGTTTTCCCACTTGCCCGTCGCACGTGGAGATGAAGGTGTGTGTAATACCAAGATACAGCCTGCAAATTGTATGCGTCGTGGAGGAAACGCTGTCGCTGTTTACGCTGAGAAAAATAGAACCAAAAGGCCACAGAATGAAATATAATTTGTTAAAAATAGGGAATAACATTGATTAAAATGAAAGCCAGTGTTCCAGCACTTTACTGTAGAGAAGTATGTCCCCAGGTTCCTTGCACTTGCCCTGTGATTATACAATAGATTTTAAGTCTGTGATATCTACAAATCTACATCAAAATATATTCTATAGCTGTAGGAAACAGCTCTGAATTGTTAACCTTCTCTCCAGGTACTGGAGGTAACACACTGTGAGATTAGATGTATATTTTCTTCAAGATATACCACCCATCGAGGAGTCCATATTTACATCTTTTGTTGATATTTTTTATAGATTAAAAGAGTCTCTTTTCTGGTGATAATTCTGCTAAGTACTGTAATTTGCTGCCACTAATATTTGTCTGAGTCCTAGTTTGCAAAATATATTTGAAACCACTTTATAAAGTCTCATAATTGCTTCTTTGTAGAGCTGGTATAATGAGTAGTTTCTTTATCCAGCCTTTATCCTGTTAACCTTAGAGGTGAGCGACTGCTTGCTGAAGTAGTTGGGGAATGTCTTAGCACTGTTGAGCCATTTAATTTCACTACTAATTTCATAGCGGTGACACAGAATTGGCTACGAGCAAGCTCGCAGTTATTTCAAGGGTTTTCAGTTAGCATTGAATCAGGACCTGATTCACTAAAATGAAATTGAAATAAATGCACATGTAGATGATTTTTTTTAATGCATAAATTGATCTGCATTTATGTGCCCAATCCACATTAAAACATTGACCTGCTGTTGAAGGATGGGAGCTCAGCATATAAAGCAGCTCTAGCGTAGCCAAAGAGGACTTGCACCACTACGGCGGTGGTTCGTTCTCCGCTGCCTTTACTGTTGCTCTTGTCCCAACTACAGGGCGACTCCTCGGTTATCCAAATTTTAGCCCTGGCTCCCTGGAAAATACAGATGCACGTTCTTCAGTTTCTCTTGGCCATTTTTACAAAGTTAGCAATCGGTATGCTGTGCTGCTCAGCATGTAGGATGGCTTCCAGGGTTGCTCTTTCTGCGAAGGAGAAATTCCTGTTACTCTGGTGTTTGCTTTAGCGGCGCAGAGCTGGCTTAGGCAAAACTTGTCTTTTCTCCAAAATTGTATGGGAAGTTATGCTGCTTCCGGAACCAGAATTCATTTTACCGCAGAGCTGGCTGCGTTTCAGGGGGGCAGGTTGTCCCTTTTTGTGAATATAGTTTAAAGTGTGTGTGTGTGGGGAATTTTGCTATTTCCATCCTGTTGCTTTTGCTGTTACTGTAACAGTTGGGTGAATTGAAAGAAGTGTGATTTGAGGGTCACCAAACATGAGGGAGAAAGCTTTCAGTTTGGCATATGAGAGAGTATTTATGGCACACGCTTATGAAATGCTACCGCTGTCTAATCTTGTTAAATATGCGGACCTTTACAAAGAGGGTAAGAATAAAGTTTGATGAAACACAGAGGGTTACAGGTGGATCCAAAAAATTGAGAGTTAAGTCGCTGACTAAATGCACCCTGCTCGTAACTCATCCCCCATGCCATGGCGAAGGCTCTCCTGCACTCCAACGAGGGCAGTGGTCAGCACTTGACAGCGGTCACTGCTGAGGAGGAACACGTGGGGTGATGGAGCAGCTGGAGCCCACTGTTCCCCAGTGCCCCACCACCACGGGCCGCCTCGGCCACTGCTGAGCCCAACTGGGGCAGCCTTGGCGTCTCTTCTGCCTCGTCCCACCGTCTGCCCTTTCTGAGCAGCAAAATCCTGGTAGATGAGCACGGGTGTAATGCGTTTACCTGGGGAACCGCCAGAGTAAATGTGCTTTTATCAGTGCGCTACGGCTGCGTGGCAGGGAGAGGGGACAGAAACCGCTGTGTTATTCTTACGTGACTGGTTTTATGTCTATGCGCCTTGGATAGGCATCTAACTACTGCAGCATTTACCTACAAGCTATGATTTAGCCGCGTGCTAATGCCAGCTGCTCCCCTGTACAGGCATGTGCACTTAATACTCGGGCCACTGCAGGCATTTTATCATCTGGAGGTCACCACTGCTAAATATTAAGGGTGAATTTTGCACTGAAATACGGAGTTCTGATTGTGCACTTCATTTTGATCTTTCAATGCTTCTGTCGTTAGTGACATTGTCATTTAATGTGGACATTCATTTAGACATATGTCTGGACCTGTCTGGAAAGCATTTTTGATGGCTGCACTCTCCGTTCAGGTCTGCTCCCTCTCGTACACTGTAAGCAAAAGTTGATAGCATTTGAAATTTAATCAGGTTGGTATTGTGCAATTTATCTCTTATAAAAGTTTCAGGAGCTTTTTTTTGCACACTTTTTCTCTACTGTTTAAAAGGAATTCTCGAAAGCCTGGAGTTGGAGGAACATATCTGACCATGCATCTTTGCGGACCGCACTTTTAATTCTTTTAATCTGGGCTTGCTCTATTTTGTGAAACACATCCTCAAAAATGGAACTTGTTACTCCAGACTTCTATCAAATTCATAACTAGAAGCCTTGTGCTTGGGGCATTTTCTGTTAACTGTAAGAAGTAGGGAAGGACTAAAGATGGCTTATATAGAAAGATTTTTATAGCACGAGTAAAGGCTGGTTTTCCTTATGAGAGAATTCCTAGCTTTGCTCTATTATTTTTCTTTTTTTTTTTCATTACCAAATGAAACCAAATTTATGGCAGTATATACGATAGGTGCCTAAACTTTAATCCAGTCTTTTGTCCACGTCCAAAACTTTATCTAATGTCATCCTAATCATTAGGACCTCCACGATCTAGTTTTGCTGCACACTGCAGAGTGACAACATCACCCTGCCAGACCCCAAATACAGCCAGTGCAAACCATTCTGTAAGGCCTCTTCCCCTCCTTTTTCAGACATTTATTTTAAACATCTGGTCTTGAAAATCAGAACCTGCACACAATCTCCGTATTGCCCCATCCAGAAATTCCCCTCCGGTCTGACCAGTCTGTTTTCCAAAATACTCTTGGTCCTTCCAAAAAGATGGGTTTATTCTTCTAAGTTTCAGATTTAAAATCTGGATGAGTGAGAGATCTCGGATGAGAGATGCATTAGCAGAACTGATTTCTCTTGTTACCAGTTCAAAAGGCTTCAGTATGCAGCACAAATGATTCATAAGTATCCATTGTTCAGAGTTCAGGATAAAGAGTTCAGAATCAAAGCTCTGCTTTAATGTGCGCTCATGCATTTCTTTTTTCAGTAAGAGCATTCTCTTCATATATATAGCAAATGAAATTCAAACTTGTTTAAGCTGCAGTTCTGGTAAATTGCTCTGCCTCTGAAGTTAGCTTAGAATATCATGAGAGTTACAGAAACCGTTACAGATTTTGCTAGTATTGCAAAAACTTAGTGCTTAGTTATAATCAAGCAAGAGATGTTTAATAAATAGAAGAGCAAAACAAGTGATCACCTCCTGTTTTTCCTGGGTTTGGACCTCACGTCAGCCCTGCCGGCAGATCCTGAGAGCACAGCCACGCAGGATTTTGGCTGCTGGTGTTTTTCTTACTGGCCTTTATCAAAGGGAGAGACAGCAAAGGCTTCTAATTAGCGGGCAGATTTTTGCATGGGAACGCAGGGTGACAGCCAGTGGGCAGTGATTAGGAGGTATTCCGACGTCTAGACGTTTGTCCAAATGTTTGTCATCAAGCGAACTGTGCCCAGCACTGCTCCTTTCAGAGCCCCCTTTATCTTTCATTTTCACGTTTGGTGGATCCGAGGTGCTGTCACTGCCGCAGTACTGTGTTTTCTCCTGGCATCTCATATCATGGCTGAGCATACTGAATGGGCTCTCTAAAACCTTTCTTATCAATGGAGTACAACGAGCCCAATGCAATCATCCTTTCAATTATCTTCTTCATCTCAAGTGTCACCAGATAAGTGCTGGCATAGTATTCTTTGAACATTTCAGATATTGTTCCTTGCTTTTTGGCTATAAATGTATGCATATGGGATAAAGATTAAGATATCTCATGTTTTACCCTTATTATTCACAGACAAAACGACGCATGATCTCCTAAAAGGTTCTTTTTTCCCCATCTCTTTGGTTTCAATTCTCATTGGGGTCTGGGTGATGATAAGAATACTGGGCTAACTCTTGTGTGTCGCAACGGGAGTCGTGCCCTGTAGGATGAGGGAAAAAGCCAGAGAGCCTGGTTCGGGGCTGCGCAGCCTCTGAGATCAGCTTGCCATGGAGGTGTCCCGGCAGTGGCTTACAGGACAGGACTCCCCTGATGGAACCTTGCAGGTCGCTGGTCTGGAGTAGGTGGGTCAGCCTCTGCTTGCTCAGTTCTGGTGAGGCTTTCTGAGAGTTTATTTAGTGCCATCAGGGGAGGGGAGGAAGGAGGTTTTAGTTTATTTATCTTAATTTATTTTTACTTGGTGAATGAAATTTGACTCCATTAAACCCCAGACCTTTCTGAACTCTTTAAGCCCAGGAGGCACTAGCAGAGAGACTGAAGAAACAGGGTTCCCTCTACGCACTGAAGGTGATTAATTCTCTACCTCCTGTTCATTTTGAGGTATATCGGGTATTTCTTTGTGTACACCCATGTGCTTTGTGCTATGCAGGTGGCGTTTCAACTCTGATGTTGGTATCTCCGCCTGGGGCACATGAGTGCATTTGGTTCTGGTGCCACCAGAGAGGGGTCCTTCTTGTCACGGTGGAGAAGGACAGAAGGGAGACTGTAGTCCCTCATCTGCTGAATTGTTATGATTTGAGAGTGCAGTGCGTTAAGGGCTGCATGGGTGCTCATGGACTTTGTGAAGATGGCATTGACCTCCTGTTTGGAGACTAAAGGAACAGGAAGAGAGACCAACGGCTGATGGGTTCTGACTGCAGGATCAGTAGAAAGCTCGTGGTTTCTAGAAAGCCCTATGGGATGGGATGTTAAAGGGATAAGAAAACAGTCTAGGATCTGTGTGTCTGTGAACAAGACATCCATCTGGGAACTGGAAGATCTGGGGTTTTAGCACTTTTCCTGCATGGCCTTGGGTCAGGGCATTTACCTCCCTGAGCTTAAGAAGGTGTATGAAGTTTACAGGATCTTAGTCACAAAAGCAGTTTACGTTACTAAAGCTCAGCATTCACAGCCATGAGTCAGGCTCCCCAAAAGCATGAGACTGGCTTATGAAGAGGGTTTTTAAAGTGATTTTTTTTTTTTCTTTTGTTCATTGCCTTTTGGCTTGGAGGCCATTAGATTAATTTGGCAATATTCTTGAGGCTGTCCCTACAAAACACTCAAATGTGAGCTCAAAACACTTTTAAATTTAAGGAATTAATTGTGATGTAATTATGAAGAGCTTTAGGAAAAACACCAAATATAGCAATATGTGCGAATCCTGAGGATTGGCAAGTAGGAGATTAGTGTGGGAACAAGAGAGGAATGTAGGCTTTGGTTCAAAGAGTTATTTTAAAGGAAAAATATTGAAAATCAAGTGTGATGAAAAACAATGATTCTAATGAAGGACAAACCCCATCCATTGTACTCCAGTCGTGCTTTCTTAATAGCCACTATAAAGCTGTGGGGGTACAGCGGTGGTGACAACAAACCCAGGCGAGTAACAGAACAGATACAACTTCAATCTCTTCATTAAAAAAATGTTTCATGGTTGCGCACAGCCACACAAAATGTATTTTCACGCTTACACATTTTGAGCATTTTTGAAAGTCACACAATTGTTTTGGTGATTTAAGTTCTAAATTGATGAAAATACAATGGGAAAGAGGGAAGGGCAACCTAGGAGGAGAGGAGCCAGGCTTTCCAAGGAAACATTGAAGCATTGCATTGATTGCTGTGAAAATTCATTTCAATTCCACCTCATTTCTTCATTACGCATTTTAAACCAGTGCTTTCTTGGGTTAGTTCCTGCAGGACTCTCAGTCTGACTTCAGGGGCAGTGGTTTGAAGGACATGGGCCAATTTGCACTAAGTCATGCTGCTTGACTGCAAGTGCAGTTGCTGCAGACTGATGCTGGTGGAAAAGAGGAGAATTTAGACCACTAAGTGACATCAGCCTTGTATAAATGTAGCAACTTTACACATCATTTAGTAAGAACTGCAACAGGTGGGTGTTTGTTATTTTGCAAATAAGCAAATAGAAATACTGAGTTCTGGCTCATGATTTATGAGTCGTAAGAACTTCCTTTATGAGAGGGGTTTTGAATGAGCTCAGTTTCCATTTGGACATCCAATAAAAATAATAAACTGACACTTGGAGGTGATTTGCTAGTGACTACACCAAGTCCTGAGCAGGAACCAAAACAAACCTTAAAACCTCTTCCTGAGACAAAGTCTTGTTGACTTTGGTTTCAAAATGTTTAATTTTCATGAAGGAATAGAGTGAAGGGGAGAAATATTATATGAAGTTTAATTGTTACTCTTTTGCCAGATGTCTAAAGTTTTGCAGCAAGCCAGCAAACATCACTTTAAAAAGTTGTTCTCTACTTCATGCCTGTCAGATGTGTTTATCTGGTTTATGGATAGGTCTTGGTGTCTAAAAAAACCCTTCAAACTGACATGGGGCCGACTATTGGCATTTTGATCTTACCAGCCACTTTTGGTTTTGGTTTAAGGTACATATGACACCAACTAAAGTGAAGAGAAAAGCTCATAATAAAAATAGATCTCGATTCATCATCGTTTCCCAGAAGACATTTACATTTGAACAAATAGAGTGAGTGATGTAAGGTGAGATACATCTTCTTCTCCCCCGTGATGTGTCTGGGTCCCCTGTTGCTGTGCCTATTGTATTCAGGTATTTCCTAATCTCTTAAGCATCTATCTATCTGCATGGTACTGAGCAGTTACTATCTCATAGTGGTGGGACTGAAGATCAAAAATACTATAACTTAACTGATGCCTGTGTGAATTCAGGGAACTTAGTCTTCCAGCCCCTATAGCAATCTTCCCCTTCCTCTCCGTCTTTTTTCCCATAAAAGTGTTTGAGTACTGAATGCACAGCTGAACAGTCCTGTATTACCTTGCTTGGCAAAACCAATAAATCCCTCAGATAGCTAATGACAGCGTGTTGGTAACCAGAATTAAAATCTGACATGACAGTCGTGCAGGAATATGATCGCTTAATGAAATGCAGGCACTGCTGCCTAAGATAGCTCTGAACCGGGGAACTTGGATTCTAGTCTCTGCTCTGCTGTAGATTTTTTTGTTTATTTAAACATTAGTTTTTAGGGAAAACCAAAAACTGCACGTTGTTCTGCGGTTCTGGTTAATGGTTTGTTAAATGGCAATTCCACCCAGAGATTTTTATGAGGATTTCAGGTATTGAAATGCAAAATGTTTGAGATCACCCTGCTCAGGAAAAGTCCTCACCCAAACTTCTTGAAGGTGTGACTAGGACCTTGCAGAAGCAGTCTCGGAGGAATGGGTCTCTTACGTAGCGATAGAGCAAGCTGGGAAATGGAGGCATTTATCCAGCATACGGTGGTGTGTCTGTTGTTCACGGCCCAGTCCTGCAGTTGGCATGTATTCAGTGTGGGACATGGTTCATCCTCCTGTCCCGCTCCTCTGTGTCTTTCTGGCTCTGGAGCTCCTTGCAGCCTCGCTGGGGGCTTTTGGCCCTGATAGCCCAGGGGCATGGATGCTCGTCCCTCTCTAAGCCAGGGTGTGCTCTCCTCTCGCTCATCCCTGTGTGGCAAACACAGCGTTACCGTAACAGGTTGGTAGGTTTAAAGTTACTGAGCCAATGATCAGCATCTGAGAAGGTGCTTAACACAAGTGTGTTTTCCTTGATTGTCTTGTATTCTTTAATAAATTTTATGAATTAATGAAACCGACTCCTTTGTACGGTACAGTGGAAGAATTGCTATTCTACCTCACTGTATAATCATTATCACCTTTAATGAGTATGTTATTCTGTTACCAATATTAATTTAACAAAAGGAACTAATACCTGGTCCGTGCTGTGATGCAGGAGTCAGGAGGTTAAACACTCGCTTCTGTGAATTGTGATAAGCAATCCAGCCGAAATGGCCGGGGCATGGTTGGGCGGCTGCTTTTAGAGACACTCAACACACGTAGACGTAAAATACACAAGCGGCTCTTCTTGCTGGTTGTGCGATGCGCCTTTTGTGAACGGTCCCTCTTCCCCGTCTTTCGGAATCGGCACCTCCCTGAGGATAAAACGCAGAGCAAATCAGTTAGGCACAGCGGAAGATGGGGCATTTTTATACTCTGCCTTTTCATTTAGATTTGATTCCTTAGAAAAGCTGCTTAAAGGGTGTTACAACTGCTTTGATACGGACTCTTAATTATGAAAAGGTGGCACCAGTAAATAATGTTAGGTGAAAAGAGCACAGAGGGGACAGGCAACAGGAACCTTGACTATCAATACGTCAAAAGGATGAGTCCAGAAAGACACACTCAGTGTTACAAATTCCTTGTGAAGCCCATGGCAAAGCTATTTTAGCGGCTTTCAAGAAAGGGATATATGTCAGTCTTATTGTAGTTCCTTTAGGGAATAGATTTTGCACACAGAGGGGAGGAGAGACTGAAGTGAGGCATCTGTCATTTTCTTCCAGCGTTTATGATCCCTTAAAATAAAGACGAAAATTAAAGGAATGTGTTTCTCCCATATCAAGAGTTCTTATGTTCTTCTTTAACTGGCCTCACGCAGAAGATTTTGGCTGGTTTAGCTGGCTGTAATTTTTGTGGTGTGCAGCTCTCGTTGCCTTCCCTTGTACCAAACACACACGAGCTATTCCTTTGCTGTGGGTGGTATGGAGCGAACAGCTGTGCGTGTGTTGCACTGAATTTAACGCACATCATGGTAACAGAAGAATCAATCTGAGAAGAGACTTCTTCTGCGATGCTGTTAGCTTTGGATTTATATAGTTTATTAGCTATCGGAGCATTTTCATTATTGCGGCTATTGGTTAGCCCTGCTGTAGCTCCAGTAAAACCAAGAGACGCCGAGTTGCAACACTTACAATATGCAGTATGCACACACAACCTGGATCAACCTAATTTCAGCATAGCAAACACAAAACAAAAGCTGTATATGACTTCTTAGCCTTTGTGCACATCTGCATTATTATAAATGCTAATATAATTCTGCAATGATAAATAATTAAACAATTATGGTCATGAATCAATAAGTTTAGCACATTTTTTCATCAGCAAATTGTACTGTATAAACAAGAAATATAAATTACCAAGTCTAATTTTCACTGAAAATTGTAAGCATTTTATATCTAATAATTAAAAAAGTATTAGAATTCAATGTAAGATACTTAGAACTTTAAAATTTTCTAGTTTTAACCAAACACCATTAAATTGTCATGTTTTATGTTTCTGAATCTGATTAACATTTTGAGATCTGACTTTTGCAATCATTCTCTTTTGTTTTCCTCTGCTAGAACCCCCTCGCTCAACCTCTGGTTTCTCCTAAATACAGTTTATCAGCTTGAATCCAGCTTCAGTTGACCTCATTATGTTGCCTTTAAGAAAATACAACGTTTAAAGAAAAACATTCAAGTACCTTTCTTCTAAGACTTTGAAAGATCTAGCTATTTTTATCATGCACGAAGCATTTTGCTGCAGAAGGTGCAATATGGAGGCAGGGAGAGGAGAAAGCTTTTACAACTACGTTTGCATTTAATTGGAGGTTGTAGGGTTGCCTGTAATCTTTCCCACTCTCAGATCCTTGGCGTTTGTTAAGAATCTATCCCCCCAAACATGGGCATCTACCTACATAATTTAAAAATAATCTCGCCCTGCTCCAGAAATAAGGGTAAAAAATTGTGCCTTTTCAGAGAAAAAGCTGAGTTTGATATCTTTTGTTAAAGGTGTGCGTGTTTTCTCTGCTGAACGTCCTGCATGAACTAAGGATTTGCCACAAAGGAAGTTACTGCAGAATAGCTGTTCCTCACTGCTTGCCATCGGCTTCCTTGGTGGTCACGCTTTCACCAGGGAAATGCTGGAGCTGCTTCTACTTTGTTTCTTGCGCTGTTGACGAAAACTCTGCTTAGCCTTAGCCAAGGCACGTTAGACCAGGAAATGTGGAAAACCAGCAGTTTCAGGGTGGTGTTTGGCATTATGGCACCAGATCCAGGGGGCACACGTTGGCATCAGGTGCCCATCTCTGTGGTGGCGGGGACCTCTGGGACCTCTCCCCATCAGCCAGGGCTCTGGGCAGCCCGGTCGCTCCCTGACCTTCATGGTGGGCTCATCGTCCTGGTATTGACCTAAGGAAGAGCTGGTGCGACTGGTTTGCTGGAGGTGTTGGAGTTATGCTGCACCACTGTGCTGGGAAAGCGTCTCTTCGTGGGAAAATTCGGTAAGCCAATAAACCGACATTTATCTGACTCCCATGTGTTTGGTGGTGTGAATGAGTCACGACAGTGATCCTTTGTGGTGGCCCCATCTGCAGTTCTTCTACAGCTACTCAATCTAAGTGAACCTGCCAAACGACAAACAGGATGTGATGAAAGTGACACCACTATTCAGAAAATACAAGAAATCAGGAAGGGAATTCAATACGGTATGGAAGGTGCTCTGACCTGGGAAAGGTGAAAGGCAGCTTCACCAGGCATGGTGTGGTCTCTTGTGGTCTGACATCGTTTTATCTGGCTTTGTAATGGAAGTTTGCAGTGTTACTGGGGGGGCTCCATCCACTGAAGTGTTAAAGTTTATTTGCAGGTTTTTTTTTTTTTTTTTTTTTTTTTTTTCTCAGACTAAAAGCCTCAGGAATCTCCACCAAGCTGGGAGATCAAGGACTTTTCCTCCTAGTTTTAATGCTTGCTGGCAAGCAATTAGTTATTTGTGTTACAGAGAAGACTCACAAGGATAGTATGTTTAGAAATGTAAGGATGTGTTTTGCCTTCAGGGGGAAAAAAGAAGAAAATATTTTCTCTTCACCTTTTTTTCTTTTTCTCCTTCTTTGTTTACCCTGTCTTCCTCCTTTTGATGACTAAGAGAAAGAAAACTACATATGGAGTCTGAAGATCTTTACTTTGAGTTTCTTCCTTGTGCTGCTGCATCTGCTCCTCTTCCTCCAGCTTTCCCAATGCGCCGTGTTTCCATTTGTGGGTGTAAGCGTCTCTGCCTCTGATGCCAGTGTCACTCTTCTTGTGGCAACCAGATTTTGTTTTACTGTATGGCTCTTAGCAACATGTTTCCTGCATTCTGCTCACTCTGTTGTGGAGTTCACACTTTCAAAGTCTAGAGATATACATTGCTCTGCTTTCACATATATGGTTTTGTAAAAACAATCAAAGTCGAGCCTCAGAACACATTCCTTTTCCTCCTGCAGAGTTAGTGGTTTTGTGTTTCACTCTGAAGCAGGTCTGCATTGGCCATCCTTGACCTCCATGAATCCGTGCACCCAGTATTCTCAGATTCCAGTATAAAATATCCACGGAAGGTGTTATGCAGAAAATAACTGGGGTTTGGGTTTTTTTTGTTTGTTTGGGGTTTTTTTGTTTGTTTGGGGTTTTTTTGTTTGTTTGTTTGTTTTTGTGGTTTTTTTTTTTTAGGCAAGTGAAAAAGCGTATACTAAGTTTTAAGTTAAAGTACCTGTATTTAAAGATACTGATGTGATAAAAGTACTAAAACTTAAGTGGTAGAGGAAAACTGTAGATATTTCTGATTTGCCTCTATGATAGATCAGTGGAACCTGTGGAGAAGCAGTATTGCAACCGTACATTTAGCATATTTATTTATTTTTAAGATATCTACATTTAAAACACTCAGATTCCACATACGCAACTGGATTACAGGATGCACAGCAGGTTTAAAAATGTTTCAGAGATGTTGCTTTCATGCTCCAAATCCTTGAAAAGCCAAATACAGTCACTTCTGAAACTAAATCTTGGTTTTCACTGTAAAAAAAAAAAAAAAAATGTTTAATAGCACATATGGCATAATTTCATGTGACATCTGTTTTGTAACAAACAATATTTAGCTCACTTATTTGCTGAATGATACAGTACATGCTGCAAAGAAAAAGTCCAATGAACAGTTTTACATAGTTTGTAATATATCAATATTTATCACAAAAGAATGCAAAACTTAAACATTTAAGCATGTTATTGATTGTAATATGCAAAACATTGATTACTGCATGCTGCCAATGCAAAGAAAGTCTACTGAATGCCTTATGGGGTATGAAAATGAGGTAGATTTCTGAAAGAATAACTGATGTCCTCCCACTGGTGACATTTAGGCTTATGCCCCCTCAACCTAATTTGTGTCATCTTATAGGAGACAGCTGTCAATATATTTAGGATGGTTTAGCTCATAACAGCAGAAATGGTGAGAGACTATTGGCTTAATTGCATGGAGTGATTGATTCTAATGGAAACAACATTTAGAAACTCAAAATGCACTTTCTGTTGGCAGATCTAATAGAATATCATAATGAATTGGAGCATCATGCGTATACTGTACTTTCTGCAAAGACTACAAAAGGACAGTCATGGGGTTTTATGTTGTTTTTTTAATTTGATTTTAATGTTTAAATTATTTGTTTAAATAATAAAACCAAACCATCACAGAGACATAGTCGGACAGAAACCAAACCATCAGAATGATGCTGAAACCACACATTGGTATAGTAATTGCCAAAGGAAGACTGTGTTCAGGTAAATTGGCTGAAGGCACTGAAATAAATGTTAGCAATTGCAGCACCGTGAAATGGCGTGAGGTTTCTGGAGCCATGCCTGGTGTCGCGATGTGATTTGGAAGGATGCCCTGAAAGCAAACCCCACTGGGGTGACTCACACGGGTGCCGTGGACCCCGATGGATGATTTCAGTGCAGCGTCTCCCATGAACCGCAAAGACTTTCTGGAAGCATATGGGCAATTGCAGACCACAGCCACTGATGGGCTGAAGGAAACCAAGCGGGGGCTGACCACAGGGCTGGAGTGGGAGCAGAGCAAGGTCTCTGCCTGTCTGATGCTCCTCCTCACCTCTGTGCATGGCCAAATCATTTTGGTTCACCCCCACAATGGTTGGAGGGTCTAGGGGTGCCTGGATGCATGGGAACAAAAGCCTGTCCAGCACTCTCGGAGGAGATGTTTTGGCACCATCAGCTGCTCTGGTGGTGCAGAACATGAACCTGTCTGGACAGGAGGGAGGAAAGCCTGGGCCGGCTGCCTTTTCCCTGGGGTAGCGGCGAAAGCTCCCGAGCAGTTGCGCTATGTTAACTCTTTTGTCCTCTGGCAGTTTTGCACAATAACCTCTCGCCTTCATAGACTTGGTCAAACTAAGAGCATCTGTCTCTAGTCTGGGATTTCTCTCTGTCTCTCTTTTAACACTTCATAGAAATCTTCTCAGTGACATCGTTCTCTTTTCTGAGTATCTGTACGGAAAGTCAAGATTTTATAATCTTCTGCTTAACTGAAAATGCTGTGCAGTTTGGCCAGAAGCCGCTGACATTTTTCTACCCCTTTAAGATCTAGAAATGTGTAGGTTCTAGGGGGATTACTGTGTGGTTACAGATTAAATGTTTTTTTTCCCCTTTTCCCATAATTAGAAAGGTATGAAGAATCGGATGCAAGATTGAACAGTGTAAATCCTCCAAAATTAAAAACATTTCAGAACTGGAATAAATATTAATAAATTGGAGGCATAATGAAATGCTGTAGATATGTAAGGGGAAAAGCAAGCAGGAAAGAAGGGAAGATTTTTATAGACCTTAATTACAGCAGGGTCGTTAGTAAATTTACTGAATTGTAAATGTAAAAGATTCGGATGGCCTGAGTAAAACCACATATTTAAGCCTTCTAAATGAACATTTCTGTTTTTTGAGTAATTTGTACCATCTGTGTCAAAATTCTGAGCCTAAGAAGAAAAAGCAGTGGAACAAATGTTGGTTCCATAAAACAGTCCTAGTTCATTGTTGAAATTGTCACACATTAACATTGCAGGCCATCTGGGTAGACAAAAGACTCTAACCAGATTGCTAAGATGATTTTATTGGTCTGGTATTAATCAGAATGTGGCATAATATTTAAGCAGAAAAAATGATGAGGTGAAGTGGAGTGCCTTTAACTACCCTAACTGTGTGGTAGTTGCACAATAATCTTATTACACCATAGAGCACTGTGTTTCTAAGCAAAGATCCTAATTCTGAAATGTAAATAACAAGCTATGTGATATTTCCAATTTATAGTTTAAAATAAAATATGAAACTTAAAGAAGTAATGACTGTTGGCATATTGCAATGTGGAGATTTAAAGGCCACAGCATGGTTATATTAAATTGCGGTGTACCCACAATCATGTTGGAATTAACTTTAATTTCTTTTTGTAACATTGTAAATCAGATTACACTTCATCTCAAAGAATCCAGAACTTGTGATTTACAATTGATTTTCTACATTTTGAATCTCTACACAATGCAGCAGCTTGCCTTCTCTCCGGGATCTAGAGACGACGGTATGTATGTGCATGCATGTGTGGTGGTTGTTCTCGAAAATCTTCATCTGCTTTCTCGCCTTTCACAGGCAATTGGAAAAGACTCTTTTTAG
Organism: Charadrius vociferus; assembly: GCF_000708025.1. Lineage (NCBI taxonomy): Eukaryota > Metazoa > Chordata > Aves > Charadriiformes > Charadriidae > Charadrius > Charadrius vociferus. The sequence goes on along the minus strand of NW_009646847.1, from coordinate 2,716,788 downwards.
TGCTCTCCATGATCTTGCCTCTTTCTAGTTTTTCCCCCTATGATTCTCAAAAAGCCAGCGAGTGTTTTTGTGCCTCTCTCCCCACTTTGCCACCACCCTGAAGACCTTGTCTCCCCTCCTGTGCCGAACCTGACCTTTTTAATTCCCCAGCATGTCCTCTGAACATACCGAGACACCTCCAAGAACCACGGAAAACCTTGTCCTGAGCACATTTTACACTTTCTCTAATGCGTTTGCTGTGAAAGTTACCCTGCTGGTGTGAGGCAGGCGGTGGAGAGCCCCGTGGAGCTGTGGGCAGTGCTGCTCCCTCCGCGGCTGCCTCGGGACAGGCGGACTCTGCCTTGCGCAGAGGACCGAGAGTCTGGCGAGGTGGGAGATGGGGACTCCATCATTAGGTTCAAGTGTGGATGTGCCCCATCTCTTGCTGGGGAAGGAGAGCGCGGCTGCACGGTGGTGGTGGTGGTGGTGGTGGTCCCAACCTGCAGCAGATGTTGCTGCCCCGGTCCCGCTGCGTTCCCAGGGGCAGGGTCCCAGCTGCGCCTGCGTGCCGCCCTCAGCGCTCGCATGGCAAACGCTGCTCCGATGCAGGGCTTGGCTGCCCACTTGGGTTTGGTACAGAGGCCTGAGATTTTTCCTATTTGTGAAATATTTCTGATCCTGATAATTATATAGAGTGCATTCTGTGGAAGCAGCTGGAGCACGCTCCTGTGCCATTTTCCTGGCACAAAATATATGGTTGGATGGTTTCTGCTCTGTAGTTTTCTACTGTGAAATTCTCTCAAAAAAACCCCAAAAATTTAAAAAAGGGGAAAAAAAAAAGAGGGGGAAAAGAGGAACAGTTACTCCCTACAAAACTTGTATTCGAAAGAGACTTAAATTTTCCAAGGTAATAGTATTTGGGTAATTAAACAGGCATATAGTTAAATAGCACAGATGCCAAATTAATTTAGGGTTCTTTTTTTTTTTGCTTTTGACTTCTGTTTTAAATTATTAATCTGAAAGCAGGGTGAAATGGGAGGAAAAAGGCCTGTGAAAGAGGGATGAAGAAATTAAAGGACTGGAAGTGGAAGGCAGTTTCTAGCAGGAGGAAAATGAGGGTGAGAGCGATCAGACTGAAACAGAAGGTTAGAAGGCAACAGGTCTGGACCAAGAAGTTCCCAAACATGTCCAGCATTTAGACTGTAAGAAATGCTCTGGTTCACGGTGGGGCTGTGGGGTCGGGGAGAGCTGTACGTGGTCTGAGGAGTCCCCCTGGGGCCATGTGGGGCATTTGTTTTGTGCAGAACTTCTCTCCCTTGGGGCAGATCTGGAACTGGGCAAAACCAACCCGGCCCTGCAAGCTCTGCGGGTTGAGTTCATTGCCTGGGCAGGAGCAGACCCTTAGGAGAGGTTCTGTTTAATGTCTTAATATTTTCTGTTTGAATTACGTGTTGCTCGGGCTTCAGATCGGTTCGGAGATGGGTGGCCCAAAGGCACGTACAATGAACTTTTCTCTTGCTGACCACAATTCTCTGGAAACATCTCGTGGGCCAGTGCTTGTTTATGATGGACCAACAGTGTTTGTCTGGAGACGAGGTGGTCTTAACTGTGATGGAGACAATATTTCTAAGCATGAATACCTTGAGTAATCATGTTGCTCGACCTTCTAGTGATACACTTCCTGGCATAAACTTTAAAGGGGATTTTTCCCACTTCACCAGCAGTTTTTTTTTTACTCAGTTCTCATTAATCTTACATTTGAGTGTTTAGAAATGCCGAATACTGGTGTTAAAAGATGACTGAAATATTTGCTATTTGATTAAAGGTTTTTCATGGTTTTGCCTATTTAATAAAAGATTTATCAGCCATTGCTGCAGAGTTATACAGTATAGTGTAAATTATACCTAATTAAACAAAACATTTGGGATTGTCAGTTAGCGTTACAGTGCTGGCCTGGTCCTCGATGACAGAGAGCAACAGTGAGAGAATGTCGCCGCAGCCACACGAGTGTTGCGCTATCAGCCACATACGAGCGAGATGTGGAATAAAATGCTATTAACATAGCCAATTAAACATAGGCATAAACAAACCAGTTAAATCAATAATAGTAACTGCTGTATTGCAGAGCTGGTGCTTTGCTGTGGCTCACTTTGCCCATCTGAGCACCACCCAGAACAACAAACGTGAAGCCGGGATGTTTTGTGTCTTGATGGCGAGGATAACACCCCAGAGCGTGGGCTAACCACACCTTCATGGCATCAACACAGCAAAGCTATGTTGGGGGTCAAATATTATTTTCTTTCCTAGATAAAATATGGTTTATTTTTTCTTCTCTCGGACTCTTTTTTTTTTTTTTTTTTTGTACTGTTACATTCGACATATATTTTAGGTCTCATGGACTCTTTGTCTCTGTAGCTGCTGTAATTGGTCCTTGTGACTGACACCTGAGTCTGGACAAGGCTAGCAAATAGCATGGGCCACCTGAAGGGGAGATTTTGTAGGGCACAACTAGGTTAGCAACAAAATAAAAACAGAGATCTTCTGCTGTTTCACAGCAGAAGAGTAAACTGTTCCCAATCTTGCATGTGGCCAACACAACTAGCACACCCATTTCATGCTTTCTCATTTTTTTTCCTATGAATACTAACCTTGTGTTTGGGCATGCATTTCTCCATCCTTGAATTATGAAGATCCTCATCTTCTGCACCTTTAAGTGTATTTTAGTCCATTTCGTGATATTTCAGTATCCTCTCCTCACCAGGTCTTCTGCTTTAGATCAATAAAAATTTGTTTATTTTTCTGTCAAACGTAGAAACTAAACTCTGTGTAAGTGTTCTTGTCTGCACCATGAAAGAGAGTAACCCTGGAATGAGAAAGTTGGAAGTGCTTTGAATTTTCCAGGTGTTAAATCTAATTTCTTTTCCTGGTCAACTGGCTTAATCCTTTAGTCTTAAAGGATTAAGTGCTACCCATAGTAGATCTCATCCTGATGTCAAAAGATTTCTCTGGACGGCTGGTATCCTAAAGCCCAAAGCCAGCAAAATCATTCCTCTGCAAAAAGTCAGCATTGCTTTATTGAAACCCCCATTTGAACAGTGAGGTGAAGCATCACTGTTCTATTTATCTCTTAAGACCACCTTCTTAATCACTACTCTATTTATCTCCTAAGACCATCTTCTTAATTGCTGTAGGCTTGACAATAACGAGAGAGCACTAGATATTTTCAGTCTGAGATCTTTCATATGAACAAAGAAGTGACGAGATTTCCTCTTGATTCTTCATCTGAATCCATTTAAAAATGCAAAATGAAATATAATGGTCCCTTGTTTATTTTTTCAGTAGTGATTAAAAGAAGTCATTCTTTAAACAACAAATGGAAAAGGAATTATTTGAAGCATATTGGCGGTCTCTTCAAAAGACTAGACATCTCTTCTTGTGGCATATAGGACACCTGTTAGGAAGGCCACTTTGACAGTATGTTGGATTTTGTCCAATTAATGCCCTGATGGAAAACAATAGGGCAAAAAAAGCAAGAGCCCTGTTTCCAAAGTCAACTGGGCAGGCGGTTAGCAGTGGCCCATGTTATGGGAATACCTTAAGCAGATGGTCCCACACGGGTTGCAAACAAACTCACCCCGATTTCAGCAGCTGTTTTACCACCGTGGTGGTATCTGAGCTACTGTGTTTCCAGCTAGTGTCAGGTATGTATATCCGAACGGCTTTATTCCTTTGGATAGCAGTGAGGATGAACTCCAGGCTGACTGCTGTGTCGGGCACTGAGCTTCTGGTAGTGTATTTAAAAATAAAATAAAATAAAATAAAGTAGTATTTGAATGCTAAAGACAATCCCAAAGGTTAAAGGCAGGGAGACAAAAAGGCAGCTAAGGGAACTAAAGTTGCTTTGGTGTGAAAGCAGAGCCACTGCCTGGTTTGCTCACGGCAGCTGTATGTCACCAGCCTCGTTGGTGAGATGCTTTCTGTGCTCTGTGGTGCTGCAGGTTGGGTGAATTCCTACCTCAGATGTCTGTGGTGTGCCAAGAGTGTGTTGCAGGTGGACCACAGCCTGGACCTGCCTCTCTCCTCTTCTTGATTCTTGTTCATTTGGAGATTGCAGGATCAGGTTCTACAAATTAGAAAATGAATGAAGAGCTTGATTAGAGCTTTAAATGGGATTCCTGAGACTTTTGTTTGTACCTGAGGCAGTATGTATGCTGAAATTAAACAGCAACCACTTTTGGCATGCTTCCTCTGTTCATATAATCTCTCTCGCAGACTGTGCTTTCTTACTGTAATTTTCTCTCTTTTATATATATGTATTAATTTATTTATTTATATTCAGAAAAAACGTGTGTGTATGGAGTTCTGGGGAGTAATCACAGCAATGCTGTGGGTCATCCTGTCCCACCAAGGCATGGAGGGAATTTGGGCTTGCTGCCTGCCCTGCTGCTGTCCCCTTTTGGTCAGTGCTGCTGTGGCTTGGGACTTTTCTGGCAGCTTACTGACCTACTCGTGGGTTCTGTGGCCCATCCTGGACGTGAGTGAGAGCCATGGGAAGTCTTGGTGAGGTCCTCTGCTGTCTTCTCCTGGTGTCCAGCCCTATCGCTCCTGAGGAGCCCATCCGCACTACCTGATGACCCACTTGCTGCCTCAGGCAATGCTCCTCCTTCCTTCCAAACAATTACTCCCCATCTCCCAAAAGGACACTCTTAAAGATCGTGGGTGATTGACACACTTTTAAGCAACAATCTGAAGATTATATAGGAACTCAGGACAAAGAATAAAATGAGGGCAAAGAGCAAAAGAGCGGAAAAGGGCAAAGAAAAGTGTTTCGGAGACTGGCACTGACTGAGGAGGGGGAAAGCTGCTGGGGAACCCTGGCTGCAATAAGAGTTGGAAGAAGGGAGAGGTTCTGACTGGAAGAAAACCAGAGGTTAGAGGCAGCTGCTGAGTGCTGTGGCGTGTTTTCCTGGGAGGCTGAAGCCTGCCCGTGGAATGCCTCGGCTCAGAGGGAATGCAAACATTGTCCTGGGCTCTGCCTCTGGGCTGTGTGCTCTGGTCTTTGTAGATCGTATTTAATATTGGGCAGTGGCATTGCTGCTGCTTTGTCGGGCTGTCATGACCACTGGGAAATGCAAGCCAATTCAGCTTTAACTGTATTCCTCTGTCTTTTTTTTTTTTTCTTTCTTTTTTTTTTTTTTCTTGTAGACCATCTAACAGTAAATTCAGCTTTTGCATGTGATTATTACTTTATGACAAGGCATGATGAAGTGTTTCAGAATTTCTGTAAGTTTAAAATTATCTTTACATTGGCCCCTGTTAAGATTTCTGACAATTGCCGTTAATCTTTAGTCTGGGGAAAAAGGCTTTTTCCACACCATATGGACTAGACCAGATTTATCTGCTGCCTGTTGTCCTTCATGGGACACGAGGCACATTCTGTTGAGTGATGGATCGTCTACGGAGGTGTTGTAGCAAGAGCATGTTGGTATGTACACACAGTTGACAAAGTCTTATGCACCTACATTTAGTCGATGTACTTGTGGAGTATTTTGCTATTTTATTTCCCCTACTGCGCTTAGTGTGCCTTTTCACATCCCCATTTCACTGGCTCCATGAATATCGCTAGGCTGGAGATCAGCTTCTTGTGCAATGTGCTCAGTGAAGTCTCCTATTTCTCAACTGCGAAGCAGTGCAAATGTGGGCCATTAAGGCCATGATTGCCTCCAGACTAAGGCTTTGCTCCCAAGCAGTTTGTGCACTGTTGAAGGCTAGGTCTTTTGTCCTGTGATACTTGTGTTTTGTAAGAGCTTCCTGGCAGCATCAGTAGTGCAAAGTCAACTTTTTATTAATTCATTTCTAATAGAGAAGGTATTTTTGTGGCCAGAGAGTTGAGAATTCCAAGGTCTGTTGTTTCAGGAAGAAGACTGTATTTTAATGTGTGGAAATATTTCCGGGGTGCGGTCTGCTCACTGACCACTTCCTTTAAACATCCGAAGCTGCGTGCTGCTAACAGTATGTGACCGAGGTGCTTGTGCAAACATGGCCCTTCTTGTGAATGGCAACTTATTTCTCTTACTTTAATCCACAAGTGAAACATAGCTCTTGAAATGATCACAGTCCCGTTTCCATGAGAAATACACAAATGGTCAGGAGATGAACAGGGCGTTGTGTTCCACAATACAGAACATTAAGTTTGTTTCAGTGGGATCAAAATGCATGCAGACTTTCAATGAAGTTTATCAATTTAAAAAAAAAATAATATTGTTTTCCCTTTCAGAATTGTGGTGTCTAGCACTGAAAATCAATTCAGATATTTATGTCCTGTAGCAGTTGATTTCTAAGCAATTAGAGTAAAACAAAAGTATTTGCAAGTTTTGTATTTTCTTCAGTTGTGTTTGCTTCTTCTTGGGTAATTTTATCCATGAAGACTTCTTTACCAATCTGTCTTGTTGACTCAGCTGAGTTAAAATTAAAGCATAATATGAAATGTTTTTTTAATCATGGCGACGCTGTTAAAAACTTTCTTGTATCCCTAAAAAAGTGCCTTCAAAACTTTCTGAACTTCTTAAAATGCATTCCTCAACACTGATAATTAATGAAGATATACTAAATAGTAAAGCCGCATTTAGTCTGTATTTGAATAATTAGAAATTTAGATTAAATTCTCCTAGTGTGTCAAACATGCTCAACTTTATGATTTTAAAAAAACTCTCATAAAATAATCAGATCTTTTGCACAAGAGTATTTCTACCTGATTTAAATTCTGGGAACACAACAGCTTTAACTATAATATTTTTTGTGAGAGGAAGAAAAAACTATTCAGTGTTCAATTCAAGACTTTTATACAGAAAGTATAAAAGAATGTTAATGGGAAGGAAAACTGAATCCAACAGTGGAATTCGTACAGCTTGCTTAATTACACAAATATTAATTCATGCAGGTCTTCTGACCAGATTTCATTCTTCTGCTTGACTCTTTGTAGACTTGCATCCTGTCGCTATAGCAAAGCAAAGACAGAACAATGCCAATAACTTCAGGCTGTTCCCTAACACGATAAACTTTGCCAGATAAGAATATCCTTGACTCCAACTTCTGAACTTAGCTCTTAATATATGTAATTCTTCATACCATATGTGAGAACCACTGACCATGGCAAAGCAAATGAAGTGTTAATTATCCAGAAAGAGCTCAGATCTACCTGGTGATGAGTAATGCTGCCCAGATTCAGCGATGGACTTATTTATGTGATTAAAGTTAAGCATATGCTTTATCTCATTGATCTCTGACATCAATAATGGTTTATCAATTCAGAGCTGCAACTGGTGTTGCAAACACAAAGGAGAGATGAGTGGGGTCTCTGTCCTGACTTTGTCCACTGCGTTTCTTGTGGGTTGGGACGTGCAAACAGCCAAAGGGTTATTGCTTGGAGATGGACTTCTAAATTCTTCGCTGTACTCAGTCTTTCCATTTTTCATTTCTCAAGTTCTGGGTGACATTTTGGTCACTAACGTTTTGATCCAAATATGTCTGCGTGGAAACTGATTCACGTGAAGGGATGCAAGCTAGGAATAATCAGACTGGCAGCACTCTCGGTGACGGAGAATATTAAAATAGAAAAATTACGAATGAAAGATAAAAATTCTTGGGCTGAATGCCTGTGATGTGAGACAAATAACAATCAATAGCATGCATTTGTAGCCTGCTGTAACTGGGGAAATAAATAGGAATATAATGGTGCCCTCTAGACCTGGTGCTTCTGCTAGTGTGCGCGTGTCCCTTGCATACTTGGAAATATAAATGCCATGGCACCAATATCTAATAACATCTGAGTGCAAGTTCATTTGTGCTGCTTAAATGTGGGGCATAAAACTGCCATATACTACTGGAAAGCTAATTTTGTCTTCCTGGGGCTATTTTTGAGGCCTTTTTTTTTGTTTCTGTGAAGTATTTATTCTGTAGAATAGCCTTTATCTGTCCTTAAAATGCACCGGAGAGGCAAGAAAACAACTTGTCTAGGATGCTCACCTTTGGTTTTCCTTTGCAATTATTCTTCTTTGGCTGAGAATTAGCTCTTTCTGAATGTTTTTTCAGTAGTGCATTTTAACACCTATGATCACCTTTCATACCTTTGCTAGAAACATCTTTATTCCCAAAGCTTCTGTGCTGGAGTCCACTAAAAGCACAGACACTTCTAACAGTTTTAGATAATGGGCTGAGTAGAAAAAAAAAAAGTCACTATTCGCATAGTAGCTTTCATCATTGATAGAAATGCAATGGTTTCACTGAACAGAAGTCAGCTTTAACTTTTTTTGTAGTGTAACCTCAAACATAAGCATTCTTGGTTAGCCTCAAGACTGTTGATGACGCAAGAAAGGTACCATTGTCTATCTGCCTTTAATAGTAATGGAATTAAATAAGCCTGCTTTTGTTCCATGGTCTTCAGTTAGAATAAAAATAAAATTAGAACTATTATGGTGCATTAATATCTATTTTCAAACATGGAGGGGTGGGGTGGAAAATCCCTAGAAGGCTTTTCCCTTATGAAGGTTTACTTTGTGTGGGAGGAAGGATAAGAAAGCCCTAAGGAAGAAACCACATTGACTTCTGCAATGAGTTGCATTCCAGCTAAATAGATCTCAATATCCTAAAGCCAGTTTCTGGATTGAGGGATAACACTTGATGATACTGTATTGGAGAATGTGCAGTGTCAAGAATACATTTCTTTTCCTCTTAATCACCAAGATAAGCTCATCCAATCATTGGTACCACCTTTTGTGAAGGTAGTTTAGAAGGGAAAATAGCATAAGAGGAAATCAGTGTCTCAAAGGTGGCATGATCGGCAGTTTTGTGTGGTGATAAGAGACATTTGACCAATCCTGGAAAGTACAAACTAAACAAAACTGCCTGATTCTGTATTTTCTTACAAAGATAGGAGCAAAGGCAAACAGACCTTTTTAACCCAAGACATTTGCAAAGGTTTATAAAACTTTCTGGTCTGGTTTGAGGCTAGTTTTTGGGAGATATACATGGCTTTATTTTTTTGGTGATAAAATTATACTTAAATTTCATTTGAATGGGAGAGCTCAAACAAGGCAAGTAGCATGGGAAACCTGGACGTTTTTTATTTACCAAGTTAGAGGAAAAACCATGCAGGTACCCTGAGGGAAGTTATAGTGCCACTGTTTTTTATTCCTCTGCTTGCTAGCTGGTGAGTGATAGGCTGAGGAATGCAGCATCATCTATTTCTTTTGTGTTCTTGGTTACCATAGAGCATATGCAACATACAGCAAAACACAAACATTTCCTGCTTTGTTTTCTTGGCAGTTTTCTGAATTCGGTATTTTGGAATTAAAATGAAATAGTGTGAATCAATGTAGAGCACACAGAACACCTCGTTTCTTGATCCTCTGATGAGCATTTTTGGAAAAAAACTGCTGAAATATGCATCATAATCAATCTGATGAACAACCAATGGAGAAGGCTTTTAAATATTTAAGAATCTCTGTGTTGTAGAGAATAGCACATTTTTTTTAAATGAGGCTGCAAGTTCCTATAGACTGTCAGAGAAGTCCTCCATATAAGACTTTTGTGCCAGAAGGCTTAAAATGCCTAATCCAGTCTCGTCTAAATTGGGTTCTGCTGTGGCCTTTCCGAAGTATATCGATAATCTTATTTCAGCTCCCAGGGAGTGACCAGCGCTTCCTCCTTCCCTCCTCCAGGGGGACTTGTGCCCGGTTGCCCTCGCAGCTCCTGTGC
>NW_009646847.1:2691783-2707014 GCF_000708025.1 Charadrius vociferus | reverse complement strand
ATTCCTTATATTTCCCCCCCAGTCATGATTGACACCTTCCCCCGTGTCACCCTGTGTGCCGAGAGCAGCCTCCTGGCCGGCACCCACCCACAGCGCTCCCGGGTCCCCAAAGGTGCTGTGTTGGGCATCGCTCTGCTCCGTGTGCTCCTGCGAACTCCCCAGCGTCACGGGTTAATCCAATTTTTAAACATAAGGCACAATTAATCTTAAAACACTTTGAGCAACAGTGTAGCGTTGTAAATAACAATTTGTCATTATAGGAAGTGGTTTTTGCAAGGCAAAGGCTTGAATAGGGTAATATTTTTGGGTGATGCTTCAGTGAAGAGATTTGCTGGAAATCTGTGATTTACCTGTTACTAATATTATGCTATTTAACAAGCGGGAAGCAGTAAGTAAGAACAATAATAGTAATCTTAGTTAGAATGGTTTTGATGAAAGTACACTTTAATTCACTAATTATGACAGCTAAAAGGCATTTTTACATTCAGTCTTAAAATCACTGTATCTGTATTTTTACCTCACTCTTCCAGCTGCAGAACTCTTTTTCTAACATGTTTTTAGTCATGTTATGCAAATGCCTGTTTAAATTACTAGGAGTATTTGTTTTCTATTTCTGCCCTGTAAAACATAATTTTAATACAAGTTATTTGTGAAATGCACATTGTAAAAGGAAATAAGGTTTCAGATGGCATTTCTATGATAATTTTACTGCAAATGTTGACCATGTTTTTGTATTTGTCTGTAAAAGGTAATGCAGGCTGTACATAAGGCATATTTCAAAGATCTAATATCGTATGTGACTAAATTAGTGAAGTAGCATTGCCTTCCCTTTGAACAGTTAGTCTGGCACTAATCATACGGCGTAAAATAGATCACCGCCCGGCATATGTGTTGCGGGAGGCAGCCGCCGCGGCACATGGTGCTTCAAAGACCCAGCGCCCTTTGAGCAAAAGTCCAAGGGTGGGCAGCCCAGCCTGGGGAAACATCCACGGCTGGCGCGGCGGCGCGGGCGGGCGTAATGTATGTAAATAGCACGTAGCAAATGCATGAGCAAGTGAGTCAAGGTGAAGGGTGTGCGGAATACCTAAAAACTGACCGCGGTGCTCTGCCGGCACGGGGAGAGGGGAAACCTGGGGAGCCTGGCGGGGTCTGGGGGGGTTTAGCCCCCAGGAAAGAGCCTGGTAAATTCCCAGCTAGACCTTCGCGCTGCCTCGTTAAGTGCAAAACTGCAATTAACATCACACTTTCTACTTTAGATTGATTTGTTTAATAAACAAAGGTTAGTTGCATTTAAAAAATGTATGGGCGAGTTTGCTGCGTGTGGGGAGAATAACGGATATTGCTGGCAAGAGATTGCTCTTAATAAAACATCCCCATTTCAATGGCACGCTGTACTTTTACTTGGCTTGATCCTCAGCCTCTGAATCCAAATGGAAATTTTTGAAACAAAAAGAGGTTTCTGGAGGTGGGATCCTGTTGTTTGTGTCTCTGTCGCACTTTTCAATCAAATGATTTGTACTAGGCTCAAGTTTGACGAACGCGCTGTAGTGTCACGAAGAAAAAGCTTCCTCATAAAATCAAAAACATATAGCAGATGCATGTTTTATTGAACATTACTAAAAATAGCGCTTTAAACCCTTACTCTGTCTGTAATGCTCTTTAAGTATCTTTTGAACACTGCCTTCATTATTAAGTCTCTGAGCTTTGGAAATAATTTTCTGATTCTTTCTCTCCTGCAGTTCTTATTTTTCAACACAGTTGATGTTTGTTTCCTATTTTGCATGCGTGTGTGGTGAGTGAGTTGTCAGTCAGCTGATGACTGTTCAGTCGTGTCGGACAAGATCCTGAGACCATGTCCTTAAGCAAATTCCAGGCACAGCATCATGAATATATTTTGGGATTCTTTAAGGATCTCAGTAGAAACTAAGATGACATATTTTGCTTTCTGTTGACTCAAGGATCAAAGTCAGGCTGAGGGGAGGAGAGTGCTCTCCCTGCCTGTTATCCCCGCGCTGTCCGGCGCCATGCAAACCGCACGCCCCTTCGAGCTTCTCCTTGGGTTGTGCCCACGAGCAAAGGAGGGCGAAAAGGGAGACGCAGCAAGACGGCTGGGTTGTCGAAAGCCGGGGAGTCAAGAGATGCTGAGAAAGTGAGGACCGGGAGGCGGTATAAACCAGTTAGGAGAAAACACAGAGTCAACATTTTATTGGGTAAAATAGACAATTGAATAAGTACTTCTGTACAATCAAATATGTTATTGGTCTTGCATGATGTAATAAACAGCACTCGCTGAAACATGACATGCGAAGCTACAGTTTTATGATGTTGTGGCTTGAAATACAGCTAAAAATGGCAGATAATTGGGTTTAAAGGATTCAGCTCAAATATTGCATTTCTTCCTCTTCCGAAACCTTCCTGTTACTGAAAAAGACACCAAGCACACATTGTTCTTTTCCTTTTGTTCCATCCATTTTAATATCACTGGTGACACAAGTCTCATTTCTCTTGTTGAATTCTCCATCAGGCTGATGGGTGAGAGCTTTCAGCACCCATTTCTGGCATTGCCTTTCAGCTGTGCCGTTTACTTTACCAGTGTGTTTTGCTTATTTTACTTCTAGCCTTGCAATATGAATAAACATTGACACTACTTTAAAAATGCAGCCGCCTACCTATACATGCAAAACTAAAGGGGGCTGTATAATAAAAATTGCTTATTTTTGGTAGTCTGCAAGAAAAAAAAAAAAGCTTTAAACAGCCCTTCTTTTTTGAGAAAGAAAAAGGGTCGAGCAGAAAACAGTTTTCTTGTAGAAAGGTGCCTAACCCAGGAGTTGTGAAGCTTTATGAGCATGGGGAGGGCAGTTCTGGCTTTGCTTGTGGAGTTTGTAGCTGTTTAGCCTGGGAAGACTTTTGAGTGTGTTGCTTCTGCTCCCCTTGCAACTTGGGCTGAGTCTTATGACTGTGGTAATTAATTTATATCCATCCGATACAGTGCCTTCTAGCTTCGTAGTTTCACAACAAAGCGTCCTTGGACGATGTGAAGGTACCTGTCCTCACCCAGGGCTGTATATACGCTCTATCAAAAATCTTAGCTGTTATGTTAGATATGCAAATAAAACAAAATATATCTAGCAAGATGTATTAGCTGGAAAATGTTTTATTTTGGAGCTAGAGGGCTGAAAATAAACAACAAGCATCTTTTAAAGAAGCTTGCAAAAAACCTGAGTCTTGAAGTGAGTTTTGAGCTACTCCATCCTTGCAAGTAATTTTGATTAGAAATGTGTAAACGTGGAAGTCTGCTGTAGAAGTGCATGAAACGCTGTAGTGCCACAGCCTCTGTGCTGCAGGACAGGGGGAATGCAAACAAATTTGGATTTGTCATTTTTCACAGCATCTCACAGACTGGTGTGGTTGAATGGAACCCAAAGTCCTCGACTCTCCTAAGAGCAGATGATGTATTAAGACAAGAGCGTATTATGGAGTAAGACATTAACAATGAATCTGAAAAGGTATTGTGAATGTTAAAATCGCACTGACTAAAATATACTGAGGTTAAAATACAGGGTAACTTTACAAATCACTATTAATTTCTTTGGCTTTCATTGCAATAACATTGATTTAATTCATTAGATTCCTTTCTAAATCTATATTTCAGTTTTAGAGTTGTCAGTTTCTGTTAATGACAATTTTGCCCATCTGTTCTAACACGAAAATGAGGCTTCATGCAGTAGACATGATAGATCTCTAATAGTTGAAGAAGTACGAATCTTAAAGGTATTTCATTTGGATTAGATCCACTCTGATGCAATTCACCCTTGAAATTAAGCCTAGTACTAAAAACTTTTATCTGTATAATCACAAAACAAAAATGTCATATCTTGTCATTTAGGCCACTGTCTATTTCATAATTTACAGAAAAAATTTCAAAACATTACCACTCTTTCTCTTTCTAATGACAGAGCCATAATTTTGGGTGTCAGCATATCAGAATTCCACTGGATGTGATTAGAATAAGAATTAGTTTCTTTAATTTGGCCATTCAAACGGTGGTATAACTACAGTAAGTCATTTTGCTACGCCAGCCTTTGCTGCCAAGCGAGGTTACAACTTGGGTTGCAATCCAGGTTTAAAACTCCCGTTCCTCGCCCAGGTCAATCTTCTGAAGGGGTAATTTTTCAAAGCAGTGTGTGAGTCTTAAGCACACAAATCCAGTTAGCAAATAACAAGATTATGTTCTGTGCACTGCTTAAAAAATTTACCCCTAATATGCTAGAGATAGGAGCACCGCTATTGCACGTACTGCATACGAGGTATAATTTAAGTTGGTTTTAGTAAGCAATTCCCCGCATTTGTGTAATGCAATATTGTTCTGGGGAAAAAATGCTCGGCTAATTATTCAGTCTAGAAAAATAAACACATCCATTAAAGGCTAAACTACGTATTAATGCGTGACCTTTGTAGCTGTAGTGTTTTGTTTGCAAATCTTCTAGAAAAATTTGTATCCATTAAATATATATGGGATCGGATTTTGGCTTTGTCACTGGAAGTTACCAAACGTCCACTGACTCAAACTCAGAACATTTGCTGTTGCTTTGTAACAAAGGAGATGGTTCCTGCAGTGTGCTTCGTTGCTGCTTTTTGTCTTAGATTTCTCTTGAAATTCAGAATACAGCTAGGAAAATCAGACTAAAGAAGCTCCTACAGGACACGAATTCTAATTTCTAAATACAAACTACTGAAAATTTAGCTTTTCAAGTGTAATACTTCTAACAAATTAAAAATCAACAAAAATATTATGCTTCTATGTTACCTGTTCAAGTGTACAGAATGTACAAAAACTTTAATCAAATACTCAGGTTTGCTCAGTTTTAAATTGTGTTAGTTTAATAGTTTCTATTCTGCTGTTTATATTAATGACATATTCCCATCTAAATATATTGCAGTGCTGAAAAGCCATCAAAACATTTCTAAGGTTGAATGAGTGCAGTTGCATTCATGATTTTTTAATAAAATGATCTCTTTCTATTGAACTGCCTCTTTTTTTAACAGAGATTGAGATTGTATAATATATATATACATAGTTATAGAAGCATTATAAATACAAACTGCAGCTTCATTTACTGTCTGAATGTTTGATTTCAGTTCATAGCTACACAGTGGGCTGAGAAATGTGAGTTACTGTACATAAAATATGAGGGCAAAAGAAAGAAAGATAAAAAATGAGAGATGCAATTGATTTTTTTTTTGCATATTGATTAAAAGTCTTATTATTTGAAGAAGCAACTGATAATTCACTAATAGTGATTTTCCAAGAACCGGTGTTTCTAAAAATGATTTTCATCTGTTCTCTTTTTCCTCCTTCACAGTCCAGTTTAAATTCTTTATTTCTCAATTCCAGCCTGGTTTGTTGGCATATGATATTTGTAGTATATGTTAAAAAGCAGTTTGATATTGGCTAAATTTGGGCATAGTCCGTGTTATGAATACGAACATCTGCAATGGAATTAAAAGCAGCATTCACCAAAATCCAAGCGCAAAGTATCCCAGTTAAGCATACAAGTCTGAATGCATAATTTAGTGCCATATTTTGTTTCTTTCCTCTATGTGGAATGTGTATGAAATTCTCAGATTTATTAGGTATTTAGAATTTTCCTTTAATTTCTTACTGCCTTTTCCCCTCTGTGCTTTCTGTGCCTGTCGTTAATCTGTGTGTGGACTGGTCCCACGTCATATTATTTTCTTTCTATTCATGTTGGATGACTAGCCAGCCTATCAGGGATTTCAAATATTCAAACCAGCTGAAATTCAAGAACCTGCTATAGTTTTCTGAGTTTTTAAAATGCTTTTTCCTATTAGTAAGTTGAGCCGTTCGACTACTGGGGCACCAAAGAGTCCTAAACTGTACTTATCTTTAAAACCTAATGCCCATGCATCTCCCCAAACACACACACATGTTCTCTCTCATTCCCACTCCTTTTTCTTATTTTTATGTTAATTGCTGTGGGAGAATTTGGAAATTCTCTGGTTAATTCTCTGATTGCATTTATTTCAGCTGGTAGCCGTTCAGGGAAAGCAAGCATGAGAAAACAGATCAGATGAGATCCCTCTTCTGAGTTGGTGACAGTCCAAAATTTGTGCATAACCCAGCCAGACAAAAAAACAAACCCAAATATTCTGATGATGACTGAGCTGGGAAGCGTAAGGTGAGCACGTGCTGTGGAAAGCAAGGGTTGATGCAACCACGTGTCTGTGTCCCTGCCCATCTTCCCCAGAAGCTTTTTATTCACGAAGCAAATCCCAACCAAATTCAGCAGGGGAGGGCTGGGTCAAAAATACTGAGTGTCCTTGGAAAAAAAAAAAGTCGCTGGGTAGAGAAGAGAGATCCTGGAAGTGCCGCTGCTGGAGCTCGCTGCCAACCGGGAAACACCAAACCACAGGAGACCAGAGTCCCATCCTGGCAACTGTCTGGGTTTTTATTTCTCCGAATCTGTGAATCCTTACCGTGCACATAGAGCGATCCATTTCTTCACCTAATATACTAGTATTTTCCCCATTTTGTAGCTACAGCAACCTGCTGCTTCTGCTGCTGCTTTGAGCAGAAGATGGCTTGTATTTTGCAGGGACGCCTGGCCCAGCAATGCACACGTGCTGACCGGTGGCTGGAGTGAAACATCAGATGAGCAGAGATGCTACCAAAGCTCTTGCTCAGTGTGATGTCAGTCATTTGGTTCATGATGAATTAATTTAGAAAATAAGCTACTGATAAAAAAAGTCTTTCAGTCTGGGAACCAGACAGGATTTGGTGTTTACTCAGACTGAGGGCCTGAGTATGAATATAAATTTTTAAATGAGCGCAGAATATTGCATGACTAGTTCATCAACTTAAAAGTGGTATCACTGGGTTGCCTTCGTTTCACATTTGAAACCATTATACTCACAGAAAAGCTGTTCTCACAAAACAGGTAATTTAAGATAATCATGCATACAATTTAAAGATAAAGTTTATATTGGGTTTCATAGGAAATGCGATCTGTTTGGAAACATACTGAACTGAGAAAGATGAAGTATGATGCGAATTATTTTTTTTCATCACAGAATTCCGGCTTTGTCCTATTGCAGGTGAAGAGCGTATCCAGGTTGTCTAACTTGCAGGCGTCTGACTTGCCTCCCTCCCCAGAGTAGAAGCACCACCTAAAGGCAGGTGATCTTCCTCCATCGGCTATTTACGTAGACTAAACTTTGCTTCTTGGACTGACCTTCTGCTGGGTGAGCTTCCTCCCACATACAAACACGGAGGGAAGAACAGGGTTTAGCAGGTAATAAGTAGCAAAATGCCCATATATCACTGACTGTCCGCTGTTTCACTCTTAATATTCAATTAAGAACATGATATCTAGAATGTGATAGGAGCTGAGTGATAGTTGCTAATACTCATGGTGTTTAAAGTTTAGGAAAGCTTTCAAAGGTCTACCCACAAGTCAGTACAGAGGTGCCAACCGGAAGGTTTTATGCCATAGCGTGGATTGAATATGGTAATCTGATCTGTGCTCCTAATAGTGCTGGTAAACAGACTGTTCTAATCAGATACAAATGCTAATATATATAAAATCTTTACCCATTTAAAAATAATAAAATATTTTGCTCCAATTAATTCTGATTGTGCTAGTAGAACATACAATCAACAATGTTATGCAAATAGTTATTTTTGCAGTTGAAATCAATAACTTATTTTCTGTTGTAATACACAAAAAATAAAAAAAGAGGTTATTATTAATTGCTTATAAAACTAAATCTTTGTGTGGGAAGCCTGCAGGTATTAATCTCATTATCAAGGCTTTCCTTCAAAGTCTGTACGGCCATTATTGTTCATGATTCGACCACTCAAGAAATCTTGCCATAGACTCCTATTTTGAAAGTATTTATTGGAAGCTGAATGAAATTAGTTCTTTATGAGCTAAGTAATTGTAAAGTTACATTATCCTGTGGAAAGAGATAACTGATAAAATCTGACAATTTCGATTTTAAAACGGCTGTGCCTTGCTACACTGAAGTCATGATAACCTTCATATTTATAAATCTATAGCTTACCGGCTACACATACATAGTCATGAAGTATCAGTTACGCTTACTGATTAAATTACTTTAAATATTGATTATAAAATAACCTGTGTTAACAAAAAGTATATTGCTTGCTCATGCATATGGTATTGTTTGCTTCATTTGAATTCCTGTATCTCTAATTCCTTTCTCATTTTTGTTTTATTCTCTTGAACAACCATTGTTCAACTTGGTCTGATCAGTAAATGGGAGAAGCTTTGCTAATTCAGCTTTAATGACACCGCCGCACCCAGTGAAATTCTTGGCTGCCGAGGTGGAACGAGGGCACTTGGATAAGACTCGGTGCATCTAGCCTATATGTCTTATAGAAAATTTTCAGTCTCTTCTTTAACCTCATGAGCAGAAATAGCTGACAGCACTGAATATAGAGATAGTCCAAGCTAGTAATAGAAGCAACTAATGCTGCTCACTTGTCTCCTCCACACAGGTCTATCAGACATACCCTACCCTTGGAGGACTCGCGTGTAGTAAGGACTTCTGGTGGTCATAGTTTCTCACAGTCTTCAATTGACAATGGTGTCTTCTTTGTCATTGGTTGTGTGGCCTTGTCCTGGACATGTGTCCTCAGCACCCAAGGGGGACATCTCCATGCTGTCCGCACCATCTCTTTGAAGAGGTACCATTCCCTTGCAGCCCCCTTTCCCTCACATCTGCAGATACTAATGCGGGGCACGTACTATCCCAGAAAAGGGCCGCTAGGTCTCCAGCAGTGAGGCTTCACCCACACTGGGATAGTTACTGAGCTTCTCTGCCCTCGCATGTGGTTCTACATACACAGTGCTGCTCTTGTGCCTACGTGGTTGCCATTGAAGTCATGCCTGTGACTGTCAAAGCAGGCTGGAATTTCATCTCCGAAATGATGAGCTGGTTTCTGCTTTATTCACCAGCAAATTGTGTACAAACCCATGATTCTTCCAGCGTTTTCTTCCATGCTCTTTTCAGCAAGGGAAATTGGACAGATCTAGAGTATAATAGTCATACTTTCCATTCACAATGGGATTATCTAATCTCCAGGATGTGTTCTGTGGTAAAGACTACTGCTTTAAACAGAAATAACCAACCACCAAGTCCTCAGGACAACTATGGCACTGTGCAAAGCAATTATCTATGTCCTGAAAGTATACATTTTTAAAAAATCTATTTCTTTCCAAAAGTTTGCCATATATCACAGCACTGTCCAAAGTGACATAAACCATCCAGCAGATCAGAAGCAGCGATTCCATTAAAACATTGTGTCTGTTTTTCCTGCGTATATGCGCAGGGCAGCTGGGCCTGTTTTGGTTTTTACAGAGAAACATATCATCCCGGAGTCATAACTCCTTGTTATGCATGGGCATTCGCTCACATAATTTTTCGAGGATGCAGATATTAATATGCATTACCACGGCAAGTTGGCGTTACGGGCTCCTTCTGCCTCGATGGTGGCCGTAGGAAGACGTTGCCTGGCTGGGTTGGGCCTGGCCAGCTTTGGCATGGGACTGGTGAGAAACGTCCCGGTTTCACTCTCCGTTCAAAAAAATATAATAAAATAGGTACAAAAATGCCCTCAGTTTATAGAGTCTTTTCCCAATTAGCTATGCTGGGGTGTGGTTAACACAAACTAATCATACTCTGGAGTGCTAAAATGTACATGGTGCAGCAGAGTGCCTCACGTCTCCTGGGGTGTGATTATTTAATGATAATGATGCCCCCTGCAGAGGCACCTTATTGCTCTTTTGCAAAAACAATCTTTATTGAGGGGAATTAATTGCATTGTTGTTGATAGCAAGAAATAAGTTAATATTTTGAAATGATCTTTCTGGTTTGCACAGCTTAAAGGGATGTTCGCACAATTATGTCAAATAAATGACCTGCTTTGAAAGTTTCTCCATATATTAGGCCTGGATTCCAAAGCCATTCTGGGTGTATGTTTTCTCTCAAGATTTGATTTCACTGGGAGTCTTGAAATGCTGAGAAGAGTTAATCTCTCTGTTCCACGGGTACCTTGTATTTCTGCCTAAAAATTGATCTCTTCAGGGTCACTGACTGTTTTCTAGTTAGAGGCAAATTTGCCGTTATACCGGATTCCCACAGCATATTTACTCTATGCAAAGTATCTAAGAGCAACTTTTATGGTAGGGTTTTTAATTAGTGCGATGTATAAAAGCAGCAAAGTTAATAAGGATGAAATTTGCTGGTGTGCTGACTTCTATGGAAGGCAATTGTCTTAGAGTCATGGTCACAGCCTAGTCTTAAATATCCATCCGTATTATTGCACTGATGCTACATAGATTTTTGGAAGATGCAGCTCACAGTTCCCAACTGAAAAAGATACAACCAGCAACATACACTTTACGAACTCCTATCTACCCACTAATTTATCTCCAGAATAATCACTAATTTACTTATCTCGGTGCTAATGTTTGCTACAGTAGTTTGGGTTTTGTTTCTCACTTTATGGGAGTCTTTGCATCATTTTTATCACCTGCTTGCTTTTTTATACTAATGGTTCAATACATCAGCATTACAGTAGTAATCTAGGTATATATTCACTGTAAAATGATGATTTACTGCAGCAGGACGGATGTATTTACCGTGTACGCGATGTTGCAACAAATGAAAATAACAGAAATATGTGGCCCTGTGTCAGTATATGTGTAGGCATACCTGGATGTGTAAACGTGAATAGAGCAAAGCAACTTGGTGAAGTCACCTACAGCGGTACTCTGTGCGTGGGACTGCAGAGGAGGGTGCAGAAGCCCTCTGTGGGCTGCACCAGGCGAGGAGGAGCTCGCAGGCTGCATCGTTGCCTCTGCAGCTGGTCCTGGTGGAGCTGATCCCTTGCTTCTGCTCCTAAGGACCCCAGCGTGATGTGGATGTTTGGGTAACGAGTGGGTTTTATTACTTTCGGGGGGTTTTGCATACTCTTCCTTCTTGCTGGAGATATGTGATCTCTGCTGCCACTCTGGATGAGTGCCCCATTCCTGCCCCTCTGGGAGGGCAAATGGCACACTCTGAAATACTGTGTTCTAAGGAGGGATCATCATCCTGCCTTTGAGACTCTGTGGATCATAGGATAATTGAGGTTGGAAGGCAAAACAATTTCTTCCTCTGTGTGTGTGTATATATATATACACAGAGATATATGTGTGTGCGTGTGTTTTTCCCCCAGTTCTCTTAAAGAACTGCACTAGTAACTTTGGGAAATTTTCATTTCATTGGTCTCTTCCAAGGAACTGCCAGGTACAAATATTCCATCATTTGTGTGTCTAAAGCCCAGACCTACCGGGGTTGCTTCCGATAAATGATTCTAAAATCAATTCTGTTGATATTGTTTTTAACAAGATGGAAAATCCAGGTGAGCTGCTCATCAAAGGTTCTGTTCTGTTTGTACCCAGTCTAGCAGGCTTTGTGGTTGAAGCTGGTCCTCTGTTAGTGGTACTAAGGTAGTGGGGTTTTGCAGTGAAACAATTTCATCTGACAAAATTGTCAACTGAGAGAGAGGCACAACAAAGTCCCATCCCAGTGCCCAGCAGCTTCCTCTTGGATGGGCTGGAACAAAGACATTTGGTCTCCCTTGTTGCTATTGCTCTTGAATTTGGTCATGGTACTATTTGTTTATACACTTATACCATGTAATCACTTCAGCAGTATTGAGTGATCATGACAATTAGGTGCCCAGCTTCTACTGTGGGTATCTATGTGTTCTTCAAAGTCACACCTTCTGTTTACATCACCAAAGTTATTTTTTTGGATGAATAACCCTAGAAAGAAGCATGTACTACTTTGATTTCACTCTGAGACCTGTGATACTTGCATGGTGGTGGTTTTCCTACGGAAAATAACACATTTCCTGAATGACTGCCCAAGTTACTGAGTTTCTGTTTTCTAATTGCCCATTAGGTTTCTCTAAGCCAGAGCGATCAGTGGTTGGTACAGCTTAGGACTGGAGAAGGATGATACAGATGGTACACAGTTATCAACTGCTTTCTGCTGTTACAGTCACAGGGACAGGGGAGAATTATGTGTCCAGGACAAGAAAAAGTTTATGGGGAAAGCAGTACAGTGTCTGGCAAAGAAAAATCTATAATGGCAGAAGGCGGCATGAGAGAGGGGGATATTGGAGGAAGAAATCTTGATATATCTGGTTACGTGAACACTGTGCAGCCTCACTTCAATAACTTTTCAGGTCATGTGTATGATGCTTTTCTATCATTTTGGTACGAGGATAGTGTCCATTTGAAGAAAAGTTTGGCTGGTGACTGCATTCAGACTTTTCAGTTTTTTATTTCTCTTAATTTTGTTCATATAGAAATAGTTTCCACGTACACAATCCTAGTTGTAGTTAAGTGGGATTGGCTCAGCAATATACGAGCAGCCTGCCTTTCATCTGTATGCAGCCAAGATCTTGGATCAGCTTCTATGTTAAATATAATATATTAGATCTGGATAAACTAATTTATGTTGTGTAAAGACTGGTTGCTTCCTCTTCAGAGAGTGAATGGATATTCTGATTTTTTCCATCTTTCCAGCTGGAAAAACAGCTGAACATGGAGTTGCTTGAATGCAGGTTTCTTATTTGCACAGGAAAAGGGTGGACAATTGCATCATGCATTTAAATCATTTCAGCCCCTACAAAAAAAGAAGCATATTTGATCTGTGTCCCATTAGCTGAATCAGTAATAATACCGTTAAAAAAAAAATCTCTTTTTTTCAGACCCGTATGACAAGTTCAGTCATTCTCTAGAGCCTTGTTTTGGTAGCTTTGATAGGTAGAGAATTAAAAAACTGAAGCTTTCAGGGATGCTAAGGGTGTTGACAGAAACTCAAGGAAAAAGATGTGCCAGAGAGCAATGGGAATTGGGAAAAGCAATGCAGGTGCTGGAAGAGACGGGATAGGTAACAAATGAAGCTGAGAGAAAAGACATTTCAGAGTCTTGCAGGAAGGGACTGGCAGTGAGAACTGGTCCCTCCAGCATCCCTGACCTGCCTCGTTTGGGAGATGACAGTGCTATATATATGTGAGCAGAAAACACAAAATAGAATAATCTGATGCAGA
This sequence comes from Charadrius vociferus, assembly GCF_000708025.1. Classification (NCBI taxonomy): domain Eukaryota; kingdom Metazoa; phylum Chordata; class Aves; order Charadriiformes; family Charadriidae; genus Charadrius; species Charadrius vociferus. The sequence continues at coordinate 2,693,861 of NW_009646847.1, read as the reverse complement.
GAATCAACTCAGTCCTTGAAAAGCAAAGAAAGCAGTGTGCAACCTGAAGGTGAAGAACTGGCTCTGCATCCACCCAGGTTATCTCTCGTTGGGTGTTGCTGCCCAGTACCAGGTAGGTCTGTGGGAAGGAACAGCACACCCGCATCCCAACTACCCCGGTGTCAGGATCACAGTCCTGTGGTTCCATTTCAGTAACAGATTGCTGCTCTGAGCAGTCTCATTGAAGATGGTGCTTACAGGAACTATCTGTAGATAGTCCCTTGGAAAACATCTATGCTTGACCCAATTTATGTCACTGAATGAATGAGCGGTTGCCAATGGCAGTGTTGTGGAGTACACACTGTTTGGGAGAGTTGCGGTTTGTTTTTGTTTGGTTTGGGTTTGGGTTTTGTAAACTGTTAGAAATCAGTGAGAGAAAAGCTTTTTAAAAAAGTTAGAACAAGTATTAAAAAAAATTAAATGAATTTACTAAAGGAACTTCTCTTTAGAAGATACCTTTATTGGGAAATGTGTGCCTTGTCTTGATTGTCAGTCTCCACTATTTTTCCTCTTGCCTTTATCTCAGATAACAAGCAGAGCTGATCAGCAATTTCCCCATGAAATAGGAATAATAAAGCTATCTCCACCTGATTTACTGGCAGCATAGATGGATACTGGATCTGTGTGGAACTTCTTCTCTCTGCTGATGGTGGTAGTGGACCAGTGCTTGAGGGATAGGGTGCTAAAACCCAAGACCTTCAAAGATAGGAAGGGCCATCCTGGGGCAAACAGAAATCTCTTAAAAGCTGTGTTGTATACATGTGGGTTTGTTTAATGTGTGGCATATAATGCAGTTAATCTCCTTACAAAGTCACTGCTTAGAGAGTGATATGAAAGGAAATCCTGATAAAAGGCACCAGTGTAAATTTGACATTGCATGTAGCAGTCAGCTTTGCGTGTTGTAATTGGAGGGGACAGAATAGTTGTGTATTCAGAGGGGAGAATGATGCTATAAATTTCAGGTATGAGATTAAAAAATAACTAGACGTCATTTTAAAATCGCCTTCCCCTTTATTCCTCTTCGTTTCAGCCACAGTCAGTCCTTGCTCGAGCCCTTTACGAAGGAGAGAGAATCACTGATCCTGCTCCATACGAGTGAGTGGGAAGCACATGCGAATGGGGGAGGCAAACGCCTCTGGAGTCCAGATGTGATGCTCGGCAAGGCTCGTGTTGCCCCATCTCCAGCAGCGATTCCTCTGCAGGTCTCATTAACCTTGTGAAATTGGGCAGGAAAAGGCCAAGTGCACGGTCCTTCCAGAGTCCTTCCACCTGCTCCAGGCCTCGGAAGGGGAGCTTGCCCACACGGGTGAGGCTGTGGGCTGGGGATGGCTGTGCGCAACCTGCCAGGGATGCTGCCGTGACCTGCCGTGAGCACCGGCGCCGCGTCTGCCGTGGGGGAGCCGTGCTCTCGGCTGCAGAGCTGGGGTGCCCTGCAAAATATGGAAAACACTTTCCAATCAAGAGAGAACTCTGTATGCGTAATAAACGTGTGATTTTTCTGATGGCTACGTACAGCAGAAATGCTGCAGAATAGGCTGTGTGTCTTGTCAGAGCACTTAAGTTAAATAGGGGCACTTTGCGTCATTGTTTTGATCTTCAAAATAAGAGAAAATTGAATGCAAAGAGCTGTAGGGAACTTTCAAAGGCACATGAGCAATTAGGAGCATAAATCCTTTTGGCTGAATAATCACTTCTGAATATTTTTTCTTTTCCTGTATCCTTAACTCCCCTCAAAGTACTGATGGCAAAATAGGTCTAAGAAAACTTGACTTCCTCAGGCTTGTTTGTCCTGTTGGTGAATCTCTGGATATTTCAAGCCATTTTAGATTTCCTCCTATCCTCTGATGGCCACTTTTACTGGGTTGGTAAAATGAAGATCTTTAATGTCCTGATACCGAGCAACTTCTGTTTTGCTGGAAGTCTGTCTCCAGGTCTTTCTGTGAAAAGGTTAGCACGATGGAGATTGACAGGTGTAAGTGGCACATGCCTGTGTGTATATGATATGGATATACACCTGTGTGTGTGTATATATGATTTAT
>NW_009646847.1:2681783-2686783 GCF_000708025.1 Charadrius vociferus | reverse complement strand
ACACACATTGCTGAGCACATGATAGCTGTCGTGGGCTGCCACCGACTTCCCTGCTGATGCCTGACACACTGCTTGTAACCCATTTTATTTAGCCTGGAGTACAAAGGTGCTCTATAAAATGAGATTGGCCTCAAAATCGTGTAATGTGCTGTCTGTCCCTGTGTCCCCCAGCTTTCTCTGCAATATTCTGCTGTAAGTCAAAGCCGTAGCCAGTTAGATTTCACTGTCTTAATCTAACATTTGCAAATGGTGCCAGCCAAAAAGCCATTTGCATGGGCAAGTTTGCCAAGATTTATTTAGGAATTTTTATGAAGAACTAGCACAGTACCAAAAATGTAGTTTTCTCTCCTTTCAAGTCCCAACCTCTTTTGAAACATCTCTCTCTGCCTTTCTGTTATCATTTAATTTCCACATGCACAAATACAGGATTCATTCCCAGTTCTCTTGACTATAACATATCAACCCTCTCGCTAACATCCTTAACCTCTGCCCCTAGAAAACTAATCATCTCTCTTGTTAGCTCAGTCCCTTTTAGAGATGGCAGTGCACAAAGCACACCAACACTTCTCTACCGTAAGTAGAGAAGCGATGCTTCTCTCTACTTGGTTTGTTCCACAGCTTCCACACTGATTTGTGTTGTACAATTCAATCTTCTGAATCACCCTTAATGACATCTATTATCTAAAATCCATTGGGCACCACTACTTCACTTCATCCCTTAATTACATCACCTCTCTCTTTTCATACCTGCTCTTATACTTACCCAGTCACTGCCCTTAATGTCATCCTATTTCTCCTCTGCTAAGCTTCCAAAGTACTCATCCGGCAATGCATGCAGCCGGCTCTGTCCTCCCGCCGAACCGCTGAGAGTGCTCGTAAGGAGTGTTTTCTTGCCTCCTTTCCTCAAACAAAAGCAATCCTTACATTATAACAGAGAGTAGAGGAAGGCGTTATGGGTTAAACTGCCATAGGGGGGTTCTACCCATTCAATTTGGATTTAGATACACTATTTGTACAGAGATGAGTTTGAAATTTTGATGTTCAGATGTGCCTAAGGTTTGTTAAGAGCTGAATTTGCACTGAGAGTCAATGGGCCTTTTGAAAATCCCAGCTTTTTTAGCCAGTATGTCAATAGACATTTTCTTCAGGGTGCAGAATATTCCTGTTCAACCCTGTGCGTGGGGGTTAATCACAATAAAGTTAGATTTTTCTAGTATATTAGTATATTTTATAACAATGCAGCAGTCAGCCATTCATCAAGGCGTAATGAAGCACATTTAAGTTTTCTAGAAGCTTCCCATTCATGTGATACTGAATTCTTGACTATTCATAATGGTAAAACCAAACGAAAGCCCCTTCAGACAGCAGATGCTGTACAAGGAGAGTTGGTTATTTAGAGCAGGGGTGATTTGGCAGACCTAGTATTGTTTGTTAGAGTCCTGTCCCACATAGAAGGTAATTTAGAAGTCATATTATTAAAAATAATTTTTCCATAGGTCCGCTGCCTCCTCCCCCAGCTGAATGAATTTAAAGTCAGAATAGAGACCCATTGATTATTCTGGCTTCAAGGATCAGGAAGAGGTTAATTAGGGGCTGATAAAAAGTTCTCTGGGGCAGGGGTCACGTCTTTGTATGTATTTGCACCATGACTAATGCAGTGTCCCCCGAGCCTACTGGGGCTGTGGGGTTTTTCCATAATGTAAATAATATTAAATTGCAGTTTAGAAAGTGTGAAAACAGGTTTGATGGCAATTTTAAAATCTTTACCTTTTTAAGAGCTGTTTTCCAAATTTCTGGGGCAATTTGAATGTAGCAAAAGTGCTGTTTTCTTATTTTGATTCCTTTAGAGAGTTTTCATCAGTGAAAGAGCTCTCCTGTACTGACACAAATATAATCTCAGACTTAGCAGGGATCCTTCTGGGCTCTGTAGAGCCCTGTGGATCAAATCCTCACACAGACAGAAATGCTTATGGCTCTTCTGGGGGTTTGGATCTTTTTTCTCATTGGAGCCAAGATGCATGAAGCGAATGTACCTGAAGAGGTGAATGCATCTCTCCACTTACCCTACTGGGAGGGATTTTGAATCGGGAACCTGGAGGTCATATGGAAGAGCTGATTCTTCTCCTTGGCATTTTGCAGACCACTGAGGGGATGAGGGCCACATCAATGGCATGCGGGCATCTCCTGTGGCATCTATTAAGTGCAGGCGTCACAGATGGCGTGACGATAGCATGGTGATGGGGAAGGATAGCATCAAGTAAGTTCCTGTAGGTGTCTGATTCTGGAATTTCTTAGTGTTCCTGGTAACTCTTTGCAGACTCATGAGTTTTTTTGCCCCTACAAAGGAACAAACAAGAAAGATCATCTGGCTTTTCATGACAAGTCCTCATCCTCCTACTTCAGTTGTATGAAAGGTCTTAACAGCCTGAAAATGGTCTTCCAGATGCTAATATAAGCACAGATTTGCAATACCAGACCCATCATTTCTCTGTCTCAGGTTTGACAAATGGCTTTATTCTTATTTTAGTGAATAGTGACTTTCTCGTCGTCTTTTTACCCCTTCCCTACCCTACAAATAGTTGCCCAAGTAACTAATTTTCTTTTTATTCTCTGCTATGCTGGTCGTGTCTACTTCTCTCTCTTTAGCTTTAATGCAAAAAATATCCCCAAAAGCAAGGAGGCCAACAGTTCTCAAATCAAGATTGAACCATCAGCTTTCGTCTGCCATCATCGCCCATATCTTTTCTATGGCTTTATAGAGAAACACTGCAAGCTTTATTCCTCTCTGTCATCTTGTACGTTGTTCATTCCTGCAGATTATAAAGTCTATGCGCAACCTGCTAATGGAGCCTGAATTATTTTGTCATCTAGTGTGGCAGATGATGTCTTTGCACTTCACTCATGGTTTTTGCTGTCCCTGATACCTTCAGATTTTTTTTGCTTAGATCCAGGCGAAAAAGTGATTAAAGGTTGTGCCCACTGGCAAATTTGGCTTGCTTTCATGCCTTCCTTGAAACTTGTGAACGTGACCAATACAACGGGAGAAGACCTCCAGCCGGTCTGGCGGGCCACAGGACTCCAGGACTTTCTGAGGCTCATGGTAATTGGCAAAAAATCCGATGTCGGTCATGGCTTATTACTTAAATGCACGCTGTAACTTTGTCTCTTCCCTCTCTTCTTTGCTAAGGGGATTTGAGTAGGATACAGGAAAGAAAATAAAAGTGGCATTTTCTACAGGAAATGGCCCTCACGAATATGTCTCTGCTAATAATTACAGAGCTGGTTTTATTTTGTTCAATGCACTGCCTCGGTTTTGGATCCACATCAAGAGCAGCATATGCTCTCCAAACTAAAATATGTGCATATCTGATTTTTGACAAAAAAATTATTTAATTGATCTCTTCCTACCCTCTCCCCTCCCCCTCATTCTCTTCCTGCCTTTTTTGCCCATTTCTTTACTAATTCCATAATATAGTAAGCCCCCTATTATGAAAGAAATCCGAATTAATTTAAATATAAAATATAAAGAATTAACCTTACAGCAAAACAGATAACAGAAAAAAGAGCTAGTTTTTCTCTGTCAAGTGACAGCCTTCTCGTTTATTATCATTTTAACAAATTAAGTTGCAAAATTGGCATTATTTCAGAACTGTACAAAATGTAATGAGTCTATGAAATATATTGAATTTTTCAAGTATTAAAAATCCCTTAGTTTTGAAAATGAATCACTGGAAATGATCCTTAAGAATCCAAAGTTTTTTATGCCATTTCTATACTATGCCTGCACAAAATCTAATGGCATTTGCTGAGTTAATCCTGGATATTCCATTGTTTTGGTATTTGTGCTCTATTAGTTAAATACAACATGTGTGAGAAAATCAAAGGCAAGAGATGTTGTTAAAATAGGAGAAAATATTTATCCCTTAGATGTAAGAAATACTCACCACCACAGATAAATCTGGCTTAAACTCTTAAGACTTAAATCAAACAAGTTTTCAGTTAAAATAAGTTTTCAGTCTTAAACCTCTCTCGCTCTGAAAGTATATATTTGCATGTGGGTGTTCACATGGGTGTGTGTCCGTGTGTAAGTGAAGGGCGTGTTCTAAAACTAAATTCCTCTAAACCTCGTTTTTAAGAGCATCGAATGCTGATACCTAATGGCTATCACACAAGTAGGTCTGAATTATAAAAAGATAACGTTATGTACAATTAGGCAGTTCTAGAAAACACAGGTATGAACTTCACCTGTGGTGCGTATTTCTCTTTTTTTTTCTTTCGCTTTACTGATAGATGTGAGCAAACACAAATGCCCGGGTTTAGCAGCACAAACGCGGGGGACAGTGCAAGCGTAGCTGGGGGAGGCGGTGCCCGTGCTCTTGGTGCCAGTGGGCTCTCAGCAGAGGGGGGGTGTTTCCAAAGGGGGCAGAGGATGCACCCCGAGGTGGGAAATGCTGCTGTCTAACGGTCCAGTAGGATGGAAAGGAAGCCAGGCAGAGTCAGAGACCCGCAGGATGGAGGCTGTTATCTGATGAGGTCATCATCACTAATGTTATAACTCAAAAATACGGGTTCTTGTCAAAAATGAAAAAGATGCAGAGACATGGGAAGAGGCACATGAATGTTTCCCCCTCAAGATCTCTCTCTTCAGACTTGTTCACATATCGTGTCACTTCAGCTGTCTCGGTGCCATGGGCCACTTGCTAGAACACCGGTGAAGCTGGTTCTACCGCCTCGGTGTGTGCGGGATAAAACTTGCCATTTTTTGCTCAGTCCTGGCCAGCATTTTCTCTCCACAAAACCCTGCAGAAGCATTACCTGTTAACATGCCTTTCTGAGTACCACCTCTGTTCTCTTCTCTCTCGCGCCTTTGCCTGTCCTTCGACTACATCTGTGTCTTTGCCCTTCGAGAGAGTGCCCTTTTTTCTGTTGGCAGCCCTTGCATAGGTGTACTGTGTTGTGCTGCCTCTCTTCTCTGTCTCACTCTATTCTCTTTCCTGCTG
>NW_009646847.1:2668780-2681690 GCF_000708025.1 Charadrius vociferus | reverse complement strand
CCTGCTGATGAGACCCATGTTGCTTTGGCAGAAAAACTAAAATACAGTAGTTCATCAATCCAAAATCCACGATGATGCACTTGTCTGACAGTGGGGGTTTGGCTGAAGGTGATTTTGACTATGAGCCTGACTCTTCTTTTCTCTTGAAAGTAGAAAAGAACTGCAAGACTTTATGTCTAATATAGATTTCACAAAGTATTTTGAAACAAGCCTGTCTTTATTGGTGGGCAGTGTAGAGAAATTGTTTGTAATTGAGAAGAAATGAGGAACAGCACTGGTGCTGGTGCCAGTGCCTGTCCTCATGTGGAAATGGTGAGTGCTTTGTGTCCCATTCTCGGGGGATGCAGGGATTCCTAGCCCAGAAGCAAAATGACTGTTGCAAGAAATCACTAACTGGTGCCACCAGAGCTAGTGTCCTGCAGTGTGTCCACAGTAGAGAGAGATGTGGCTGCAGGAGCAATGCCCGGGTCTTTTATAGTTTTGCAGATGAATCTGGAGAATGTCAAGTGCCATTATAAGGGCTAAAAGTTCATCTATTCCGGACATAGTAACAAAACACATCGGGATGGACTACAAGCAGTTTGGGAGGGTGTCTGCGTCCCCCCTTCCTCTAATCCTCCATTTCAAAATTACTTAAAATGTTGTTGGAAATTCATTATTAGAACCAAGCCAATCTTGATCCTCTATATAAGAATTCTTTTTGCACTTTCTGGTAGCACAAAAGCTGATCTCAGTGTCCTCGGGTAGAATCTATGTTCCTTGCAATACTGAACATGATGGTCTGTGCCCTGAAGGCTTCAGCCCTTCACACTAGCAGTGCCTGTATGCCGTCAGCACTGAAATAATGGCAAATCATCTGGAAGCCCTCTGGAATCACTTTATCTTAAAAGGTTGTATTTAAGAGTAAAAAAATGAAATCAAATAATCCATTTGTAACTTCATCTGGAAAGGGTTGGAATCCGATAGAGAACAGACGCATAAAGATACTTGTGCGCTCCTCATTTTGGGTAGTGATTTAGTGTGCCATGTTTATAACCCTTTTACAGCCAACCGATGCCTGAAATCAAACCAAGCCATAGCAACAGCAGCCAAACATCAAGGTAGGGATGATGTCTGAGCACGCCGATGGCTGGCAGAGGAGCCCGCGCTTCCCTTGAAGTTCCAACATCAAAGATGACGAATAACTCTTTTCTCCATGTTCCAGTTTCACACATCATCTGAGTATCCTTTGGCAGCAACAGTTGGCCCAAGCCTTGGAGCAGCAGCTGGTAAGTCCAGCAGCGGAGCTGTGATGCCTGTGGCATCAGATGTACTGGAAACCCTTCTATACTGTATTTTGAAGTTTCAGCATTCGTGTGCACCTAATTATAAGACGTACATTTCATTTGCAGGCTGTGTGTCTGATTATGCACGGTAGCGTGGCTTAGTCCGGAGCTGAGTCGTTACTGGCTGCACTTTAGGGAGAGGATGTGGTTGGCAGCACAGGGCGACATGATACGGGTTCAGCCTGTGCCCAGGCCAGGAGACTGAACTGCAGCTCGGATGAGCTGTTCCTGGCTTTTCCCTTGATTTGCTCTAAGGCACCGGACAAGTCACTTAACCCCTCTGTGCAAAAGCGGTCCCATGATTGAAGTGGTGTTACCAGCACCTGCCTGACGGGCTCCCGGGTATCAGCACCTGCTGAGTACTTCGGGATCTCCGTCTACTCGTGAACACACATACATTTATGCATGTATGTATATGTGCGTGCATCTTGGACATACACAATGTATTTATTTTATATATATCTATAAAATACATATATACACCCCCACATATGAATATATGTGTATATGTGTCTCTATTATATATATATGTATGTTTGTGAATGCACATGCAGAAGCTTTTGGTTATCACAGTATAATGTTATATCACTGAATCATCACATCTGAGGAACATTTCGGTATTGTGAAGTGAGTTTCACTGATTCCAAGTCTCGGTTTCCAGAAATCCCGGTCGGTTTGTACCTGTCTCTGCCACCTCGGTCATTTTGGTGTGCTCCCTGCTGTTTTCTGCGGGTGTTGCTGACAGCATTGGCACACGTCTGCGCAGCCCTCGTGCAGCCGGTTCTTACGGAGGCTGTGTGCAGCTCTGCCGTCGGAGGCGGTTCTGACACTACCTTTAAAACTCTGGACATAATCATTCAATCTAAGCGTTCAGTGCAGAAAAAAAAGCTAACAATTCACTCACTCCTGAGGACGCTAGTATTAAAACAAAACAAACAAGCAAGCATTTAACTTTAGCAGTCCCTTAAGAACGACTAGGAAATTGAAGGCAGCCTTAGCTGTGGAAGAACCTGGGATTTAATATTGCGGTGTATGGGGGCCATGTGGTAAGTGACTGCTCAGAGACTCCTGCGAAGCTCTTATACAGTGGGATGAATCGTACCATCATTTAGGCCTGTAAAATCCCTCGTTGTAATGGACAGGGCTCATTGGTGTAACAGTCGGGTGTTCCTGGAGCGAGAGTGAAATTGAAACTTCTGTAAAACCCTGGAGCACTTAAATATTGTTGTTTTCAGTGGAGCCAGGATGCCAGTGATGTCAGTAGACGACAGCAAAATTTGTTCATTGCATCATTTAGAACTGAATCTTCAGAGCAATGTCTTGGAATTAGGTAACCATTAAATTTCAGTGAAAATTTCAGCCTAACTGCTCCAGATTCTGTTGTCTTATGCTTCAGCCGTGTAAAGTTCAATGGCTCCACTTCTGTTACAGGTGTCAGTGAATAATAATAATAAAAAAAATTGAGTTGTGCAAAGCTGAATCTGCCTAGAATTCTTATTATACATTTATAAAATAAGCCCTAATGGCTTTTTGGAGTGGTTACGGTGTAGTCTGTCAATGTATATTAAGATTACTATGATAGCACATAGCCTTTATGATAAAAGCATGCAAATTAACATAGAAATCTGCAGGACTTTGCATATTTTCCTGTAATTCAATACAAACAGGTCCAGATTTACAGAATCGTGTGCACAGAAATTGTGTGTGCACATTTTTGCGTGCACATTTCTGACCTTAACCAACAGAGTGAGAGAAAGGAACGGCTCATGTGGGTTCAGATCTGCACTAAGGTCTGCGAATCCGCATGCCAAATGAAACACAAGGCGACTTTTGATGGCCAAGTTAACCATCAAAAAGGTTTTTTAATGGAAATGCTGTCACACTCTTAACTAGAGTAGTGCTGCCAGGCATCACATCAATAATGCAAACTTTGGAAGACAATCTTGCAAACTAAATAGCCAAGAATTCTGAAGTATTTCGAGAAAGAAAAAAAGAAAAAAGGTGATCATTATGAAGGGGGGGGGGAGCCATCACGTGAAATTTAATTTTGCATTCAGATTTATTATTGCTATCTGTTCTCTCTGCTGAAATGCCTGTTTACTTGCAAAGGATGGTTTCGTTCCATAATGAATCATAGTAACACTTAAATTAAGCACAGTAAAAGAATGGTTAATGTCATAACACGCTGACAATTTAACCTGGCCAATATTTTTATTGCCTTGTACAATAAACCTAACAGAGCACAACTTGCTTTTTGACTGGTGGAAAATCGGTTATGAACCGCCAGGGAATGACCAATTTTTCAAATGCAGCCATTCAGTCACACTATAGCCACTAATACTTTTTTTTTCTGTACACTATTGCTGTTATAATCTTTTGAGGATATTTTATCACGGCAATAACCTCCTCAAAATCAGTCTTTACTGCAGTTAATGACTGGACAGCTGGAGCATTAACTGGCCTTGGCTTTGCCTCTAGCCATTAACTAACAAACCAGTTGTTATCCGCAGGTAACAACCAATTTCTTGTAGAATTTTCTTGATAAAGTGTCTCGATGGATAAAAGTTGGTGGTTTTTTTTTTTCCCCTCCTTTCCTCAGCAAGTGCAAGATAATACATAGAGAAAGAATTGCAGGGAAGTAGCAGTAAGTAAGAGTGTTGTGAAAGAAGTTAAATTATAAACCGAAATCCATAAAATGTAGATTGTTTACTCCTGCCAGAATTTTTGTAACATTAATAAAAGACTGCTCTATTGTGTCTCGGTCACTCGAGTGCAGCGCACGGTCCTGAATTCAAGAGTGGACTCTGGGGGCTGTGTCATCGGGCACTGCAGGGGACAGTCCCCTGCCTGTACCACCGCACGGCACAGCCTTCCCCAGGGGAGAGACAGAGGCAGAGGCATGGCAGCTACTGGCCATTTAGGCAGAGAGGTAAGAAAATAGAGATGGTTTTTAAAGTGCCTTCCATCTTCCACGCAAATCCCAAATGAAGGCATGAGATTAATTCTGTATATTTTATACTTAATAAAATGGGTATTATTTTTTGAGGGCCCTCATAAAATTTTAGCCTTTTCTCTTGCGGTTTGAAGTTATGAAATGTTAACCTCTGTTTTGTTGCAACGTTATTTTAAAAGTAGGGTTAGCAGACTCAGATTAAATCAGTACGTTACCCAGGGTGTTTAAAGCAGAGATTCATGACATTGTTAAATAGTAGCAGAATAAGTAAAATGCACAAATGAAACACCCATAAAAAGCCAAGCTCTATCATGCCATAAACAATGATGTTTTAAAACTGTTAATAGGCTTAATAACAGTTTATTATTTTACCTTAACCCTTTTTAATGCCTTGTTTTCTCCAGCTTTTATCTTGGCTGTACTGAGCTGTTAATACCACTTCTTAAATTTTCCCCTCTAGGTGTATTTTCCAGGAGTGAATACGAAGGAAAAGTAAATGCAGCCGCGCATTTGCTTTTGAGAAACACAGGAGGCACTGTGCACAAAAACCTTCCAGGACAAGGCTTTGGGATACAGCAAGGATCTCAGCATCTACAAACATCAGAGAAGATTTCTAAAACCAGAGGTGAAAATCCTGGATCAGCAGTGGCTCGAATGGCGGGTCAGTGTTTCCAAGGGGTCAGGATTCTCCCGCAGGCTCCGAGTTTGCAGCCTTCCTCCTGGCTCACATCCGCCCCATTTCATGGGGACCACGGCTTGCCCTCCGCTGTGGATTTCTATGCATTTCCAGATGTTCGCACAGGAGTCTTTTGCAAAATGGTTTATTGTCTACCAGAAATGAAAATTAATATCAACCAGAATTTCTAACCAGTGAGTCAGTTTCAAATCGTATCACGTTTTTAAATTAGTTTAATCTGGAAAGACTTGGGGGATTCTCAGTAGTAAGGGTTTGTCTTGCACTTGAAATCACTGCGTATTCTGTGCACACGCCAGTGGTTCCCTTTCTTTGGTACACATGTAGGACTGTCTCATGCTATCGGAGATTTCATTTGGGCATTGACTTAGGAATAGACCCCTTTCACTACATGTGTACTAGCCACCAATATTATTTGCGATTCAAGCATTTCTAGCAATTTGAAGTGATCCAATGATTTTTAAATCATTCTTAATTTCATAAGTCTACTCCTTTAATCTCTTTCAAATTACTGAAAATGTAAGGCATTCTAAACATTTCTGATCATTCTTCACTGCTTTGGCCCCATAAAGCCAATCTTTTCCAAAGTTAAGCACTTAAAAATTTGAAGTACTCCAATAAATTTAAATTGGCATATTCTGTGCATATCAATTGAGAATTATTAGAGCATTAGTGCCTAGGAGTGATGGCTGAGGGCATGCAAACCAGTTCATACATTGATTTTTAATGACTTTTTATTGATTCTGTGCTTTTTAAACTTGATACCCTTAGGTTGCCTCTTACATGGAGTTAACAGATTTGCGATGATACACAGTTTGGAAGTTTGGAAGAGGCATCTTTTTCCTCTTATGCTTTTCCTTTCCTCCTTATGGCTAATTATCATAACATTGCTCAGATGCAAATAGCAAACACACTTGATTTGTGGCTTTTAAAATTATGATTGTGACTTTAACAGGGTATGATTCCTCAAGTTTCCCTATCTTATCTGTAGACAAGGTTTCTGTTCAAACCTTTAAGGGTTTGTCTCCTCCCCTCCGCGCGTGCGCTCAGTGCTCACCAGCAATGATGGATGCTCTAGGCCTGCACTGACAGGAGAAATAGGCTTCTTAGTAATTTTTAAATGTCAATCTTAATTTGTTGGGCCAAGATATTGTAGGTGTCATAAAGCACAAAGTGAAAATGTGCTTTAGTACTTTTACATTTTGAAAATTATTCATTTACATTATGAAATGCACATGCCCCTGCTCTGTATGTAATTCCGCTGTATTTATTAATACTTTGGTAATGACCTATTGACCAATACATTGTCAGTGCATCCTGCACTGGTGGTGATAACTGGGATGAGCAAGTACCATACTGCCATGGTGGTTGTCCTCCTTTGGACAGGGAGGAAGGCTGAGGATGGTGCGCAGGCACAGAGAGACCCTTTGTGGCCTGGCTGGTGGGCTGCTCCAGGGGCAGCTGGTGGCAGCTTGGGGACATGCCAGCCTGATGCATCAGGAAGGCTCAGGGAACCACCACTTTGAACCAGTTACACCACCGCCCTTCCTTGGGTGTGAGAAGCGCTTTCTCCAAAGTTTTCCTATGCGGGTCATAACAGGACAAGTGAGAATACTTCTAATAGATTCAATTCTTGTGGGTTTTTCAGCGCTTCTCCCCCGCTGCTGGGGCTGTGTTGTGTGAGCTTTTTCGGGAGGCAGTGATTCCAGTCCCATTTTGTAGGGAACTAGACGCTTGCACTGCCTTGCCATGATGCTGTTGCTTGTAATACCCTGGCTGAGGATCCTGCCAGAATGCCTGGTGGGTGACCATCACATGCAGGTGTCCCTCCCTCCCCCCGCTGGATGAGATCCCCTCCGGCTGCAGTTAAGGCACGTAGCAGTCGGAGGAGACATTAATTGCTCCTAACTGCGATGGGCGCTTCTGTATTTAGGCTTTGTTTAGGGCAAATTCCTCTGCAATTGCATTGTTAGAAGCCACGGGTCTGTTAAAGTCGGAGTTATTAGGCCATGTGCTTTCTGTATGTTGTCATTGTCGGAACAACACCAGTGCAAACGTCTGCGCTGGGCAGGGGAAGTGTTAAGTGAAGAATAAAAACAAGCCCAAATTCCCATTTGGAAACTGCATGCCTCAACAAATACCACTGTTCATAGCAAGTTATTAGCTTCTTGGTTGTAATTCTGGTCCTTTTCAAAAGGGAGGTGGAAAAAAGCGTGTAAAAGAGATTTTTGATACTTCATGGTATATTGAATGAACAGCAGAAAGCTCCCCAGTCTGCCCGTTCCCATTTACAGTTTGGATGTGGTTGAGGTAACACTTCTTTCTCCTTTCCCATGTGATTCCCCATGTCTTCTGGTGGCAGCACCCTAGACACCCCAAAATGCATGTGAATAATACACCTTTGAATTACAAATCTGAAACGTCCCTCTTTTTCTCAGGCCAGCTATGTACAAAGGACCTGTAAGAAGCCTTCCTCTCCTTCTGGTTAGGAAGGGGGTCTCCACTGTGGGCACTGCGGGGGCTCGCTGGTGGGCAGGAGCCAGTCTTCCTCCACAGGGCACCAAGGAGGGAAGGATGGCATGTCCCCGGGCGAGAGAGCCCCACTGGGCTGGCAGGGGATTACCCCCTGAAGGTACGAGGAGAAAGTAAGAATGGCAGTTAAATGTCCCCGGGAGGCTTAGGTGAGCGTTTGCTGGTAGACTTAGCCAAACTGTATTTGAGCATCCTGAAGTTTACTTATCACGGACCGTCCGCTTTGCACCGTTACTGCATGTGACTGAGTTACTAACAGCTTACCAATTTGTCAGTCTTCACCTTCTCTCGTTTTTGCTAGTGCCTTCCAGAATGAGAAGATTCAGAGTGAGAAATGTCGTTTATTTAGAAGCCACTCTGAGCAACAGCACATTTACTAGTTTGGTTCATTTTTATGGATTTGATTCATTGCTTATTAAAGCCAATGGAAATCTTTCCATTGTTTTCAGTTGGTTCTGGCTCAGAACTTCTTGGTGCTTGACAGTATTTAGTAGGAGCCGAAAGATCTGAACTCTGAAATCATGATATATTATGGTCTTCTGCAGTGCCTGTTTCTTAATTATATACATAACCCCAATATCTGTTGCAGTCTATTTCTGGGTAAGCAGTTCTATTTTGTTAAATTTTCACAAGTATGGTGTAATGAAACAGTTAAATAAAATATCATCAATATTATATTTGTCACAAATGAGAAACTAAATATTGAGATCAGTTTTATCCATTCATTAGTTTATGGACACTGAGTTCTCTGAGGAATGTCACAAATTCCCTTGATGTCCTTCAGTGCTAGATTTAGCATTTGGATCTTTGATTTTACGGAAAGATACATTAAAAACTGATACAGTCAGACAGCTCCCTATGGGGCAGACATCTATGTTGGCTTTTACGTCACAGTTATTTGAGTTAAGATTTGGCAGTAAATTATTCTATCCGAAAGTTGTTCTGGAACATGCCGTGCACTTCTCATAAGCGTGTAGCGTCTTTTCAGATGATAGCAGATCAACCATTTCAGCTTCTCCAGCACGGCTCTTACCCATATGTGTATCCGAGATGTACTCGTGCACCCACATGTCGCCCTCCCCACACCTTTGGGCTGTGGCACCCACCAGATGTGCTCTGCAGGAGCCGATGTCTTCCAGGGTACTGGGAATTCCCACAGGTGCAATAGGCTGTGGAACCATTTGCATTTTTAACAAAGTTTGGTGCGATTGTGTTTTCATCTTTTATGTTGACTTTTAAAAGATATTCCAGTAGCTGGCATTTCCCTCAGGAATCTTCACTGAATCCGTGGATTTTGAGTTACTACTATAACATATTACAGGACAATTAATTTGTAAGCAGTTACCTGTCCTAGAAAGCAGATTCTGAGAGGAATTCTTTTATCCTTATAATTTAATGTATCATGTAATGAAAACTAATCTATGTAGTTCAAATTCAGACATTAAAACAAGTTAAAGGGGTCAGTATATACAATAAATTTCCCTTTGCCAATTTACTCAGTTAATTTAGACATTGCCTTTTCAGTTTAACTCATTAAAACTTTCTTGCCAAGTTTACTTATCTGTGTTAAGGGTACAATTAATATTATAATTTTTAATTATCCACTTGGTTTTATCAGAGCCAAAGTGTTTCCTTAAGTGTGAATATCAAAATAGAGCCTATATTGTTTAAGAAAGTGAAGCGCTGCCATTTCACTAATTCCTTAGCAGCACAAATATTCATGCATCTTTCTCCTTACTGTTTATGCATCAATAGTTGTGTTGTTTTGTTTTATTTTATAACCTTAGCATAATATACTACTGAAAGCTATATTTTGTACTACTTAATTCTGTACCACTTATTCTGATTTATGGCATCATTTTGTTTCCAGCTCACTTCTTATCTTCAAAAGGCTTGATCCAAAACTCATCAAATTCAGAGGAATAGATCCCAGTGGGCTTTGGATTAGTCTAGTAGAGTGAAATTGTGGACTTCACGAAGTTTGCATTACATGCGCAGATATGCGCTAGTGAGATTACTTGATAGATTTCTAATTCAGCTTCTTCTATGTAGGAGCAAGTTCTTGAGAATCCTGGCCATGCACTTGAAACTTAAGAGACCATTTTAGTTGCATATATTCATCCATTTTCTTACTATGACATTTGAGAATACATTTATTTGCCAGTTTGATTTTATCATCATTATGGAGGACTCATGTTTCTAATTTCTCCTGCAGGCTCTTGAATTGTTAATGTTAACTCCTACTGAACCCAACCTTGTTTTCTAACAGAGGGATACCATTCTGAACTTGTATTGATGTTGAGCTGTTAAAAATACGTTCTTCAGGAACGACAGGTTTAAAAGTCATAATAAAGTACAGCTCATCACAAAAGGATGGAAAAGCGTTAATGCAGAAGACATCTGGTAAATAATACTACAATGTATTTATCTTGTTATTTCTTAGTTATAGATGTACAGCGTGATAGATATAGAGTTATGAAATTGATTTAAGTTCTTCAGTACAGCAGAAGCTGTTTTGTCATCTTCAGTGCTCTTGCTTTTCTTTTTCACCTGACACCGTTAAATTGGAACAACCTGAACATATCTTCCATTAGATACCAGCTAGAACATTCCTGGGTTTGCCATTAACTTAGTAATTCCTGGTATTCTGGCCAGTTATGTATATAGATTGCTGCACACGAGATTCGTTTTATTAAATAAATACAGAAGGAGTGTGCTAATATGAAATGATTGTAACAGATACTACTAGATAATCATGTATGCTACAAGCTACCTTAAAATGCGTTTTTGATATATAGCTGCGCTGCCTGATACATAGCTATTGTGCAGCTGATTAGCTGTGGTGAGAAATTACTCATTCCCTTGTATTAACTACACTGTTTAACTACACTGTTTCCACCAATCAGTATGAAGTATGCCAACTTTGTTTAGCCTGTGCACTTGTGCAATGATGAACAAGTAATGCATAAAACAAACCCTCCTACCTAATCAAACATTCCTCAGAGATTTGAAAACAGAAACAAAGGGTAAATCCATTCATAGATTATAATGGTAAAACAAAATAAAGTTTGACATATGTATATGGAAACTATGAACACATGATGTGAATATTTTTTTAAACAACAACATGTTTGAATTATTAATAAATGCAAAAAATATGTTTTAACACAATATGGAACAATTGGAAGGATATATTTCTTTAGAATCGTGAGGGTCAGGAAAGATCTCTATTGAATACAAACACTATACATTTTTTTCCCCTTTCGGTTTGCATTTTCGCCTTTTCAAATGTCTATCTATCTCATTGTGAAACACTGCCATGGTTATAGTTGGGAGAAGTTTCCCCTTTTCATCCTTGAGCCTGCAGTACAATCTTCATTCTCTGAGTATATAATAAATGAAGTTTGTTAACCTTCAGGGTGTGAAACCCATTTTTCTCTTCTTGTCCTAGGGTGTTAGGTGTTGAGGACAGCTGACGAGCAATTCTTTAGGGACGACTGTACTGCTCTCCAGGAAAGGGCTTACATTTAATTTTATCATATATCCTGGTTGCCAGGTTATTTGATTTTAAGATAATTGATGGATCTCTTTATGGGTATATTTTTTCTTAGTCATCAAGAAAGCTCAAAATATTTGATAAGAGTAATTTTATTGGAGAGTAGTAAATATCGACAGAATGAGAAATCAGAAAGTTTTTAGGTTGGTTTTTTTTCTGGACTTGTTTTCTCTTTATCTTAAGATTTTAGCAAACACAGTGCTTGCAGATTTGATGAGGACCGTGATGAGAGACCACTGTAGTCATTCTTACTGGTGACTGCACATTTGTTAGGGGCCTCCATTCTGTCCGTCTCTACAGTTTTTATTGACTTTAGTGGCTGCTGTGTGAACAGATAATGCACAAAATACTCATCAATGTAAATGTCACATATAAATAAAATCCTAAATTGAAACCACCATAAGCAAGTTGAAGTAAAGACAACGGAGTCTTTAACATTGAGCCCTTAGAGGAAACAATGTGCGTGAACAACAATGCCAGCTTTAAATTTGAATTCCCAGTTGTGCATTGGCTTGTACCCCAACTTTAACATTAATCAGAAGCTTTTCTGCATTTCATCTCCTCATTTACAAAAAAATCTTTGCTGAAAGGTTATATAAAACTCATTATTTACCTGAGTGACCAGAAAGGCTCTCAAAGTGCCATTCCAAGCTCTCGGGTGAATGCTTATTTATAGTTTTTTAATAGGCATTCATTACCTGATGGATTGGAAAGACTCTTTTTGAACCAGTTCCCGTCTACTGGTTAAATACAGATTGATAACTTTTTCTTAAAAAGCTTATTATTAACCAGATAAGCTCATCACCTTTGGATTTCTAAAGTGGTGATTAGTTTTAGCTTCCAAGGGTTTATTCAAGATTTCCACTAGTGTAACTTAAGTTTTGCCCAGTGGGCCATATTCTGGTAATGAATTACAGTAATGCAATGCTTGCAGAACCCAGACTGCAGAAGTAACCTGAGCCCATTTGCACAAAGACATACCTCAAACCTACGTTGCCACTCATATATTGGCTAGTCCAAGCACAGGGCATAGAGGAGGTAAAAGGGTGCAGCACATTTTAAAATGCCTGTGATCTTGGTTGGAAACACATTGTTAGGTATATTTTGATGCCTAAAAAGACATAACAAGTCCTATTCACACCTCTGTGCAATTTGCACAGTCTTTGAGCTTCACTGATTTTGCTTGGTGCATCATTCTGCTTTTGAGAATTTGCTTCTAGCTTAAATCACTGTTGAAACAGGAAAAAAACCTTGCATTTTTTACAAACGTAGTTTGGCAGTGTGGGCTCATAAGCCCCATGCAAACTACCTCTATAGGGATGGCAGGTTACCCCATGCGGTGACTCCCATTCTTTCTGATTTGAGATCTATCCTGTCTCAGCCATACCTCCCTCGTTAGTGCTATAGGCAATGCTTCCTTGGCATGGCTCCAGCAAGCGGGAAGCTCCGGCTCCTCACCCACCTCTGCAGCTGTTAGCACATCTGTAGGATTTCAGAATGACAAGTCCTGGCTAAAGAGGTGTAAAACAACATGGCCATACATGCTCATGCCTTGTGGTCTTTGAGGGCTCTGCTGGTTTGTAACTTACATCTTAAAATAACACTTGTAAATAGCATCAGTTGAAGCTTAAATCCAACATAAAGGGGAAATGGAATAATGAGAAGAGTCCTAAACCTGCCATGTTCCTGGAAAATGGGTAAGATGTTTGAATTCTCTGAGGCTTTCATAGAATTCCTATCAAACTAGAAAATGAGGAGCCTTGTTTTGCTTGTTTTGGTTATTGCTGATTTGTAGGGCATATGAATACCTGAGTTTTTGCTTTCATCCCTTTCACTTCCCACTTTTTCTT
>NW_009646847.1:2667414-2668746 GCF_000708025.1 Charadrius vociferus | reverse complement strand
TATAAGGTAAATATATGTAGCTAGAAGGAGTGGTGAATGCTCACCCATTTAAAGTATTACCTTTTAGGAAACCAGTTTTGCATTTGGCTAAGAAATCCTTAAAATTCGGTTTAAGATTATGTAAGCAGAAATAATTATACTCTTTGCCTCCCTCTGCTGGCTGTGCAGACAGAGTTAATTGGTTTCATGTTGTGTGACCCTCTCATTCTAAGCTAGTATGTTGATTATAGCAGTCTTCATTTCAAGGATGGATAGAAACAGGTGGGGAAACAGCTATATATAAGCAGAATTATGGAAGCAGAGGAAATTTTGAAAGCAACAAGAAGTCTTTATTTTTGCGGGTTTAAATTATTAGAAACATGTTTGTTATTAAAGATGGTCTCTTTAACCTCTCCTGAACTCATATTCTGGACTGGTTAAGGTGAGGACAGGAGAGTCATATGCAATTTCTTTGAAGAAAGGCCAGGTGCTGAGGTATAGCAACAATATTTTGGCAGGAAAATGGCAAATCAAATCCAACTGTCCAAGAGGGCTGGATATGAGCAGAGCTGAACAAATCTTTGTGTGTACACACATCATTCAGGTGCTTTGCATTACACAGAGAGCTCTCCACTTCATCAGTTTTCAGATGTTCTGCTCTGCACTGGTGTCACTCTGTATTGATGTATATTTTTCACATACATATCATAGCCAGCGCAGTCCTTTGTCCTGCTCCCAGAGCCTCTGCAGCTCTCCAGGGATGTTGCCTAAATCACTTTCAAGTGTCCAGTCTCCTGTGAGGATGTGAGATAGTTCCTCTCTGCTTTATTAGCGGTCTCAGAAGGCGACCCTGCAAGAGAACCTGCGGCACAGCGCGGTGCATGGCCAGCGGCTGAGCGCGGTCCCCACGCTGGCCTGGCACTGTCCCTCTCCTGCTGGCCAGCCAAGGCTGGAGGAGATGCCGCGCTGCCGTGGGAGCCTCCCTGATGGCAAAGCCGTGGGGGGACGGAGAAGGCAGAGCAGTGCCTCCCTCCAGGAAATTATTTTTCATGCTCTCAGGCATCGGTTTTAGTAGATTTTTTTGGTGCTGTTCCAGTGTACTGGACATCCAGAGTGACCCTCTCAAAGGGCAGGTGCAGCAGTAGAGCTCATGGCCAAGTGGGCAAAACCAGCAAAAATAGACTAGCGTGTTCATTACTGCTAGTTAGGAAAAAAGAAAATAAACAACCTGAGATATAAGTATTATTTAGAATTGATTAAAAAAACCTCTCGGAGTCAGAGCAGCAACAACACTGAACCTCCTTTCCAGCTTTTCTGCGGGCGCCGGTACCACCCCACGCTCGCCGGGGCCGC
>NW_009646847.1:2661329-2667289 GCF_000708025.1 Charadrius vociferus | reverse complement strand
AAACTGATGTTTGTGGTAAGGGTACAACAACCCACGGGGCATAAATTGTGGCTTTTCAGACACGCACAGCAGCAGCAGTTACTGAGAGCTCTAGGATTATTACTGTCTTTAAGGAGAGCTTGTTATGTATCCCCCAGGCGGTGTCCCTGGGGTAGGCGGGGGCAGGAGGCGAGGGCCCTCAGGCGTGCCGTGCTGGCTGTGCCGCCATCGCCATCGTGCCCCTGTGGGCTGAGGGCAGGGCGCCACGTCGCAGCTTGGCAGGGAGAGGACGTCTGCGTTTGGAGGTCGCGGCCGTTGGCCCGGCCCGGCCTGGGGGGACAGCGCTGCCAACATGGCAGCCCCCGAGGGCAGGCCTTGGCTGGGGGGCAGCCGCCCCCTGGGCTTGCCTGCGGCAAGAGGGCTGCTGAGGTAACGGGGGGCCGCCATCTTTGAGGCCGCCTCACGGCACAGCCCGTGCGTGGGCCGCTGAGGAGGGATGCTTTTGCTCGCTGAATCGTTTGGGAAAACCTCCCCAAAGGTGGCTGGTGGTCTGCCAGGGACCTCTGATCCTTAAGATCCTCCCAAAATGTGCCAGACTTTCTCCAGCCCGAGTCACCAAACTGATGGAGACATGGTATTTCTGCCAGACGCTGGCACCTACCAAAGCAGCTGTATATGAGGCAGTATTACAGCTCAGCAAACGTCAAATACATTGCAGTGTTCACTGCTGTTGGCACCCACAAAGCGTGAGGTATTTACCTGTGGCACTCTGCCACAGGTGAGCAATGTACCTCACAGACGGGCCGAGGCAAAGACGGATGGTGAAGGTAGCACTGGTGTCATGGCCTTAATTACCGTAATGTGGTGCTTAAATTGTGAATTTGTAGTTTAAAAGGTAAGACATAAACATTTTCAGCAGATCCTTAAAATTTAGCTGTTTGCTTTAGGCCTTAATCTGCAATTTTTTTTGGTAGCACAATGGCTTAAATGCGGTGATGTCTGAGGTGATCGTGAGGGCAGCCCGTGTGCCGGGACGGAGCCGCAGGCAGGGCTGCATGGCGCAGGCAGGGCTGCATGGCGCAGGCAGCGGGCAAGGCTGCGTGCCACCAGCAGAGGAAAGGGAGTACTGGGGTGGAACAGGGGGTTCATCAAAGCAACCGGAATATTGGTGTTCATTGATAAGGGAAAGCGGCCTGAGTGCTGGGGCGGGCGAGCCACAAGATTAGAATCATTAGAAGCCTAGGGTTTGCTGTGATCTTTGGGATGAGGATGGAAAGAAATGGGAGAAGTTTAAGGAAAGTGGTGAAAAGTGGTATATTGGTTAGATTAGTTGAGTAAGAAGAAATGCTTACCCAAAAAACTTATTCCTGAGTTTCATCTCAGAGAGTACATCTCACCGTGTCTTTTAAATAGCTCATGAACAGCTCTGACAGCCTGAGAACACTTTATTTGTGAATTTGCTCCAAGAGCTAGGTCAGTGGTAACGCACTCTCAAGATGAAGTTCGGCTATTACTTTGGGTATTATTCCCAGCACTTTCTCCTCTTGGTCAATCATAATTCCTGTTGATTACAGCTGGGGAAGTAGACCCACTATACCAATCGCACATAAATTTAAATGTTAAACTTTAAATCCTGGAGCAACAGTTGTCTCCTGATCTTGTGCTTGTACTGAGACTTACTGCACCTTTCACTCTTGCTCTTTCGGAGGATATCTGAGCCCCTGTTGTGCTGAATGGGAGACAGCCACAGAAGTATGTGTTGCATGGGGTTATAAAAGCTGTGTCTTTATTCTGGAAGCAGAATTTGTTCGGTTCCACTAGGTGGATCTATTGAGAACATTGTTCACTATTTAATGTAAAAAATGTCGCTTTGGGGAAAAAAAAGGAACCTTTCTTTTTTACCACTTTACTCAGCTTCTTCTGTTCTATAGAAATACAAAAGTGACCACTTCTGTCCATAGAAAGCTCCAAAGCCATCTACCAGTCTGTCAGTCTCAATAATACTTTGAAGGACTTTTTCTCTTCATTCCAGTTTCGCCCTTGTTTTGTAAAGGAAAAGGGTCAGCGCTGCCAGCACTGTAAGAGGGAGCTGCGCCTCCACACTGGCCCCGCTTTAGATGCTGCTTCCATTGCACATCCTCCTGCTGTCCATTCTGTACTTTCTTTTGGATCCTTTCTTTGTGGGTGTGTTTTGATGAATTGTTGCAATGACTTTGTCACAAAAAGTGGCCAACATAGATTTCTGGCCTTAGTATATGCTTTTAGTTGATCCACGCAACTTATTTGTGGTGTCAGGCTCAATGACAGTTGACTGCTATATTGAGAATGCAGATTTCTCCCCTAAAAAAAATCTTCCTCCCCCACCCCCCCCCGCCCAAATTCTGATTGCCTCTGTCACCAAATCTTTGGTATACACAATCTTTGCTGATCAAATCTATTCAGAGACACTTATTTTGGCCATGGCCCCTGGGAAAACAGACAGTGTGTTCTCA
Source organism: Charadrius vociferus (assembly GCF_000708025.1). Lineage (NCBI taxonomy): Eukaryota > Metazoa > Chordata > Aves > Charadriiformes > Charadriidae > Charadrius > Charadrius vociferus. The sequence continues at coordinate 2,664,818 of NW_009646847.1, read as the reverse complement.
AATGGTTCTGCCTCTGGTCTGTTTTGAAAGCTGGGATCTCAGAGTCCTTTTTCCAGGAAGCTTTCTTACACTGTCTGTACAAGTGGGGAAACCTCCATTCACCTTGTCAGTTTGCTGGGGTTCTGCCCAGGAAACTCCCATGTTTGTAACAGGCATTTTGGAAGGGGTTTCCCTTTTTCCTGTGAAAGTGTTTTATTTATGTCTTCTTGAACCATGCTTCAGCGACTTTCTTGCTGGATGACTTGTGTTTTCACTGGCTCAGGCTTCCATGTAGATCGCACCACCTGTTCAAGAGTTTGCTGAAACATTTACTGTAAGTTTTCTGAAATTCCTTATTTAAAGTCCCTGCTATTCGATGATTCCTTTTATGTGCTTTTCCTTATCAATATTAAAGACCTGATGTTCTGCTCTTCCTCAGAAAAGAGACCCCCTCCTAAAGGCATTAAGCTTTCAATGGGCTTCTGCAGTCTTTGTTAAAAGAATGCCCAGTTGCTTATCACCTCTCTGTAGGAAGGAAATGCTGATCACACTTTTTAAGAACAAAGGCAGGATTATTCCTCAGTCCTTCCTCATAAAGCAAACAACTTATAAATATTTAAATATATAAAGCTAATGTTTCTCCCCCACCCATTGTGTAAATTACTGTATGACCACTTGTCTTTTGCTATTTTTCTTTGTAAAGCCTCATAAAATACTCCTCCAACCTGGGCTTTTTGTTGGATTCATCGAACTTGTGAGATTCAGGACTTTGTTCCCTCTTATTTGCGTCTGTCTCAAGTGAGATCTTCCAAAACGCTTTCAGTCCACAAAGGTACAAATCATGGGGAAAAATAATGTCGCCTGGCCAAAGAACTCGGCTCTCATTTCCTCTCATCCTGCTTTTTGAGGTTTGACAAGTCTGTAGCTGATAGCTTCCATTCCCTGAGAAGGTGCCCGCTATGGTCTAAGACAGTGTGAGAACCTTGCAGAGTAAGGCAAGTAACATACATCTTTCTGGCTCTTTCCCTCTCTTCTCTGTAGTGTTTTTGCCTAGTTTTAAAGCAGCAATGTATTCCTGCCTACTCATGGAAGTACAGAAGGGAGTAAAATCAGCCAAAGAAGCTAGATAAACAGCTGGTGACAGTTAAGAGGACATGAAGGCTTTTAAGAGAAAAGACCTTTCTTTGGATGCAAGAGGAGGAGAAAGGAAGAGCACTGAAAAGATGGGGAGGAATAGGAAGGAATACTGGAGGGAACTACAAAAGTGCTGATGGTGTCTGGGAATATTACAAATTCTGGGAGAGGCTGGAACAACATCCCCCTGAGCTCACATCTGAGATCTTCTGAATCTCATCTAACCAGCATACGTTGCTTAGGTGCTGGAGCCTGTCATTGAGTCAATAAAATTTGGAGGTCTCTTGTCTTTAGTATGTACTCAGCTCATGGACCTGCATTATCTCTTTGGGGTACATTTTGGGAAGGCTTGGCCATCCCAGCCCAAATAATCATGTCTATGATGCCCTGGGGAAAAGAATTTTGATCAGTCTCGTCAACAGCATCCTCCCCAGACAGCACTATTGTCTGGCCATAGCAGCCCACTCTTCCAAATTTTGAGAAGCCTTTGGTTGGCATTTTCTTCCTGTAGAGTTGAGTTGGATGGTCATCTGAACCATCCAACTGACTATGAAAAAAAAAAAAAAAGAATTGACTGGACATTCACCAGCAGTGGACCACAGCTCTGCCCTCAGTTTAGTGAGGGTTTAGTTTTTAATCTCAGTTTCCTGGAAGATGGTTCTTAATCTCTGTCAGCTTGAAAGTTTCTGGAGGGAAATTCTTGTTCCCTCCAGAACAGAGAGGGGAGGAGAAACACTTTAATTTTTGCAAGGATCAGAGCCAAAGCCCTCATGCTCGTGCTTCATTTTCACTCCGTTCGTTGTCACTAAATGAGCATGATGCACTTACGCCAGAGGAACAGGAAATCCCAGTTAGATGTCTCAAGCTCCTCTGCTGTCAGTTGCTGTTTCACCTATCTCTAGTCAATATTCTTATCGTTGTCTCAGGAAAAAGAACCATGGGGTTTTCCTGAGCTCTCATTCTTCTGTAACTCTTTGTGCGGTGCCCTGAAATCTGCTCGCCAGTGATTCCAGGTGCTTGATTTGGCCCCTGCCCCTGAAACGCCATCGCCTCCTATGTGGCTTGTATTCTGAAGCCCTAAGTCATGGAAATCATAAGGTGAAATCTGATATTTTAAAAAAAAGGTATAGCTCATTCTTTTATGAGACTGCTAATAATGTTCAGCCTTGACAGGGTTAAAAGGCAACATCCATTTCCCCATTATCTTGTTTAAAAAGTGCCTTTTTTAAAGTCCATATGGCGACTTCCTTTCGACCTGCTTTCCCATCCTCGTCTCTTTGTCAGGGCTGTCACTTATAAAGAATCACTTGACTTACAATAACAAGTTCAAAAGAAGACAGAATATAATCAGTTGATCCACGAAGAATTGAAATAAAGAACACCCCCACTGCTCCAGTTATCATTCCCATAGAGATAGTGATATTATTGATGTGATTGCTATGCTAATTTCTATAGAAAAAACTTGTATTTTGGAATTTGTTCAAAGAGAATTTCAGACACATCAAATTGGAAAATGCAGAGTGAATTCCTAAACTTTTTCGTATAGGCATGGGAATCTTTTTTTTTTTTTTTAAACATTGAATAGCTCTGAACAACTATTTATAAACTTCACTTAAAAATCAATTGGAAAAATCTCGCTAATTTTTCAGTTCTTATAGAAAGTTAATTCACTGCAGTTCTAGGAAAAAAAAAAAAAAGTCCTATTGCACCTTTAGGGTTATTAATATCACCCCCATAACCTGCAGCTGTGGGATTGGACCACGGAATGCAGAAACAGAGGCTAGGGATTATAAAAGATGGGTCCGTTTAAGTCCAGTGTTTAGGAAGAGCTAAATTAACCTATACCTCTTCCTCTGCAATTCCATAGTCCCTGTGGGAATTGCCACAAACATAAACTTTTTTTTTTTTTCCTTGGACTCCTATTTTAACTAGAAGGTTTCAGCTTGTGATGTTATGCTTTTTATGTAGTAAACTGATTTAAAATGTATGCCAGTCATCTTCAGGGAACTCATTTCAGTCAAGATGAAACTAGTCTTACCTGAATCAATGTTTTAAGTGTCCCTGTGGCTCGGCATTTTGAATAATCAATCTGTCTCCATCGCTTCTTAATCATGCGCATCACAGTCTTTTTTATTTGTCAACCCTTTCGGATCCTGGCTTTTTGTTATTAACATGCCCCTAATGTCACATGCAAGCCTTTTCTTTAAAACAAGCTGCTCATTGGTGTATTTTGATACTTTTTATTATTACTAAATCTTTTTTCCCATAATTACACCACAATCATTATATAATCCCATAACAAAGAGTCTATTGAGGCACCATGCTTTTGTCAACTATGGGACACAGAATCCATAATTGCATTATTCAGCTTCCCCC
>NW_009646847.1:2660761-2661316 GCF_000708025.1 Charadrius vociferus | reverse complement strand
CCCCCCGCTTTCTGCTTTGTAGAAACACAACCTATTTCACCAGTCACATTTGCACCTTGTTTGCTCGGTTATATATTATTTACTAAATCGTTGCCCTGCGGATAAACCTTGTAAAGTTGCTTTAAAAAAGTTATTTGTTTGATAATTAAGTCCTGAAAACCCATCGTTTAATGATTATTCCGAACCCATAAGGCAGAGAACCTCCATGACGTTTTTCTCTAAGTTTAATTACCGTATGCTAATTTCCTTGCCTACTACGTGATTAATTAAAATCATATTTTCATAATCATTTGGCACTAGTATTGTTTTAGAATTATCATGATCCCCTAAATAGTGTATGTAAATAAAGTCGGCTCTAATGGAAAGAATCAAAATGCAACGCTGAGGACCTTTATGTGTTTGTATGCATGCGATTGGCAACATAACTGGCTTATTTACATTAAATACGCCACAAGGTTACAGTGCAGATCAACGTCACTTTATCGCTGATTACTTCTCTTAAACGCCGGAGCGGTGACTGATGCTCCGGTCCCCCCTGTCCACCGAGGTTTCCCC
>NW_009646847.1:2619056-2654479 GCF_000708025.1 Charadrius vociferus | reverse complement strand
CCCCCCCCGCCCGTGCAGTTTAAAATAAATCCAACAGGGGCCGTGTTTGCTGAGCTGATTTGACCGGTGGATACAGATAGCAGCGGCGAGCCTACCCGCTTATGTGGAAAAAGACTATTTTAAGTGTCATAATTAAGTTTAGAAGCCTTGGTTGGGGTCATTCACTGCTTTGTTTGCTGAGCTGATTTGACCGGTGGATACAGATAGCAGCGGCGAGCCTACCCGCTTATGTGGAAAAAGACTATTTTAAGTGTCATAATTAAGTTTAGAAGCCTTGTTTGGGCTCATTCACTGCTCGAAATAAAAAGGACTGGCTGCTTTTAGACCCTTTCTGAAGGGGTTGGCTAAGCGCCTCTGCACGTTCGCTTGGAGAAGAATGTTTTCTTTTCTAGTTTAATATTAGAAACTATATTTTTACTTGTTTAAACCGGATTTGATTATTCCTGTGGAGATTTTTTTTTTCTCTCTCCCCCCCTTCCTATCACTCAAATCTTTGTTCATTGTTCATTGACTCTGGAAGGCTGCTTAAATGTACGGAGAGAAGGGGGAGGCCCCCTTGCTGGTTTGATGTTGAAATAGTAAACCTGAATGAGGAGGGTGGCTGGAAAAGTGGACATTGCAGCTTTAATTAACTTCAAGATGCTTCAGCGAGGACCAGAGCGTAGTAGTGACGTTGCCTCATAAATCTGTCCAGTACAGTGCGTTGCATTGAAGTATTACAGTATCACCGTCATATTGAATATTCACTACCTATCCGGGAGCAGATTTGCATAATTGGATCTTTTTTAAATGAAACTTGTTTGCAAAAAAACAAACCAAACCAAAAAAACAAAAGCCCAAGTGAAAACCGCGGCGATCTGCATGATTATAAAGGGTTCAAACATATCCGAAAAGTAAGTGACCTGCATAAGTACATCAATAGGTTAAGTGCAAATAAGATGAGAAGTGCTTCTGAAAGCTGTACATTCCCTATGTGGTCTCTTGGGTTATTTCTCAATAGCGGGATTTTTTTGTAGCCTCAGGGATTTTAGGTTTTCTGTCTGCTTTCATAACTTTTTCCCTCACAGTTCTTATACAAGGTGAGGCTTTTGTACCGTGCCTGTGTACCTGTAGTGATATTTTGAAAGAAAATAGATGAACAGTTTGTAATTCGTGCTGTTTGAGTTGTATAATTACAGCTACTGTGGAAGGGAAATGTGTATTGCTGTTATGTTTCCTACCGTCGAATGGATGATCACTAAATAGTTCAGAATATTCAAAGATTGTGTGTCTGTGTGTTTGTGTGCGCTTAAAAATCGACTTAGTTAACTAAGCTGTTACTTCTTAAATCATAGAGACAACTAGCTTTTTAATGCGTGTGTGTCCCCCATTTGATGGAGGATGAAGAAGACTGAAGTAATTAAAAATGCCAGAAATTTTTAGAGTGGATTTGTAGATTATACGTAAAAGCCATCCCCTCCTAACCGAGTGGCTGGCTTAACAATATCGCAGTTTTGCATCGGGCAGGTTTCAAAGTATTTTGTAAAATCAGATGCCGGTGTTTCAGATGCTGCGAGGACAAAGTTGTGGAGCGAAGGCAGCTGAAAGCGGTGCCTCCTGGGGAAGGGGAGCAGCGATCGGTGGGGCGAGCCGAGCAGAAGCGCAAAGTCTGCGCGCAGCCCCAGCCTTGCCCCGGCTCTCCCCCCTCGCCGAAGGCTGCTTTAGTTATGATGTCATTCTGATAGTGGAGAGCAAATGTCTCCTGATTCTACCATTAAACGCCTGGCTGATTTGCCTGATAATGATAGCATTGACGTCCTGCTCCTTGACAAATGCAAGCCCTATGAGCCCTATGAATTAACTTTTTTCCCATAGACGAGAGCTAGCTAGCTTTACGACTCACGAATGCAGCAGCACTTCTTTGACAGATTACTTTGAACCTCCTCGCTTCTGCAACAAAAACCCTCCCCTAAATAACACTTCTGCTAGGCTGCCAGTAGACCCCTGTACAGTTTGGGCCTGATTTGCAGCGCACTCATCACTTCCACTGACTTCAGATGGAGTTGTGGTGCTCAGCAGCTTTGAAAATCAGGCCCTGTGCTCAGTCAACAGCTGATGCATTTTTTTGGCTCGTTTGGGTTTTTTTTGTTATTATTTTTTTTAAGTAAGACAGCTAAAGAGGGCTCTACGATTTCTAGTCATTATAAAAATATTTGTAAATAGCTTGAGATGTTTGTCCTAGTCTGTTCTGTTTTTCCCTTTCTGCTATCTGTTTTTTTAAAATTTTATTTTTAATTCATCTTCTAGTGGATGTGCTGTTAATCTTTTGAAGAAAAGAATCATAAATGAGTTGTTTAAAGTTTTCAGAATGTTGTAGAAAGAAAATGTCTCCAGTTTGGTAACAAGTGCTGAGAGAATCGATTGCTGTTTCAGAACGTGCACCAGAAGAGAGTCTTGGTACAGTTGCTAAACCCTGCAGTTGGGTGCACTTTCTCATATCTGCTCTGTCTTCAGATTTTGCTTGTGACTTTGAATTTCTATCACTGCAGGTAAATGAGATTTAATATGATTTTTTTTAAAGTGCCGGTGGCTTAAACTTTGTTTTCATTTGCTGTTCAAATGATGACAATTAACAACTGCAGATGTAAGAAAGGTTAGTCTCTCTATTACATTTGCAGGGAATGTATCTAAAATATTTGCATGCTAAAGCTGTGTTTTGCAAATGAGTTCCTGAAGATACAAGTTGCTATGATGGAAATACTATATTAAAACACTTTTAATAAATTGACTATGACTTTATCAATTGTAAAGAAGAAGAAGGAATTGTCCTACGGGCTTTTCGACTTCTGAACATATTTGAGCTCTGATACTCAGCAAGTTGTCTGGCACTGTCTTCACTGTAGACTTTTATACAATGAAGAGGCTGATGATTGTCATATTTTTGTCCATGCTAGAGGCCAATAACCCAACCCATTCATTATCAGAAGAGAGTAGCCTGGAAGTTGCAACATCAGTACCACTGTTTTGCTTGCAGCAACGAAGACAGTGCTGAGATCAGAAATTGTGATCTTCAGGACAGAAAGCTGACACATTAGGCTGTTTACCCACCATGGGAGCCTTAGGTGACCAAAGAGATTTGCATTAGAGCAGACGTGGAAAATCCACTAGTCCATTAAAATGGGTTGTGCTTATTCCCTGCGAAGCACAAGTTTCATCAAGTGTAGGAAAATCAGTAGAAGTCATTTTTCCAAATGTTGATTTTTGCTTAAAGTTGACTTTGAATTGCACAGGTGTTTTTAGAGTGCCTTGAATAAAAAAAAATTGCATAAAAAAAAGCTCATGGATTTATATGAACTTTATGAAAAATGGAAAAGAAAGCCATAAATAGATTTATTTTTCTGGTTTGAATGAGTACAATTAAAGCTTTTTAGTATCTTCTGATTTTAATAGGATTTGTAAGTAAATTTAAATTTTAATCTCTGAATTTCTCTTGGATACCTGAATAGATGTATATCGGCTCTTCAGAATGCTAAAAGCAGTACGATCTTGAAACGCCATTTTTCTGTTCTCTCATTCACACCTTGCATTTTTTTCTTTATTCTTTACCCCATCTTTTTTGAGCCATTTTATGTGTCTGTTTCAGAGGTGCAAGCAATTTGGATTTAGCGAAGGAGAACACAGATGAAAAAAATAGAATATATGTTCGTTCTTTTATAGGAACATGAATAAACTTATTTCTGGCAACTGTAGACGGAAAGCCAAATTTCTCTAGTGAAGACACTCCGGGTACAGATGTTCGCAGAAGAGGAAAAAAGGATGAGCTACTGAAAGAAAATATGTAAAAGTAAAATAATTCTGAGATGCTTAATTGGATGATCTTAGGGTTATTGTACGGACGTGCAGTTCTAGCTTCCAGTTGTGCGGCCGAATACAGAGTATGAACTTTTTATGATCAAGTCACTGATCAGAATCTGGCCTTGCGTAGAAACAAGTGAAAATTCTAATGATCTGATGGATGTTTGTTGCTTAATGTGAAATAACTGCGTAGTTTCTGTCTAAATCCGAGTGGATCACAATAACTGCTGTGACATTTTCACTCCTATTGGCAGGTTAAGCAATGAAGCCAAGCACTGAGTGAGAGATTTGAAGCATCTTTCCAGAGGTAGCAGAGATCCAGATCAGGGAAGAGTCATGGGAATAGAGTAGCAAGAAGGGATTTGGGTTGCCTCTGCCCAACCGCACCAATGCTGTGACTAAACATGTTCCCAGAGGGAAGATTCTTCCAGTATTCTGAATTTGGCACCTTTCCCTTATATTTAAATTTGCTCTAATTTTCAGGTGCACCTTACTAGATAACCAGATGCATCAAAAAAGCAAAAGAATTATAGAGGAGTAATTATAATTAGCCTAGTTGTCTGTGTCTTTTAAAAATTGTAAGATGGGGCCTTGAAAGTATTTTGAAGTCACTGTTTTTTAGAGGTCTTAATCTAAATACTCCATGTGAGATTGTTTTCTAAAGAGATGGGTTCATCAGGTCAAGTTGAACTATATTAAAGACAAACAATTTTGTTATAATCTGACTGTCTTTTAAACACAGATGAAGAAAACAGAACTAAAATAGCCACAACAGCCTCAGTATCTGTTCTTTTCTCCATTGTGCACTGCAGTATTCGAGGCTCGTATAACCAAAAGCAAAATTAGGTAATTCCTTACAACTTATTTGTCATGTTATGAAAAAAGCAGTGCTGCCTATCGTGGTAGGACATTAACAAAGAGTTCTGCAGGTAGCAGTGCCTGAAAATAACGATGATGGCTTCGATAGCACTCCGTAGCGTGGGGCAAGCAAGAGAGCTAGCTTCTTCCAACCAGCTGCTGCTTTTTGGTGCATTAGTGTTAAACTGTCCAGCTGTAGGCATCTCGGACTTCCAGAAGGAGCGAGTGCTTGCTGGGAGGATGGAAGTCAGTGAAGATTAGGCAGGGGATCTCCCAAGTGGGCTACCCACAGTGCTGGGGAAAGGCTACTGCCTCACTTTTGTGAACAGGAGAAGCAAGAGAGGGGAAGAAAAAGGGGAGCGTGAGGTGACTGTCACCCCCAGGGCCTGAGCAGAGGCGCAGGGGAGGCTGGCTGCAGGGGGGCTGCCCACGGCCCCTGCTCTGCCCGGGGGCAGCCAGGGATGTCCCGCAGAGCCTGCCTTGCCATCAACCTTAAATGGGTCATGGTATCATGGTGCAAAGGGATAAATGGCAGTCCTGATTCTTCCTGTTATAAGAAGCTTGTTTCAGCCTTAATGTGAATTTCGTTATAGTTGCTTTTATCATTTTTTTTAACTGTTATAAGGACTGTTACAAACTTTTCCCCCTTTTTTATGCCTTTGGGATATTCTGCTGCAGTCACTGTGGTTCTTTGTGAGGAGGATGTGAGCCCCGTTGAGCTCATCGATGCTACAAAGGCGTTGCTATCAAGTACCACAGTCTGCTCGGTCACAACAGGGCTATGTGTATTGCTTCCTCCGTAGTCCTGGCCCTTGCTGATCTGGGAATTAGCCCTGGTAACCCACGCGGCAGCACTGTGCTAGGTTGCCAGGCTGGCCTTACATTTATTTTTCTAAATGATAGCATATTCTATTAACGTTATTTTATTTCACTCTCATAAGTTGGTCTCCATAGACTTGTGCAGACATTGTTACCATCAATCTTGTCATTGGAATATCAATGGTGGATATAGATGGATATAGATCGGTCCCTTTAATCTAAAATTTAGAAAAGCATGGGTAAATAGGAAACTCAGGCAGAGTTACTTCATGCAAAGGATAATAAACATATGGAATAAATTACCAGCAAGGAAAGGATAAATGAGTTCAAGGGAAGCCTAGGTTTGTTTCTTGAGAAAGAACATGTGAGACCTCGGGTGAAGAAAGCAAGGAGGTGTAAAGTCAGGTTTCTATTAACAAAGGCTAACATGGTGGGCTGGATGTTAATTTCCTAACATTTCTTTTGATAGCTCTGCCTGGATGGTTACATTTTATTTTCACGAGTGTTTGTTAACATTGGCTCTCTAGATCTACACAAGTTTTTTCTTCAGGGGTCCGTAGAAATACTAAAACATAGGGCAGTGCCAAGATTTGATTCTGATACGAGTTTTATTTGAGGGAGTGATGTGATGGTGCAATGTCGATTGAGTGAACTAGGGAGAAATCTGGCCTTCTCCGGCATTACTTTATAATTGACAGGAGAAGCAGAAACTGCCTTCTAGTCCAGCGGCCAGGGATTTTTGATAGGTGTTTCCCTCAGTTCTGAAAAAACCCTGCATGTAGACAAGCTCTCTTTGGGTTTTGTTTTTTTCTTTTTCACAAGGGTTTCTGTGAACATTTTCATGGGTTTCAGTCCATGTGATGACTTCCAAGTTTTTTGAATATTGAGGGTTGACTTGATGTTGGAAAGCAACGCTAGCTTTGACACTGCTGCTATAAGTAGCTTTTCTTTGAGCCTGTGTTTTGTTAGAAAATATCCCACGTTTTTGAGGTAAATGATGGGTCTCTCTTCTCAGAGGAAAGTACATAAAGGTTACCAAAATTTTGGTTGATTTTGATGTGATTTCTAGGCTCCAATTCTGCTCCTCTTATTTCAGTTGGGGTAGGACTCAGTCAGTAGGTAAAGCTTCCCTTCCATACCCGGTAAATCTCATGTGATTCCTAATTTCACTATAAATACATTTTGTAACTCCGCTGTTTGTAAACTCAGTGCAAAGCCTGATGTTCTCAAAAAGAGATCCTGGTTAAACAACTTCTTGTTTCATTATTTCAAGTATAAAAAGAAATCCACCTTTAGAGTTTAAAAAATGCAAAGGTTATAGGCTACCCAAAATTGAAATGTATAATAAAATGACTATTTATTGCCTTTTTAAGGGATCTCTTCTTCATTGATTCATTGAGATATTGCCATAGGAGTGTAATTCTTCTTAGGGCTAATAAAATTACTAGTAGAAGATAACTCAGCATCTTTATTAGTACCATAATACCAGCTAACAAAACTCTCCGGCTCTAACTACTCCCTTCTTTGGATTTTACCATAAAACTTCTTCTAAAATAGCTTAGTTACTCTAAAATAGTGTTGATTGTTTTAAAGAACAAATGTTCAAGCATCTTTCTTTCATTTGAATACACAAAACTGTATGCATGTGTATGCGACAAATAGACGTGCTATTAGGTAAATGAGCAGTAGGAAATCCACAACTACTTCTGGATTAGAATTTCAATCTATTGCTTGTTTTGGTAGTGTCTTTGGCATGCTAGGTGCTTTCCAAATATAGAAGTATAGTTTCTGGCCAGAACTAGCTGGAATTTTCTTACTGCATTTGAAAAATGCCAGTTCATTAGTTTGCATCAACATGCTGCATCTTCGAAGGATTTCTCAGGTCCACAATTGAATTTCTGTTCAAAATGAAAGAGTTGCATCTCTGCACTTCATTATGGACTGGTGATTATGAAATGCACCTGGGTCACTGGAGAGCTGGATTCAGATCTTTCCTCTCATATCTGATTTGAATCAGCTTCTTCAAATCATGTTTCTCACATCCCAGGTGAATGCTCTGATAACCGTACTTTGGCTCTTCCAGGGTGGGTCTTTTTAAGTTCCTGCTTCAGGCTATTCTAATTTAAGTAATCATTTATTTATTCAGTGGGTCAGAAGAGGACTGACTTTTGGCTTGAGCACTTAAGTGTGATGTGGGAGACAAGGTCCAACTCAATGCTGTTGCAAAGCCCTGCACCCTGTGTTGCTGCGTATGACGTGGTGAGAGCATTCCTGTTCGTAATGTTGCCTTGATGGCTCTTCCTTTTGAAAAGTTGCAGAAGGTATCAGCTTAGTCCTGGTGGGGAACAAGAGTAAATTCTGCAACTGTCAAAGTATTTGTGATGTGTTCCTTACTCAGTTTTATACCATTCTCATAAAGTTCATAATCCGATGATTAAAAAAGTCAGTTGGTGATGGGGCAGATCTTGCCAATCCAAAGAATTTTCATCTCAAAATGGAATTTTGTTGCTATTGTTTTGTTCAGTGGATTATGTGTTTGAACAGAACTGATTAGCTGATTCCTACGTACCCCTGAGCACCGAGTGTCCAGCTGCAGGAGGTGCCATGGGTGTGGGGTTAGACCCTTCCACTGCAAGCACCTTGGACCTGTGCACAGAGCAGGGGTTGTGGGTGGCACTCTGTCTGGGTGAGGTGAGAGAAATGCCAACAAATGCCTTAGAGGCGCAAGAGATACTGTGTTAGTGCTCCTTCCCTTATGAAGAAACTCATCTGAGATGTAAAAGACATACGGAACTAGCAGGTTTCTCTGTCGGGATTTCTTAAAAAGGAGAGAAAAGTCTTAATCTGTAGAAGGGGGATCTGCAAAGGGAGGAAACCCTTCTGTCCTTAGAGACAGAAATACTCATTTTGATAGCTTCTGTCTCCTCTGTCTTTCATTCTTAACTTCTCTGGCAGCACAACTCTGGCAGATCCCATGCTGTATTGGTTGGTTCCCCTTCTGGCTGCTCTGCAACAGTGATGGATGGGAGCCAAGGGAATAAATATAGCTCTGAGTTCCAGTAGTAACCCCCTGCCAGACTTCTACACAGAAACCTGGGAGGTCACGGGGGGGAGAGGGAATGGGTGATACGGAGTTTGGGCAGGCTCAGATCTGACTCCTTCAGCAGAGAGAGTGTTTCTGTGGTCCCGGATGAGGGTGAGAGGTGCTGCAGGAACCCACTGTCGCCTTCGTTTCCATGCAGAACTGAAGGGATCTGTAGATATATTTCAAAAGCGGTTACCATTGGCTGTGCAGTTTCCATGTGAGTTTATTAAATGTGAACATTTTTTTATATATAAAAATAACTTCACCATTTTGTTATTTCCTTTTACGTATTTCACTCCGGTTGGAAAAATGAAATCAATCTAGTCAGCTTTTCATCAGTTTCTCTTTGGCTGTCATGCAGTTGCACAATGCTGCAGTGCTTGGCTAGCAAAAATGTTTACAACGAAAAATTGTTTTCAATGGGATTAAAAAAAGACTCATGGAAACATTTTTATTGGTCTTCAATTTTTGTGCAACTTTGATTTTTACAAGATCTAAACTACATCAATGGTGTTTCTCTACTTGGATCTTAAAAATTATACTGTGTTTTTTATATATACTTGCAAGGTATAGGCAAGATACTACCCTCTGTCATAATATTACAAAAAATGCTAGCCAGAATATTTCTTAGGAGCAGGTTTGACATCTATGGAAAACCATGAGCACCAAGTAGTTGACTTTCAAAGGTTTGAGGTCAGATCCTTAACCTGTGTGTAAATAGCTGTTGTAGTTGGGTTAAACCATCTTAATCATTTAGAACTGGTCCGAGTTATCCCTGATTTAGTAATGCTGTGAGATTTCTTCCTACAGCTGAGGTGGATTTGGGGATGTGTCTGCAAGCCTTACGTACCTTTGCTGCCGCTGGCACCCACAGAAATTTTACACATGAAGACTGTATAAAATCACATCCTTGGTAGTTTAACCATAGTAAAATCCTAGGAGCAAAATATTGGCTGATGGTTACCCTTTGCATGAAGAGTCTTAATTTCTTTTTAAAAAGATGTTTGTGGAAAGGGTTGAGTTAGTTTGGATTTTAATTTATTTTGCTTTACAGTATAAGTGGCAAAGAGTTATTCTGGGGACAGCCCAAATTTGTGGCTATTGATGGCTGTTTTACAGATATACAGACTCAGGCAGTCTGAGGAGGCATTGCACCTCTCCAGGGGCCTTCTGCCACTAATAACAGAGGGGTCTTGAACAAACACCCAGAGCTGCCCTCCCTCTCTCATTTCCCACACTGCCTGACTTTCTCCCTTCGTTCAGTGTCGCTCTGTTGCCACCATGAAGCCGTCATATAGATGAGAAATGGGGACCCTCGGGTACCCTTTGAAAAGTGAAATCCTTTCTCTTAGAGAATCATGAATTTCACAGGGCCCAAGCTTGCAAATACTTTTTCAGTGCTTTTATGATCAACATTCACCACTGAGTTCATTAATTGAAGACCTTAATGAAAGCTGTAATAACTGGGTCCATAGTTGTTAATGATTCAGTATCTTGTTTTCAGGTGTGAGCTGGATGAGTCAAATTTAGCTTGCTTCTAGTTGAAGTCATCATCACATAAGCAATAAAAAAAATAGTGCTTTATAAATATGATATTCCAGCCTCTTTCAAACACCAGCTGTTGACTGGCTACTTCACATGTCATGATACTAACTTACTGACTTCACACTATTAACCTCTTACTTAACGAATACAACTTTTGTAGTGAATTCACATCCACCATGAAGTTAGACGTAACTTGCATTTGATGAGATATCTTCTGTAGTGGAAAGAACCAAATCATCATGCAGACTTTTTCTGTGATGTTGGGAAAGGTATTGCAATTTATGATTTACATTTTTAATAAAACCAGCTGGATTTGAAAACTGTTTACACATGTATGGTCCGTAATGTAACACAGTTTTCATTGCTCTGTAGCTGGTATGAACATCTAAAGGAGATTTGATGCCTCTGTAAAAACAGTCTGGCTAGTCCATATTCTTCAACTGTATGACATTTGTTCATGTACCTTTTTTGGAAGATATTGATGTTTTTAATCAGACAGGGACTATGTTTCTTGGTATGCTTTTCTTTGACGAGATTTTTCTGTTGGGAGATTGGGCTTTTGAAGACGTGTTTCATATATTTGAGTCAAATAAAATACTACGTATCAGAGTGACAGACCCTTTTTTTTTTATGTCGCTCCTTTACAAATGCAGATTTACAAATAAGTCCTCAGACAGTTTTTATTGTTGCTTGTTGTTATGGCACATCATATATCTTTTACTAATTGTACTTTTATTCTTGGTTTAATTATATTTATTCTGGAGCAAATGTTTTATTATTTAAAAAAATAATCACGGTACAATTTTATAGTTTCTGATTTGTTAATGAAAATACCCTTGAATATTTTTTTAACGTGCCAAAAATCTCTCCACCTTTCTCTCTGATGCTGATGGTGGAGCTGAACAAAACAGAGCAAACCAAAGGAGAAGCATTGGCTTTCAGCACGCTTCTAGCTACATGTATATGTACCAGAGCAGAAGTCTGACTACAAAAAATTTTCTCAGGGTCTCTCTGTGGGTTGCCACAGTGCTAGGGAAACATGTTGTCAGGAGAAACAGGGTTGGCAGATAAAGCGAGGAGGAGTATTGCACATGCCTTTTCAAGCTGGATTTGAAGACAACTTTTCCCCCTTTCACAATCTCCTCTTATTTGAAATAGGAAATCGGTTAAAAAATAAAGGAGGGGGAGCCTCTTGAACTCTTTCCATCCTCTGTTAGGATGCGTTTGTGCATGTTTTGTACAGCTCTGTTCAGAAAGCATCATCTGTGTAAAATGGAAGGTAGCCTCGTTAAATTAAATGTTCTGCTAGGCTTGGAAGCCATTTGTACCTTGTTCTGGGTCCTAGGTGTTTCTCGGCTGCCTACTTGCAGAGTGTAGAATTTAGTCCCCTCCAGTTACTTCCATTTAGGATTTGCCCCCTATTGAGATCATTATTTAGTACTAGGACAGCTTTTATATGTTGAGTAGGGATCATTTATTTCTATAGAAATAAGAGGACTTAACAGCAGTGCACAATCAATATGCAAAACCCTACTAAGATAATTTGTATTTAAATGTGAACAACATTAATTCTAAACAATCTTCAGCCCTTATTTAGTCCAATCATTGCTGGACATCTAGGTGAAGAAGGCTCTTCTAACTTATTAGTTTATTATCAACGATATTGCCAACACTTAAACCCTTCGATTAGGTAACCCAGGTACCTATTATTCTATTAGGGCTTGCTGCTCTCTGGTTGAAGTCCATACTGAAACACCTATTGCCTGGGCACAGACGCCCCATCCTTCTACAAGCAGGTGTATGCAGAGGTTGGCTAGGGCACAAGGAGAATGTAAGTAATGATTACTGGATAATGCTGTAGTATTTTATAGGATGTTTGCATGTCTGTCTTATAACTGCATGATGTGAAGGTACCTACAGAAGGAATAAATATATTTATCTTTGAGAAACTGATGTGACAAGAATGGGAAAACTTTAAAATGGTCTCGTCTTTTTGTGATGTTCAGTATTTTTGTTTCTATGGTTTACGTGTTTAAATTTTCTAAGGAAGGCTGTATTTTAACAAAAGTTTCTGTAGCTTTTAGGAATTCTTCAGTGTTTAGGGGGAGGATCGTATGTTCCTTCAGCTGTGAATAGTTTGTGGTTCTTTATCATTTGTTTTGTGAGCTCTCTTTCAGATTTTATAAACATGACGTTCACATACATGTAAAGAATGTCAATTAAAGCTGTTCAGTGCAAAAGCTTACTGGTGCAGCATTATGACTCCACCTATACTGCTTCGGTTGATCTTACACTGAGCATTTCTGTGGTGGCGTTTGATCCTGAATTAGTGTGGAATCAGTGGTATTGAAACATGCACTTAGTTATTTTGCTAAAACTGAATGTCAAGTGTTAAAGCATGTACTGTAGTCTCTGTTGAATTGGGTCCTCTGAAGTTAGGAAAAGCCAAAGCAGTGGAAAATTCTGGTCACAATTCTGCTAGTTTAGGAGTTAGGTGTTACAGTGTTTTGAAAACCTGCAATAAGCCATAGTACCTTTTTTTTTTTAAAAAAAAAAAAACCCTCTGTTGTTCCCATCAATAATCCGTATGATTTCAAAAGTTATGTGTGGTCTCATAATTGTGTTTTAAATTGGCTGGAATAGTAGTTCTTTTAAAAATGTGGTTCAAAGGAAGACTTGCTTTTCATAGTTTAGAATAGCTGTGGTCTTGAATTACATTTAGAAAAAGATATATTAAATATAAACAAATACAGTGTTCATGTAAACGTTAATTAAGCGAACGTCACAGAACCTTGCTTCTTTGTGAAGAGCAGGAAAGCTCTTCTCTTTTCTTGTGTTTTCCACCAAGACTTGCCTGGCACCGTTCCACCATCTCCTTTCCATAGCAAATCTGCTTCAGACACCCAAAGTGACAGGGCCATTCCCATCGCCTGTGACCCTTCTTGGCTCCAAAGCTAACGAAGCTGGGTGTCTGAAGCTAACGAAGCTGGGTGTCTGAAGCAGGTTGTGTGAGGGTAGCCTGGCTGGGCCCTTACTGCCTGCAGGAGAGGAAGTGTGGAAGGCAGAGGACTTCTGAGGGGTTTTATACCACCACAGACAGGTGATGAAGACAGCAAATAGGTGTAGCAAGTGGCCAGGACTTAGGCAGGAGCTTGAGTACTGGTGCTCACTCCGCTGTTGGTGAGGTAGAACATCAGGGACGTAGGGGCTGTGGACCATGGAAGGTCCAACTTGGAGCCCCAAGTAAGAAAGGGAAGGTGGAGAAAGGACAGGAGAAAAGTCTGTCATTGTATCCCAGGAGAATGCTATCCTCTATGCATTCAGATCAGAGCAGTCCACAGCTATATAAAATAGCTCTTACACTCTCACAGGTTGTTCTGAACTAATATTTGCTGTTTTAATTTTCTTTGCAGACCTTGATATCAAAGTCACTGCACTTTCCCTTCTTGCTGGAACTCCCGGTAAAATAAGAGATCTATACCAAATATTGAAGAATTAAGAGTTACAGAATGAAAAATTAACATGCTAAATATCCTAAGTAATGATATAAACAAGGTGCTATGTCATTCTGCCCACCAAAGGCTAAGAGCTCTCTTTTGTCGAAAACCAGATTATGTTCTTCATCTCTCTAATGGCACTATTAGCAAATTCATGTTGGAAGCCAGGACCTTATTTGTGATGCTGCCTCTCCTTTGGGGCTGATATTGAAGCACAGGCACAGTATAAAACTTCAGGACGAAGGCAAATATCAGATAGTTTTAGCCCAGGATTAGCAGTTAGGACTCTTGAGTGTCATCTGAACATTGATTATTTGTCAGATAATGCAATTACATTTAATGGAGGGCACTGCTCAGGAGTTACGCAGTTTAACTAGCACGTTTGGTTTTTATGCACTATACCATGTTCGCAGTCACAGTGGAAACATGAGTGACATTTGACACTTGGTTGCTGTAATACTTTTCCAAAGCAGCTGCATATCACAACACTGACAAAACCCATAAAATGCCTGTTCTGCGCTCCTTGCTACCAGGTCTTGTTTACGCTCTCCCTGAGAGGCGGAGGCTGCAGAAGAGTCGTGTTGGAGGATGGTGTCGCACGTTGTGTGCCTGTCAGTGAGCTGACACACTTGCTATTGACTGTGACATGTCACTTACATGAAACCATGCAGTGCTGCTGCAGCTTGGGGCACAGCATAGGTTATGCCGCCAATTGCAGTCCCTTTTTCATCTGTGTGACAGGCCCACCAAGAGAAGATGGAATCTGAGCGAGCCCCCAGATTTCAGGGTTTCTGCTCTCCTGTGAAAAGAGAGGAAGAAAAGAAAGATGTGCCTGAGAGGATTCTTCTCTGTTTTATTTCAAAGCACATCCCTGTCCTTAGGTGAACCCTGATAGTAGCAGGGAGGACTAGACTGTCTCCTTATTGACGTACATAAGGAGTGATTAAGTAAAATTGTTGCCTCCGTTTTCCCCATTGGCTTTATGGTCTAACAAGAAATCTCGGCTCCATTCAGTCATGGGGACTTCTACCATTGAGTTCGCTGGAACCAAGATTTTATCTTCAGAAAGGAGCTGAAGAGCTGTCAGCTTTGCTCCCCCACGGACCATGTGCTCCTCGTGGACTTAGCATCAATCGTTCCTGTGATACCCCATGAAAACTCTCCCTACTCTAAAAGCCTAAGGCTGGTAGACTGACATACTTTTTTCTTCAGTGGTGCAACCTGGCACCTTCTTCTCTGTATCAGAAAAATGCCTCTGAATTTCAGGTGATCAGGGAAGCCCTAGGACACCCTCCAACGCTCTTCTAGGCAGCCCTGCTGTCAGTTCTGGCTTGGCCGTACCTGGATTTGTGTAGAGTCTCTCAGGTTGTCATCTGCAGACAGAATAGTTCCTGATTCTTCACAGTAGCAGTCAGAGATGCCATATTGACTAAATGCTCTGCTGTCACAGTGATAGCCATAATGTAAATGCTCCATCACACAGAAAGGCAAATTTGATTAAGTAGCTGAACTTGGTTTACTCATGACAAGGCAGTATTTGGCTCAGGCTTGTTTGAGTATCAAAGGTACAGCCTTGATTTCAGTGGTACTGAAATCTCCTAAACTGCATTTGCACGCTCCATCCTGCAAGGGGCTTCTGAGATTGTGACTCAGTTTCCACTACCAAGAGCTAAGGTCTTCCAAGAATGGCTGCCTTACATAGGGAATTTTAGCCCTTTACCTGAACTTTCCTTTATTTAAACAAACAAACCCACCCAAATCCTGAGGAGTTCAGTTAAGGGTGAGCTTCCAAAACTGTCCTAAGAGTTTCAGTTGGTAACTGGGTTTTGAATCTGAGCAATGTATACTAGTTTGCTTTGACTGGTATTGATGGTACAACCAAAAGTAACAGATTTGAGTAGAAACCAAAAGGGAGAGATGAAAGTCCTAACGCAGCTCCTCTCCAGCACACCTCAGAAATCCCAGGCTTCTGCCTTGTCCCATCTGTAAGACTGAAAGAATTTTTTCCCTTTTAACAGGAAATTAATCAGCACAGTCAAGTTAAAAAAAAAAAAAATAAAATCAAATCTACCCAATATATTTGGGTGTTTATGTGTGTAAATTCTCGGAGAATTTTGGTAATTACGTGTACAGTTTTGAAATCCTGAGAAGGCTGTCCAGCAGTGGCAAAGCATGTGGATGAACACTGCTGTGGTGCATGCAGATAATTCATATTTTCATAGGACTTGATAGTCAGCATGGGAGTAATCTCAGACTTGGCTGATGAAAGTGGCTGCACCTGGTTGAGATTCTGCTGGAAGCTTTACTGTCAAAGATACTTATGTCTGGGTGCTTCCTACTTCATAAACCTCGCCCCTTTCTTGTGCCCTTAGGCTTAGTTGTGGTGAAGAGCTGAAAAACTTGAGATCATCGCTGTTTTGGCAAAAGCTGGCTGTGCATAAATATGAATATCTTTGAAGGCTGCTCCTGCGTGCAAGCTTATTTGGTTATTTGAAAATGTTTTTGAATCTGATAGCTGAATTGTTGCCTCGTACTTCGTAAGCTGTAGCTTAAGTTCTCTATATGCTTTGTAGGTAACTGTAGCTTTTACATTTTTATTTTTAACCTCTGCCTGCATTCGTCTGGTAGCTACTATAATGACAGTTAAATTGAATGTTGATTCCATGAAAGAAAGTTGTCCTTTTGTGAAAAAGATTCTAAAATCACGTATTTCATCAGTGCAACCTGGTGGAGCACCACGCACACAGTACAAATGAAAATGTGCTCTCCTCAGCTGTCAGTGCAGTATGCTGAAAAATGAGCATATGAAGGCAATTTGAGTGTTGAACCTTCTTTAATTCAACACATCATTTGGTTTCAAAATAGTTAAGTAAATTGTATTAAATAATTGTAAACATTCCAAATAGTCATCCAAAACAAATTGTATTTTGCATAATGGTAACTTAGGAACAAAATATTGAAATATAAATCACGGAAGAGTTAAAAAAAAAGGTAAACAATGACAGCACACTTAAAGTTGCTCACATACTTATCCTTAGCAGATATTTGACAAAATCTTTGTGGTTAAAGATACCGTGTAAAATTTCAGAACAGTATAGGTTAAAAATATTTAATATATTTTTCTTGCTACATCCCCTTGAATGTTTATTTTCTGCAACTTGAAAGCTGCATGCAGTATGACTTTTCCAGTGCAAAAGGCTTTTCATTCCGTAAAGTGCCTAGAAATTCGTTATGTGATCAGTTATATAAATAGGCTTATTGTTTAGAAAGTGTCTAAAATGAAGTCTGTCCTTTAGCCATTTCTTTCTCTTACTAAATTTTTAAAGACGCATATTTCAAAACCAAACAAACCAATTCCAAAAGGGTCTAATTTTCTTCTGTTTCTCCCAAAAATGTACAGTATGTTCTAACAATTTAGACTCCAGTTAGGCTAGTGGGGAGTCTTTCATTAGAAAGTACACTGTAGCAAAGCATGTATTTTTTGTTAAGAAACAGTGAATGATATAATAATTGTAAAGGACATCTACAGTGTAATGACAGTTATGTGTTTTTCAAAGGAAAATGCAAACAATAGGTAGAAGAAAGTAAAATCAATAAAAGGACATTGTATGAATATATCTGGTCTATTAGTTACAGGGAAATCTATTCTGTTCAATCTGAAATCGCATTCAGCTTATGAGGTGGATAAATAAAAACGTTAGGTCCCAGTTATGTAGTCCTTTCTCCTTTTGAGCTTAATGGCAACTCCAGATGAAATGGGGCATCAGGATTAAAGCCCAAATTAATCATTGTGCAGCACGATTTTCATCACCCTCGCTTCCAGATAGGCTCTTTCCACCGAGTAAAATCACTGAAGACTCTTTTTTATTGTACGCTAATCTACAGCTCCTGGGGCAGGGCGGAGGGTGGGGGGTAAGTAATGAGTACAGTATTCTTCAGTTGTGAAATGGGAGTGCATGTGCACCTGTTAAGTTTGGAACCTAAAAAAGTGTGCTGGAAGTTTGCTCGTTTAGCTTCAGTTCTTCCTTCGTTCCTCCTGTTAAAAATGTTGCGCGCTTTGGACAGAAAGGTATTGTGGGAGTTCGCACATCTGTGGTTTCCCCAAACCCTAAAATTTACAGGGGACAACTGATTTCCTCACTAGAATTTCTGATCCCTGTGTGCCAATTGTTGGCTGATTAAGGTCAATGATAGCACTTATTCAGTACTTTTATTGACTGGGATCATGTGATAGAAGTGATTGATTTAAGCACAGGATTGCTAATTTTCTATTGTAGCTGTTTCTTCTATAGAGCCAGGTTTTACATTACCAGGAGTTATTTATACTGTATTTAAAAGCAATTCATTTTTCCCCTTACAGGTAGCAGTGCTACTGTGTACGTTCAGAATTACATATTTCACTTCTGGGAGAGTGTTTTTGCCAATGTCAGATGTACCCTTTGTTTCCAGAGATCTTTGGATAGGCTGCGATTTCGAATAGCAGATAATAACATGCAGTGTGTATTATTGATGTTGTCTTAATTGTCTTATTGACAACTCACTTGCACTTGAAGAGGCATGCTAATATCAGTCGTTTTATGAGATTGCATATCTTTTCATGACTGGAAGCCATAGCTACAAAATGATTTAAAAAACACGCAACTATTACTCATTAAAACATGTAGCATTTTTTAAATGCTTTTTTGGGTCCACATTCTGCATCATCGCTGTTTGGTTTTGTTAATCCAGTCTCCCCACACTTAATTTCCCTTTACTAGTCCCTAATTAAGCTACGCATCAATATTTAGCGTGGAATTGGCTCCCAAGCAAAGAGCCATGCACCACCACCATTACCTGAAAAAAATAGTTATAGGAATAGAAAATTGTAAGCCTGGAAGACACAGGAAGGTGTTCGTATAAACGGAAAATACAGGCTATTTGCCTCTCCAGTCGAAGGAGGGGGTGCAGAAGAGAGCATACATTACACGCAGCTTAGAATGATAAAAAACTGGTTATGAATATACTAATTGTGATATTCATTTCTGGTGAAGTAGGTTCATTAAGATGTTGGAATAGTTAGTTACTGTTGGTCTCTTCTAAAGACCTGTGAATTAACTTGTGACATTGTTAAAATTTAAAATCAATAAAAATAAAACTACAGTATGTATCAGCATGAGCTGACAGATGTAGACAAGTATTAAGGAAAATATCTTGCTGAGAATGATTGTAGCCTGACGTATTCTATATATGAATGATCCAAACACGTTTTAGATTTCTCCTTTAGAAAACCTCCAGTTCGGACATATGGGCCTCTTCATGTGTCTGTCAGGGTGAAAGGACCAGTTGCTGACATTACTTCTGTCAACACTGAATTCTGGGTCCTGTTTTTTCCTGTTGCTCATAAGGACTTTGTTTGGGACTGTTTGTTTCCAGTCCTGTTTGAAATGGGAATCCCCATGTTCCCGGATCGCTGTGAAACACGTAAAGGCAGAATTTAATGTTAATTCTGCACATCCTTTCCACCCCTTCTTCCTATGCTAGTGTTACTGCGGTGGATTTGCTTGTGAATATTCAAAGGAAGGAGATACTTTTCAGGTTGACTTTCCCCTCCTCCTTGTGTAATAACTTGTTATCTTGGAGAAACTTGGGTTTCTACCCAGAAAATGAGCAATCCAGTTCCGTTTACCGGTACCCTACCATTTTCCTTCAGATTTTTTTTTTTTTTTTCTGAGATACTGAAGTGATTGTGAAGGACCATAAATGCATTCTGCAAAATACTTTTTAAAAATTGGACATTATTTGTACCTGTCTTCCAGCTCCCTTCAGCCACTTTTTTACATTGCTTTTGCAATTAAGCTTTGTCATGCATCTTGAGGCCAAAGAACTTGTAATTCTCTTTTCTAAATGGGCCTCTGTGATCAGGTGTTTTGTTAAGGATCTTAGTGACCTTCTACTTTTTGCCACACTTCAATTTCACCTTAATATATCAGGACGAGATCTGACTCCTGGTATTTCTGTAAGGTGGCAAACAAGGAAGTTTTATATCATATGTAAAAATACAGTGTTGAATTGCTTTTATATGCCGGAATGCCCTTTCAGATAAATAATCTAGATTTGGGGGCAAATTCTGTCTGGTAGAACGTCCCACTACTGCCAAAACGCTGGTACCATCTGGCTATAAGGCATCTGAATTCAAAGGTTTCAGCATTGATCTCTAGGTTCTTGTACCACTTTTTCTTCACTGTTTTATTCTGCAGCTGTTGCTGGGGAGAAGAGGAAATGGTGAAGGTGCCCTATAAACCCTAGCTACAGTTCTGGGTGCATAGGACCCACAGAAGTAGTTTCCAGGAGGCAGTGGTGTTGAATAGCTCTGAAGTGACCTCTGCATACCATTATCCTGCATTGCAAGTGTGTGGATTGGCCACATCTGAGTATCTTGTGCTTGATTTCTAAAATAGATCAAGTAGTGTATGCCTGGAGCAAAAGGTGTCCATCTGTGAAATATGAGCTTGAATGACCATAATATCAGGAAAAAAAATGGATGACACCTGAAAATTAAATTTGTTGATAAAGCACTGGACAGAGCTTCATTCCTGATTCTTTTCCTGACTTTCAGCATGACCTTGAGAAATTCATTAGAAGAGGATTCTTAAAGGTGCTGCACACCTCTTGCTACTAATGAGTCTTGTGGGTGCAACAGGGGCACTTATGATCTCTGAAGATCAGGCAGTGCTTGCATCTCTGTCGAGTGGCTAAAAGGATTTTTACAACCTTTAAGAAACATTATGATGTTTATTGATGAAAAGTAAATAAATATGCCTTTGTTTTAATAATTTGCTTAGAAAAAATGAAGAGGACCGGGTCTGGCTGAATGAGTGTAGATGGAGGAGTGTCTTGCCGTGTGTTTGCCGGCTGGTAACTTTGGCTGGTGTGGAAGAAATGCCCTTGCACCAGGCTGGTGGCCCCATCTTTTGCCTGATGCCAGCAGCAAGAGGTGCTTGTTATGGAGGCCAAGTGAGCCCAGATGCTTTTGGTGGTCCTCACAATATCCTTGTACCTGCAGTCATCATAGGGATGTTGGAGGGTACATCCTAATCCTCGTAGTGTGCATCTATGGATCTTCTGGCTACAAATTTGTCCAGTCTGCAGTTTGGTTTTCTCCCCCACCTCCTGTGGCAGCATGGTCTCAAGCTCACTAATGTTTGTGAAAAGAAGTATTTGCATGTTCCCTGTGGAGCAGCCACTCTACCTCCTTCATTTTATTTGACCTTTTCAATACTTCTAACTCTGCGACATTCTTTTGGAAAGACAAGGCCAGAATGGCACGCAACATGCTAGATATGGGTGCACCAAGGCTTTCTGTTGTGGCAGAAGGATACTGTCCATCTTGTTCTCAATAGCCTTCTAAATGATGACTAAGGCTGTGTTTACTTTTTTGTACGTTACTGAACTGATGATTTCAGAGGACTGTCAATTCTAAGAGCTCTTTTCTGCGCTTACAGGCCATTTCCAAATTTAGTGGTGTTGTACGTGGCTGTTTAGATTGCTTTCCCCAGATGTTAAACTTTAACATTTTTCTGTGTTGATACTCATCTGCCACGTTTTTGCTCATTCACTCTGTCCGGTCCGAAGAACAGATTCCTCACCCCAAGTTTATCCTCCAGCCATAGTCTTTGTCTTTGAACAGAATGGCTCAGCCAGTGATCGCTCCCTAACCAAAGCAGTTTTTCTTGACCCTTTGGGAGGTGGTTTCTGTTTCAACCATGTAGCTCACAAAACCTGTGCAGCAGTTTCTTCTTTGATACTGTCCCCCAGAGATTTGCAAATAGATTCTGTACTTGACAGTTTTGCTCTTGAAAATAGTCCTGGTGTCTGGATAAATATCGTGATTGTGGAAAAGCTGGCAGCAAGTGGGCTTAGGCCTTTAGAGCAAGCTTTAATCTTTATATGTACAGATTAGCCATGGAAAACAACTTTCCTTTTGGTTGTATTTCTAGAGACATATACTTGAGGTTTCCCATGTGGATGGTTTGATGCAGGTGTCCCCTGGTGAAATACTTCAGCTGTTAAGCAAGAGGTCAGCTTTGAATTGCTGTAAGAGTTTTTTTTCTTACCTAGTCTTAGAAAATATGCATTCAAACAGGAGTGAAATTTCATGGTATCTCCAAATGCCATAATCGGGTTGAGTGGTCTTTGCCTGTGTCTTTGTCTTTTGGTAGAAATCTGGTTCCCCGTTAGCAACTGTTTGATTCATAAGCAGTTGTACATTGAAGCAGTTGCTTCAGGTGAAGAGAGAGTTGCATTGCTGTCTGCACGGGACTGAAAAGTCTCAGATAGAGACAGCTGCTGGGAAAATGAAGTCTTGTAGGAAAGTATATTAGGCAGTCGGATAGGAGCTGTTAAGCATGATTTTTGCTCCAACAGTGAATTTCAATACTTCTCTATTTGAGTTGCTGTGTGGTTAGTGCTGTTCTTTAAAGTCTCTGGACTATTGGCAAAAAAGCTCACTTGCAATATTCCCCATGCTAGGAGATGGTGAGAGGGTAGAGTCAATACTATCTGCCAGGACCAGTGGAGCACAACATGCTCTAGTTACATCACCTTCTATTTGTGAATTGTTACCTTGGTTGACATGGATAAGAGAACAAGCACCCTCCAGCACTGAAACCTTTAGTGTCCATAACTTGAGTAAAAAGACTAAGTGCTCTAGTTATAGCTATTACAGTTGTATCCTGTGAGCCAGTGAAGAGTGGATTGAGCTTGTGTACATCTAGGAGGTCTTAAGCTAGACCTTGGTTGTCCCTTTAAAACCACTTTCTGGTTTATTTGTGTTGCAGAAGTATCTCGAAGAAATGAAAGCATATGTCTGTTGTTTAAGGCAAATCAGAATTAAATGCTTACAATGTTCTGGGTGAAAATTCTGTGTTATTTGTGAGTCCAGTCCACAGGAATCGTTCACATTCCCTCCTGAAAGTAGACCACCTGGTCCAGTTCCATTAACCACGCTTCCTAGAATGTGTCATTTTGCTCTGGTTAATGTTTATTGATATTTTAGATATTAAAAATTACTAAGAAAACTGGTAAAAAGAATCAGTGAGATTTTAAAAATTGCTGTGGAATCAAGAGGTGTTTTAAGTGCTCCCTTTTAATGTTGTTTGTCCACACATCGTCTGTCCAGATGTCCATTTCTTCTCAAGACTAGGACATCTGGGCTTCTAGTTTCTTAAAAAAATAAGACTCTTTTGGTGAAGGAGTCTCTCCTTACTTAAATTGAACTGAAGTTGCAAAGCTCATGTAGCATCCACAAAATCATCAGCAGTCCTCTGACACTGTCGCCAGTAGGGTCAGACCATTATGTGAGAGGCAGTGTAAAGTATATTTAGAAGAATGATGATATTTATTTTTTCCGGTAGTGCCTTTATTGTTATCTAAAGGAGAAGTCTGGCAACCAAATTCTTAAATCATGTGGTCTGACACAGTGGGAACCAAGGATTTTGGTCCAAGAACTGCGCTTGCATCACTTGATGGTTGAGAGAACTGATTGACTGGCTGATTTAAAGATAGCTTATCGTTGCAGCTCCTGCTGCCTTCTGGATCTTTGGTAGCACTCCAGAGAGCTGACTTCATCCCCACACGGGGATCAAGGTTGAAAGCTGAAGAAAGTGGGCAATTTTAGTTTGTGTACGGACATGGAGCAGTGGCAAAGGGTGGGAAGATGGCAAGAGTTTCTCTGGAGGGTTAGGGAAGTAGAGCGCATGATGTGGTGGGGTAGCAGTATTTGGCTGGCACAAAGGTTGTTACGTTTGGCCTCAGTTTGAGAAGTCGAAGTTACCCACACTGTTGAACATTCCTGCCGTAATTAAAAGTGTCAGACTGTGACCTTTAGTATTCTGAGAAAAGGAAAAATTGTTACCTTAAGGAATTTCCCATACCTTGAACCAGAACGGAATTCATGGCTACATTCTGGAATTATCTTGGTCCTCGGAGAGGGAGAACTTCCTCAAAATTTACTGCTCTGGGAAGCTGCTTCTTTAGCAGCTTTAGCGGTTGTTTCTACGGTTAGACAAATTGGTGACCTTTTGGAGAGCATCGTGTTATCAAACAGACCAATCGACTCTTTAGCAAATGTATAAGATTCATCTTCATTTAAGTATCTATGTGTAGAATGAAATTGAATGCATGTCTAATACATAGATTTCACATTGCATTTGCCAAAGATGACATTTATTTGGTGTGTCTGATTCTTGGAAAAATAATCCTCCGAGACCTAGGACCTGATTTCCTGAGCACAGCTATTGTTGCACTTTATAATGAAAAGTAAGTGCTTGGCCCTTCCGGGAATCAAAATGTGGATGATTCAAAATTAGCCTCCAGAATGCTGAGCATTCTGATATGAATGGTTCAAGTATTAAAATTAAGACTATCCAGAGTAGAAAGCATAGGTCCCCAGTGTTAAAATGCACACATACGCGCGTGCACACACACTCTTAATATAATGGATTAAAATTCAGCTCTGATAAAACTGGAAAATGTATGCTGTAGAAGGTAGGGTAGCGTGTCTTCAAAGGTTGGTTAGTGCTTAAGGTGATGGAGAAAATTAATGCACCTGAATGACAGTTGTTCCTGAGAGAGTCATCAGATGCAACTGTGAAAAGTCTCCTTTCTGTGAATCCCACTGAAGTTAAGAAAGTTGTTATAAATGTTTGATAGAACAAGATGGACAATTGCCCCAGGTAGGTCTGAGGTTTGACCTCTGCCACAAACAGTTGCAAGAAGCCGTTTTCCACAGTGCCTGTTCGATTTAATTTCTTTGCAGGGTGACACTGGAACGGCTAAATCTCCGATTCCTTTGTCTCGCAGCCCTTTTGCTCCGTTGGTAGATCTAGGGAGATTAGGAATGCAGGACACAACACCACTATGTACAAAGTTTGTATCAAATAAAAGGATTCAATTTTCTGCCAAGTTGGGGTTTAACCTCTCCTAGATCCTGGGTTGTGCATAATTAATGTATTTTCAATATCTTTCAGCATTTGACTTTCAGAATTCTCTCCCAGAATTAATCTTAAAGATGTTTCAGTATTCTGCCTTCAGGAAGACAACTTGCTTTTAGCTCATGCCATAATTTTTGGTTTCAGTTTTTGGATGTCATGTATCACTCTGATTAAATGTCTCTTTCTTGCAGAAGGCTATTCTCATAGGAAAAAAATCAAGCTATTATCTAACAAATGTGTGGCAGTTAGTGCTAGCATGGGCTAGTATATTTTTAATGGCAGCAATCTCTTCCATTTTGTTGCGTGTGAACAAAACCTCTTGCCTGCTTTATATCATCAAAGAGCTTGTCCAGATTTGGTGGTTTTAGGTTGGGTAACATTATGATGGACGAGTTGACAGTTCATTAAACCAAAGATTTTTTCCGTCCACAATAGTCTGTCTTCTGTGTATTTACTATTATTAAAGTCTGCACAATAGCATCTGTAAATAAGACATGCCTTTCCTCTCCACTAGCGTCGACGACTGATGGTGGATGCCTACTAACAGAAATAAAGCTAGAGTCCTGCTGAGCTAACTTTTAATTCAACAACACAGTGTGTATAAGTACACTAGTGCCATTGTGAAAGAATGGCTTTCTTCCATTAAAGCAATATTGCTGTCCCCGATACTCTTGCCTGTCAAATATACTAAGGCACACCACATTTTTGTTTATCTTCGTAGCAATTCGGGAACCAACTGGTAGCAAGTAGTAGGTATGACCTGTGCAGTTTTACATGCAGTAGCTAGCTTCTGTGCTTGTTGAGCCACTGTGATGTTTGGGATGTACATTCTTTGAAGATTACTTCTAAAGAAAGGCATCCAAATCCTTAATTCGAGATTCTGTCTATTCCTGTGGTGTTTACATTCCAGTATGGCAGAAGATCACTGAAAAAAGAAAAGATGAAAATGCACTTAAAAAAGGGTTTCTCAAAACAGGTCTCCTTCAAAGCCTCACAGTCCTCCACCTCCTCCCCTCTTGTAAAGACCGGGATTAATGTTTTGTGCAGGAAAGAATATACATTAGTAGGCAACTTAGCAGTTTGCCACAGTGCCGTTAGTTAGAGAGCCATCGGCCATGGAGTACTGGGCAGCGTGTTAGAGAGCCTTTTCCACTGCCGGAGCGATGTCATTTTATATTAACGCAGCTGCAAAGTTCCTTGCTTCTGTTTTGCAGTGTGTTATCTTGGTGCTATTGTTTTTACTTGCTACTTAAAAACTACAGCCTCATCATCTTCCAGAGTGCTTGCTTGCCCTTTTTTTTTTTTTTTTTGTTTCAACTGTACAATAAAAGGATCAAATATTTAAAATTGCTCGCATGTTACTTTATTAAATGCATTTGTAGGAGAATGGGAATAGTTACTGTGCGGCTTTCTTGTAGCATTGAATCTTCCAATTGTTTAGTTTTGAATTCACTCTACTTAAAATATGCAGCATATTTTTTTTTTTTATTTTGTGTGAATATGGCGTTCATTAAAGGGACTAATAACAAAGGCTAAAGCTTGGCACAGTGTGGCTGTTATGCAAGCTTTCCCACACGCAGTTCTGCCAGTACCCCTCAATTCTGACCTGCAGTAATACCCTTGCTATTCTAGTCCTGGGCCTTGCCTGAGCAGCGGCTGCAAACTGTGTCAAATCATCTGTGTGTGATTTTTGTGATATAGACAAATGAGGTATTTAAACTTGTTTTTACTTCTGACCTTACAGTAAGTCATAGGTATTTTTATAAACAATTTGAGCAAGTAATTTCTTAATAAACCGGGGGCAATGGCTGTAACGGTGGCAGTAAAAAGAAACTGATGAAAAATTTCAAGATATAACAAACCCCTATGTATGGGAAGGCAATGATTTAGAAAATCTGTATGCTGATTCAATTATTGTTAACTTTAGGAAATTTTGAACACACCTCTGGTGGGAATGGGATTCTCTGTCTTTATGTGTTTCTAGCAAGTATTTAAACGATGCAGAAGGGTGAATTTTTTTTTTTTAGATTATAATTTATCTTAATAAAGATGGCATCGGACACTCAGCCATTGTTGTGGTATAGCAGCAGGAGTGAAAGGATCAATTCCTTGAAAGGATTTGTGCCCCTAGAATTATAAGGTTGTTTTTTATTTTGTTAGGGATGTTAATAATTTAAGGTAACTTTAGTAACTATTTAGTGAATCATCAGCAACATGTGGTACGTAAACTCTGGTGGAGAACGGTGCTTTAAATGCAGGCAATACAAATAAGCATTCCAGCAAGCAAAACAGATTCACCTACACATATGCATATACTAAATCCCAGTAAAACATTAATTTTGAGATTAAAAATCGCCTTTCCGCTACCCGAGCACCTATGTAACGCTGCTTCTGTCCTTTAAAAAACAGTCTTATGAAGGAGCAGTTGAACCAAAATTGAAAAAAGGGGGCATGTAGCCTTTCAGGCTACGATGATTAGTATTAAGATGAGTTGCACTTTAGCTAGGCTGAAACTTGTTCGTAACAGAATGTTAAATACTTACTGAAAAGAAAGATTATGTCTATCTAGTTACACCATTCCTTGATATATGCACCATGTCAGAGTGCCATTGTCTCCTGGGTAAAGACTGAGAGTTCAAATACCCACTATCTCTCCCCTGGTGCTCCAAATGCTCTGCTTTGAAGTTTTTATAATCCATCTGTCATCTTCTAGCAGGGAGGGCACATGTTCTGTACCACTCAATTATAGAATTCTCTTTTGCCAGCTACAATGAGACAGGAAAGAATGTTATGGGTGGTTGAGAGAAACTGTCAGATATACTAAATTCCTGGGATTCATATGGATGATGTTATTCCAGTGTAGGAACACAGCATGTGTTATTGTTAAAATGTATTAAGGATACATCTTGTATTGTACCGTTTAAGCATTTTGAAATTCGCATAGTTTTGTTAATATTTGATTTTTATTTAAAAAATGGAAGCAGCCAAGCAGCCTCAGGTTTGATCATTTCATTTGTTTCAAGCAGCAAAAAGTGACCAAATATGCAGATATTTTGGAATATCAGAAATTATCATGGTTTCTGTTACAACAGTGAAATGGAAAATGTGTATTGTTTTTGTGTAAGAGCTGTGGAACAGTGGAAGTGTTTATAGACCGGTAATATTTGCCATACCAATTGTTTGTATTATGATATGAACTGAAGGCCTGAAAATTATATGTGCTACCATCTGGTGAAAACAGAAGTAGCATTTCATTATGTGGTGCGTATAAACAATAGAAGCAGTGTATTCTGAAAGTATAGTTAATATTTTGCTTAAAGAAATCTACCTTATTAGGGACCTAGCTTGTTTGATAGCACGCTGGCTTTTCATGTACTTTGTCCCTGGGGTGATTTAATTTGTTGTCTTATGTGAAATGAGTTTGATGATCTCAGCTAAGTCTCTAGTGGATATTAATTCATGGTGTAAGACATCCCACGTAGTTTTGCAGAGGCTGGCATAATTTTAAAATTGTATGTTTTGCTCGGAACAGGGTCAGTATGTGTTGTAACGGAATTTATTGGAATACATAGTTTTTCAGTGCAGCTTTATGGTACCTGTACCTGCAAATGCTGTTTTTTACATAAATGCGTAGCCTGGCATGGGTCAACCAGCCACCCTCAAATTCAGTTTAAAATATGCACCTTTATGGGATCCCTTTGAAGTCCCTTTGAAGTGGACAAGAGGCTGCAGGAGTCTCCAGATGGTACAGACCCCTTCGTAAGCTGAAATCTCACTCCCACAAACGTGTTCTGAGCAGTCAGCAAGACAACCTCTTGCTCAGACCATATCTGCAGTATAAATACATCCTCCTCTTCCAAAACAAACGGGAATCCTGCCATTTCTGGAACCTGGCAACTGCTTTTAAATAGAACTTACTATGGTGGCTTGCTATTTTGCAGCCTGTCGCCTATCCATTGGGTCCTCTGTGTTGAAGTGAGGGCTGAGGCAGCGGGAGGGAGATGTCCCTTTCAGGTTAAGGAGGTAAAGGAATCGTCCTGGGGCTGAATTCTGGTCATCTCATCCCCCGATGTGTTTGGGCTAGGAACAGAAGGCAATATCTGTGTTTATCTGACCTGGGTTGGCTACAGTAAAATTGGAAATAACTCTTAAAAAAGCTCCAGTGGAGAAACTGGATGAATTGGAGAAAGCATGATCCAAGCTAAGATGATCCTCCTCCTTTACCATGTGGGACCAGGGCACTAGTCAGAAGCAGTTTTGAAGGCATTGACTTGATTGCTGCACCTCGTTTGGGTTACATTTATCCACTTGGAGCTGGCTGCTGTTAGTGTCTTACTCTTTTCCAGGAGCTGTTATCACTAGCTTCCTGATGCTGTAGGCAAGTGGGAAATTTCTAGAATTAGACTCTCCTTAGCCAGTAGAAATTTCTAGAATTAGACTCTCCTTAGCCTGTTCTCTTCAGTAGATCTGCCCACAGGTGTCCTAAAGGGAGGTGGTCTTGAAGCAACCCTGAAAATAGGTGTCTGAAGTGCAGCACTTGGTGACAGAGCTGTACTTTTAAAGGTGAAAATGTTCCATACTGAGGTTTTTGCACAAAGATGGCCGGTGTTGAATTACCTGCTGATGGGCTGCTGTGGCTCAGCTCTCTTGACCTGTGCTCCCGTGGCTCGCTCTGACCATGGGTCAGAACTACCCACATGCACCAAGTGACCTGCAGTTTCCAAAGCCTTTTAGCTCTAAACTATTACTACTTTCTGTGTTGGATCTTTCAGTCTTTACTCATGTATTACTCCCGTTAGCCTTGAGTTAGCTGAAATGGAACTGATTCGTAATGCTGAGACTGGGCACCCTGAGCTAGGAGATGGAAGCTCCCTTCTGTATTTAATCATATCTCCTAGAAGGCACCAGATATTTTCTGACTGTATTTATCTAGCAGCCAATGCAAGTTTTGAAAAACATTTCCACTAACTGTAGATTCATTTTTATATATGCTTTACCTTTAGTATGTTTATCTAACCTATATATTGACAAGGAAATATTCCACTAATCCTATCCTGTGATGTTTTATTCACACATAGAAGCGTTTTTTTAATTCAAAGTAGAGTTTTTAATGTTTTGCTTGCTCTGTTCTTTTCTTCCCTTGGCTTAGCTCTTCTTGCTTATCTTTCTTTATTTCTCTTTAGCAGCTTTTTAAATTTCTTTCTCTTTCTTCTTACTTTCTCCTTCTCTCTATCTTACAGGTATACACTAACAGTAGAAGCCCCAGTTGGAAGATTATCAGTGAAGAACAGAGTTTTTAGGTCCTAGCAGAATCTTCATCACACTGAAAAAAAAAAAAAAGTGAAGATTGCAGTTTGCAGGACCTAGTGAAACCTTGAGAGTGTGAAAAGTGTTTGCGTTTACTCTCTAACTTTCACTGGGTCTCCTAACCTGCACTCTGAGGGCTTCCACTGTACTTTAAGCCTGCTGTATCACAATTTTGCATAAATGGCAATAAATGGAAGTAGCCACACAGTTGTTGGTAGTTGGTATGTTACAACATCAGAAAACATTGAATTACTATTTTGATGTAAACATTTCATATAAGTTTGTATTTGCTTAAGCCTAGTTGTGTAAAAAAACAAAAAACCCCAACCAGAAAAACCCAACACCCCTCAAAGCAAACCACCAAAAAACCCCACAACAAAACCCAAAACACCCCCCCCAACATTTTTTTAAGACATATATTAAACTATGGTTGTAATGACACTCTTTACAAGTACCGAGGCAAATATAAAAATATTTATTCCCTGGAATTTTCTGGCTATAGCTATCTTAATCAACACTGCAAAATTCTCTTTGCCCAAGCAATTAATATTTTTGATGGGCAAGTAAAATATGTGGTTTTCTTGCAGTTTATACTCGTGGTAAATAATGCCAAAAAGATTTAGTATCTGGACAGATAAATTTTTCATTATCATTTGGAAGCCTGATTTAAAATATATTACTTTGAGAAATACAACATTGAGATTTTAACCAGCCGTATTGTGCTACAGCTTATTGTTCTGTTGCAGGGATAATGCCTTAATGTTTATTGAGTTCTTTATAAATTTATATGTGTTATATATAGTCATAGTTTCCTTTGTGATCTTCTGTTTTATTAAGCTGGAAATTTATAAAGATGTGAATTTTAAAACTACCGGTCATTAGGTAGTATGTTGCAGTTTGGGAAATATTTTTTTTTGTTTCGTTTTAAGCTTAACATTTTTTACTGTCCTTTCTGTATTTTCCCATGAGATTAAGGTCGTATTTTTTATGTATGTTGAAAAATATTCACTTATCAGTATGGGTGCAACTGTAAACAAGTGATAAAGTGACAACATTTACAACAGCAAAACTGACAGCATTTGCTTTAATTTCTGCCATTTTTGTAATTATATCAATCAAGACCAAAACTAAAATGATATTTTAGCATGCTGTAAGAAATGAGGAATTCAGATCTTAAAAGACCATTACAATTAGCTTTGAAACATTCACCATTTTAACATAATTGTTTCATATAGCTTATACGTCTTCATTTACAGGCAAATATTCTGTTGATCTTTTATAAACAAAGTAGCACCCATCTGCTTCTTGAGACACTCCTGGCGCCTATTCATTGCAAAAATAATACATGTCCTAATGACTTCCACATATTTTGAAATCTCCCTTTTGAAATTGGTCTTGGCAGATTATTTGCAGGTACTTGAGTTGCATCTGTTTGCAATTTTGCAAATGCGGAAGACTTTAATGTTGAGCACTGCAAGAGGGCTATTTTAATCCTCAGATAACATAGGCTGTCATCAAAAGCCACATTTATCTTTTCGAAGGTGGGGCAAATGTTTAATGTTAAAAGACAGTAAAAGGTCAAGGTCAAGGCTGAGGTCTGAATATTTTCCTTTCATAAAATTGTGTCTTTTGTCATTTACTTCTTGCATTTCTTTCATTTAAGTTTCAGCTTAGCTTCCCATTGCCAAGAGGATGTTTTGCTGATAAAAATGAAAGATCAGGAAGAGAGTAAATCTGAAATAATTGTGAACTTCGGTCTGTTGTACTTATTATTACCATGTGGTTAGCAGCTGACCAACTTAAGCCGTTTTTATTTACACTACAAAACTGAGCAGCATTGTCCTAGGAAAGTACAACTTTTCTTTTATTCAATCACTAGTCTATGTTAAAATGGAGTTAAGGGTCTCCCTTCATCTCGCAGAAGCAAGGAGGTAAGGTTGAAATGACATCCTTAATGTACCTCATTGGGCCTTGTTATTGCAGCACATATGGTACACTATGAAGGATTACCAATTGTTAGAGGACCCCTGCAAGAGTTGGGCACGGTGGGGGTGAGTTAAGGATGACGTTTCAGCTTTAATTCCTCTCTTGTTTTCCCTATTACCATTTGACTGTTAACGCTTCTTTCTTTCTTTTTTTTTTTTTTTAGACTAAATTTTGTCTCGTGAACATTAAAATGTCCCTTTTCCTGCATGAAAAGGATCAGTGTTTTAATACAGAGGGAATAAGAGACCAAAAGCTTTTAGAAATGGTTATTTCTAGGCAGCCTCTTTCTGTTCATGTCGTTGTGCAGTGAGAATAGCTGGAAACCCGAAAATGTGCCAAGGTTTTAAACACCATGAGGTTTAGTATGAAAGAGGACTGACTGAATGTTTTGTGCAATACACGTTATTTTCATGTTTCTTGATTAGCTCTGTGGTTATAAGAGGAGCCGGGTGCTTACCTGTGAACTTTCACTCAAGTACCTTAAAGTTTGCTGCACTTACAAAGTTTAACAAAATGGCTGTGAGAGAGTTGTTTAAGGAGGTTTCCTACTGAGCAGCAGCCACCTCTAAGGTGGAACAATAAAGCTATTTTTACAGCTTGTAGCAGTACAGGACAGGAATAAATACATCAACCAGATAAAATTGCTGTGAGAACTGAGGTGGTGGGATGGTAGTATTTAAGATAGCATTTGACCAGGGGTTACAACTTCAAAAGTGTCTCAGGGAGCTACGTGCCTGTGGCTTAGATCTTCTGAAGTGTGCAGCCTTTGGGTTTTTAGGTGCGCTTGATCTCCATTTTAGTGGGATTTAGGTGCCTGAATAAGGGTCAAGGGCTTGCATGCCTTTGGGCTTCTGGCCCTGTGTTCAGTTTTCAGAAGGACATTATGCACATCTCTCAATGTTTCCCAGGGTGGCAAATTTAATATAATCAGAGTGCTGTGCACTACTGTCAGATGTTTACTATGGCCAAGCAGAATTTTGCTTTTCCGTCTTAAGTGAGAATTCAGCTTATAGATTAGCCTGGGTTCTCTCTATTATCTTGGCACAGTGATTCGGTGCTGTCTTATAGGATGTAGTGCCACCTCCTCTATCAGCATGCTGCCTCCTCATTATCATTTAATTATTTATTGTTTCTATTGCAGAACACTTGGGCCTACTCAGTGAACAGCTGTCTATGCTGGGGTGGAACTGAGTATTTGGGGAATGAGTAGTAGTAGTTGCAGTAGCAGTCAGGATGGAGAAGTTGAAGAGTCTTTGCTGCTTAGAAAGAAGAGATTGTTTCTTACCCTATGGTACAGGAAGAAGCAACAGGTTTGGGAGTTATTTGTGATTTTTGAGGCAGAGAATAAGGAGCCACACTGACGGCGGCAAGGAAATGGCATTGCCGATTAACAGTGATAAAGAAAATGGGGAATGCCTTGAGATTGAAAGGCAAGACACATAGTTCAGTTTTATCCATTCGAGTTTAAATTGGCAGCAACATAATTAGAAGAGGTGGGCTCAGGTGCAGGCAGATATGCAAGGCTCAGATAGGAGACAGGTGTAGCAGGTAGATGTGGCTGTCATCGATGTAAGCTCAGAAGAAGGCACGTGAGCAAAAAAAGAGGTCACCTAGATAGAGACGAGTGAAGGAGAGAAGGGTAAAACATAGTTGTGTGTGACTCCACAGAAAATGGTAGAAGAGTGTTGTAGCAAATAAGAAACTCCTAGGAACAACTTGGCGACAAGAACCGTAAAAAGGATGGATTCTTGGAGCAATTTAGTGATCCTAGCTGCTCTCCTGCTGAGGCACTGACACAGTTAAATTTGTTAGATCAGTTTGTTAGATCTGGCGGGACAGCAGCACAAGGTGGTTTTCTAGGCCGGAGCAATTGTCATATTATTGTTCATATGCTTTGAAAAATGTATTGTGCAGTTACTGCAGCCAATTTTCAAATGATAACTTAGCTATTAGCCTCACTTTTTATGGCTCAAAATATGAGTCCACATTATGGATTTGTGTTTCGCAAAACCAGCAACCTATCACTAAATGTTTATGTACTTCTGCAGTCCAATGAGTGCTGATGGCCATATTAGATGATGTTTTTTATGTCAAAGTTGTCTTATCCTTATCTAGCTTAGAATCTTTTCCCTAATCAATCCCTCTTGTTCTCTCAGCTAAAAAATTCTCTATAATCCTTTTCTGGGAGTTCACAAGGGAGGTTAAGTGAATGGTCCACCTGTTTCCTTGTGCATTGGCAGTGGGATGACAAAGAAGCCATTGGTCCTTATTCGGTGCTCTTGAACCAGGTTTGTGCTGCCTGCTCTCTGCTCAGCCGTTCCTGTGGGCAGGAAGGTACTGCCTGTCTCTGCAGTCTCCGAGACACGCTTTTTTGTAGAAAGTCAGAGTAGGGTGATGCTCTCCCAGGAATTTCTGAGGCCATGTGAATGCGTAGGAGAGCCAGGGTCACTGGCGTGATCTTTACTTCCTTTTGCCGTTGTTCGACCTGAATATACCCAACCATTCTGCTTAAGAAGCAAGTCGTCTCCTCTTGTTGATTCCTCATTTTTATTGTCTTTAGAGGCATATTGATGTTAACCTGCCCAGATATCTTTACAGCTACTAATGAAAAAATACCTACATTAACAACATAGAGACAAGCGCACCTTGAGATGAATGTATTATTTATAAAGACTTACCATCACACCCCTCACAGTTACATTTTATGCTGCTTGTGGGTGTACTCCTGTGTCTTGTTGGCAATGCAATTAGTTGCACGGTGGGAGATTCCCAGGTTCAAAGCCAGGCATGTAAAATCTATTTCACCCCTTTTTAATATGTGGGTCTTTTTGTAAGCGAAAAGAAAAAACCCCAAATCATGTCACCCCTCCACAAACAAA
Source organism: Charadrius vociferus (assembly GCF_000708025.1). Classification (NCBI taxonomy): domain Eukaryota; kingdom Metazoa; phylum Chordata; class Aves; order Charadriiformes; family Charadriidae; genus Charadrius; species Charadrius vociferus. Next base: position 2,619,699 of record NW_009646847.1, on the reverse strand, counting down.
GCAGAATAACACTGTTTATGAAAATCTTACAACTCTGATCCAGCCTCTGCTGCTGCTTTTTATACGTTACAGCTCAGCATAGTTGTACTAGACCAGTACTGCTCTGCAGGTGGAAGTGTGAGGGCCATTGAACACTTTGAGTTTTTCCAGTGGATCACAATTACAGAAACATCTGTGCTAAATAACTTTGTGCAGATGCACTGTGAAAATTCAGTGTTCAATAGCCCTCAACATTTCTAATTTCTTACTTGTGGTGGTGTAGTTTAGAAGTTGCACATTGGGTTGCAGTATAAAGCATATTGGAAACATTTGTGAAGGGCCTTTTTAGAATGCTTATGCTGCAGTGAAAGTACTCCCAAGCGCTTTTGTTTCTTTATTTAGACTTATTCCATTTAAAAATGGACAAAATGCATGCTAAGGATGCTGTTGATGTAATGCTGCGTGACAGTGCAGAGGTCTGGTATATTGGCTTGGAAAAAAAACCTAAAATCAGAATTTTTTAGAAATTAGTAAATTAGGGACAGGAGGAAAACTTGGAAAAGCTGAGTTTTATAAACTATTGAATGCTACAGTGAGATCATACAATTTGAAAAAGTTGAATGCACGTGCTTCCTCAGGAAATATACTCCCTACCTTCCATTCT
>NW_009646847.1:2608535-2619021 GCF_000708025.1 Charadrius vociferus | reverse complement strand
ACTAAAATCCTGAAGAACACGGGAGTAATTCTGTGAATACTTTGGCTGGTTCCAGACTTAACTTCTGTAAAACAACTAAAAGGTGTAAATGCAGGTAGTGTTTTGCTGCTTCTTTTTATGGGGCTGGTTTAATCTTTAACATGATCCATGGAAATGCTTTAAACAGATCTTGATTTCCGTTTCAGTGGTGTCTGCAATGCAGGAATGATTTGCTGGAATCTTTTTCTACGAGACACCCACTGAGGGACTTTTAATACTTTTCTCCTTCATCAGGATATCTATGAAATTGTCTGGACTGGAGTTAACTATATATTTCAAATTTAAGCCTGGTCTGTTGGGATAGGTAGCAAAGGGACAAGTCATGTGCTAGAAGTAGTGTGATATTTGTCCTGTGCTCCTCATAGGCTGAGCTTATCCCGTATCGTGGCAGTCAGCCCAGTTCAGCAAAAGCCATTTCCACTTCGTTTCTCAATGTCTGATTTTACTTCCATTGAAGTTAATGGCAAAACTCCCACTGTCTTCAAGTGCAGAGGGATCAGGTATTCAGAGAGGCTGGCCACTCTTTTAGTGCTTTCATCTCCTTGGAAGTCAGACTTTGCACTTAACTTCTTTTAATCTCTTGGAAAACTTAAGCTTTGCTTATTTTCTCCCAGCTATTTCTGTTGCCTTATCGTAGGCATTTCTGTGATTTTTATTAGTTAGTGGAACTTGTTATTGCTATTTTATGTTTTGGGTCATATAATAATTTTACTTTAATGCGAGAATAGAAATTTGTTTCCCTACGACCAGATTTTGTTGCTAAACTTTAAATCATTGCAACCTTTCCACGGGCTTAGGCTCCTGTTAACAAAGGTCGTAATATGACTAGCAATACATAATTATTTGTGTTAATGAAATACTTGGCTGCATTTATGGTCCATTCGGAAACAAGTATGAGTCTGATAGAGACAAATATGTTTTTCAGTGTGGATTTACATACATTTATGGATTAGAATCAGGCATTCCTCCTTTTATAGTCAGTGTAGGTTTAACTAGGTTAAAAGGTTTTCCTGAATATTCATCCAGACATTTCTTTTGAAATAAGCTTCTGGTTTAACTTTTGCACAAATTAAAAAGTACATAAAAACTGGAGGAGGAGAAGAGAAGCGAGTTGAAAAGAAATGAAAAACTAAGTATATTTAAGTTTTATGGCTTACAAACCTCCAAATTTCAGAGCTTTGCGAAATTAAAAGGTTAGCTATGAATAACCACAATCAAATCTTTTCTTTTGTCCATATTTAATTCAAATGAGATTGCTCCATATTGACTTCTAATGCTAAAAGGCCACCCATCATGGAATCCCTGCAGCCAATGAAGCAAGCAAGTGAATGCTTTCTTAAATGATGCTAATCAGTCCAGAGAGGCCTGCCCTCTATCCCCATCAGTATTCTGTAATTCAGATGTGCTGATAACCTGAAATTGAATGTGTCAGTATGCAGACATGTGAAGAAAAAAGGAAACTAAAAGGCAAAAGAAGCAGCTATCGAGACAATGCCTGTTTGATTCCCCCCCAAGTGATGAATAAAAAGAATAGTTGGTAGTTGTTCTGAAATGCTTAGAGAGCTATACAAGAACATACAGAAAATTCATAAATAGGCTAGACAGTCTATTTCCAAATTGACAAATTAAGATGAAATAAAAAAAAAAGAAAGAAGAAAACAAAACCCAGTAAGCCTTAGACCCCAACAGAAAATAGATTTTAAAAAGATAATGCCGACAGGTTAAAGTATTTGTGTATACCTAGAAAGGTTTCAGTCTGAACACTTTAAAAAGAGCACTCTCCTACCCTTGTGGTACCTAGCAGGAGAAGTCAGTTGCTATCTTTCTTCTACATCTTGTTTTTTTCCAAACTTTAGATTTCAGCTGTTCTATACCACATCTGGTTTAAATTTTGAACAGACACTTTTATGTCAGATGCAGATTTTTTTCCAAAGAGTGACATACGTTTGCTGTTGTATTAGACAGTGTTGGATGAAAAAATAGATTGATTTAATTTTTCTTTAACTTCCTTTAATAGAAAATTTATTTAACTTTCTGAAATAATTCTTGCAGAAGCTTTGGGTCTCATTCTGCCCTGTTGTGCATGTGGAAGTGGCAGGCATACAAGTGAGGGCAGAATTGGTCCTTTGTTCTTAAAATGTTCTGCTGTTTCTCATGGTATACATTGGGGATGTTGCTTGGGTTGGATTTGACCTGCTGGGCTTGTACTCAAGTTCCCCCTTATATTTTAGCTATTAAAAAAAGAAGCATTGCCATAATATTCTGTAATTTACGTCTATGTCATAGAAGCTTTTTAAGATGTTAGCAATGGAACATCTTTTCTCCACTGACAGCCTCTGTCACAAATTTATCAGAGAGAGGAATGATCCTACTAGTGGTAGTGCTCAGATGAAAATTGGGACGCTGAGAGAAGATGTGTTTGTTAACCAAATTGTACTGATACAGTTTCCTCATACGCATTGTAGTCTGTGATGCTATCGAAAGTCATTTAGCTTTTTTTTTGTCAGTGGGTTGCAAAGGAGGCAAGTGTCAGTATCTCCATTAATAATCGGAAAATGGGGACATTTGGAATTGGGGCAGCTCGTCCACGTTTAGTGATCAGCTGGCAGAGCTGGGAAGTGAGCATGGTCTCCTGAACCCAGCACTGTCTACCAGTTTGTGCTGTCAGGACTTGGTGCTCTTCCCAAGAGCTCGTTGGAGCTCGGAGGTGGCAGCCATCAGAGGTGAGCGTGGAGCAGCTGCCTCTGTGTCTGGAGGGCTGCTTGGTGGCCATGGGCTCACCTGGCTTGGAGGTAAAGAAGTACGTACGTGAGCATGGGTTACTGTGGTTGCCATGGCTCAAAACTTAAAATTGAGGAAACTATAAAAGTAACAGCTCCCATCCTGGATGCTATATTTGTCATTCTGCCTGCTGTTACAGGGCACCTGCAGCACTTGCTGTAGGCACAATTTTTTTGAGGTTACTGTGGAACGATAATCTTCTCTATTGAAAAAGATTGCTCTTTTATAATTCCAGTTAAAGATTAGTATACTTTTCAGGCCTGACTGAAGGTATTTTAAAGGGTTTGGTAACTAGTTTGAGCCTCCAGAGGACTCTGGTGTACGCTTTCATGTTTCTTAGTGCTGCCTCCCCGCTGTCTTACTGCCTACCACTTTTTGAGCAGAAGTGGACAGACGCTTTCATGGCTGATCAGCTCTGCTCACCAGTTGGCTGGGCAGTTCTCGTCAAACAGAGAGCCGTGAACAGGGCACCAGATTCCTCGCGGTCGGCGGACAGGTTCCTGTTGACTTGCATGCGTATGGCCTAATGCTCCCGCCATTAGCCTGATTTTTAGTGTGCTGAGAACTGCAGCTTCTGTTAATCAGTGGGATCTAAGTGTAATTAGCATTTATGAAGGGACCACTCAGATGCCCTGCTGCCATGGCTTTCCAAGTATGTTGATGGAATGGAAAGAGACCAAGAACCGAACCCTGTTCTCTGGTCCCCTGTCTGCCACCAGGAGATTAGAGGCTAGCCTGAGCAGGATGGAAATGACAACCTGAATTTTAATTATTTATCTGTGTATTTTTTTATATCTTCTCATTGCTTGGATATTTCATCTTATCTTAAAAATATTTATTTGAAATTGTCAGTGATCAAAGGCTGGAAAACAAAACCGAGCTGGATATGATTTTTTTTTTTCCCTTTTCTTTTGGAGGAAATTGGAGTGTCAGGATAATTCTTGTGTATGCAAACTTTACAAGATGTAACATTTGGATTGGCTTCATCCTTATGCTTCATAGTAGAAGATTAAAACCAACGTACATATATGAGACCAATTTTACCTATGGTGAGAATTCAAAGATAACTGGTATATCTTGTTTTTATTTTAAATTAAGTGATTTTTACTTGATCATTTTATACACACGCATCCACACACACACGCACGCACTCCCTCACAAGCACATGTCTGTGTACTGAATTGATAAAGAAAGAACTCTGGTTAAATAATCCACTTTTGTCTGACAACGGAATCAGTTATAGAGGTGCAAATATGCAGAAAGCTATTTGGAAATGCATCCTCGTAGTTGTCAGGTTTTATTATGCAGGAAGGTGTCATGTTTGTTACGAAGCTGAGTGCAGATGGCAGAGTGGAAGAAATGGATCACTAATTTTAACAATGATTAATGAACAGAGATAGAAAATGAATTACATTGGACTATCGGAGGCAAGAAATATTTTTGAGAAAATTTTGACTCATCTGCTGTGCTGTTCTCTGTAAATTATTTTCTGAAATTCTATATGTTGTCAACAGTTCACTGCATTTTCCATTACTGTCTATTTCTGTTCTTAAGTACTTTTGTGTTATTAGAGATACATAATTTCAAAATACCAATACATTCCTGATTACTTAGAGAAAATATATGTAACAGTATGAATGTTCCAAATGCTCTGGCCACGAATGTCCTGTTTTATAATACTTTCTCATCCTTCACCATTTTATCACCACATTAGAAATATTTAGTGTAATTTTATCCTTGTATTAATGAAAGGAGGTAGTTGGGGGAGAGGAATCGTTCTGTGTTTTTTTTTATTAAAATAAGGAAAAATGTAGACGCAAAGTTAACAATAAAATGCAGCCAAGTGGGTTAGTGTGGTTTTTAAGCTTACAGTGCTGATTCTACCATTTGTGATTTCACAGTCTAACCGGGAAAAACATACACACAGCTGCTTTTTAAATTGCTACCACCCACGTGCTCCCCTCCTTCACTATAAACTCTGCTGGCGCATATGCGCTCCCCGCACTTACCCACGCGCTCAGTGGCCAGTCTCGCACATCCCCGGCTGCAGGGGGAAAGCGGAAGTTGCCGCTAAGTTATAATTTGTTGTTTATCCTTGTTTTACAACCTGCTGAGATGTGCAGCCTCCCCAGCTAACCAGAGCTTCTCGCCGGTGGGATTTGAGAGCTGTGTGGGGCTCGCCCATCCTCAAAGGAGGATTAGTTCTGCTTGGAAAGAACTGTGTCCTCTCCCCCCCTTCCCTCCAATATTAAAATATATATTAAAATAGAAGAGAAATGCAGTGACTGAAACAGAATTAAATGTTCCCATTGTCAATTGTACAGAGGTCCAGAAGTTGAAGTAAAATAGGGTCAAAGTCTGGCTAGCTCTGCAGCGGTGGTGTGAGATGTTTGCAGGGGGGAGAAGGGGTCGGATGGGTGAGATGCGGTGCCCGGCGCCCGCGTTGCGACAACTGCTGCCAGACTGCCCGGGAGGCATGCAGGTGGACCGTCTTAGAAGCGAGGGGAACCCAGCATATGCAGGAAAACAGCGCCTTGGTGGTTTTGGGAAGCTCTCTGGCACGCATACGTCCTGGATCCCTCTTGATGGCATCACGCCGAATCTCTCCTCTGGTCTCCAGGGGCTTTGCAAACTCCAGGGCTGGACAGTCACCTGTGGGTGTTGGAAGGTAGATGGTTGTGGTTTTCCTGTGTCTGTAGAGGGTTTGCGATGCTGTTTCCACGATTGTCATGCTGGTAAGCTTTGGTAATTCATTGGATGGTGGTTAATAGCATTGCTACTACCTGATACTACATGTGAAGCAAAGCTTAGACCTCTTTAACAGGTTTTGTTCCAGGCAGGAAAGTGCCCCTGTTCACATTTGATCTGAATTTGGCCTGTCACATCTCATTAACCATGTGTGGTAGGTGACTATACTTCACTCCATTGCCGAGACCTCCTCCTGTTTGATGCTTTATGTTAACATGGTCGTCTGTACTTTCTGCTGTTTAAGGACCTGATCCTTTTACTTGTGTGAAGAGCTCATTCAAGAAATCTCATTGATTTCAAGGAGACTGTTTGTGTGCAAAAGAAGTGCTTGGCGGGATTTAGTCTTAGGCAAGCAGCTTTATTGCTAGAGTATCCACTTCTCTGTATGCAAAGTAATAGTCTAAAGATTGCTTGCTGTTGTGTACAAGAAAACAGCAGTTCTTAGGGTAGGTGTAAAATTACTAAATACATTTGTACACTTTCCACGTAAATGATCTCTTTCCCGCAATGTCAGGGCTATGGTGGGAGACACCTGTTCCCAAAGAGACACGTTGCACTTGTGAGCAAACGGCAATTTCGTGTCCATTGCCTCTTTTACAAGCATCAGGCTCAATCCTGCTGCTAAGTGTGTGTCAGAAGCTGCAGGAGAAATACGCTTTGAGAACTTCAGACTCAAGTTTCCAGGAGATTTAGTCATAAATACAGGTATATAAGGTGCTCACGAATGATTAACTCTATTTCAATTGTGCTTACGCTTGCAGAAATACTTGGAAAAAGCACTGCTCTTCAAAATACATCAGGGGAGGCTCCCCTATAGCATTTTTGGGTCTTGGAGTACATAAACTAACCTGGAGTAATTTGAACTTTTATCATCAGTTTGCATCTGTGGCCAAGATTGGGATTTTTTTCCATATTCTGTTTCAACATGTGCCCTAATCTTGCCAGAAAGTGTTAGGGAAAATTTTAAATGACTTTATGAATGACTCTAACTCTAGTGTTTTGCATGTAATTATGGTCCTGATGGGAACATACTTTAGAAAAACAACTACTGGAACAATACAAGTCCTGCTCAGGTTACATAGCATATGCTAAACACTGAGAAAACATACACCGTGCTTTCGTGAACAAGGTAGGGGAATGCTCCTGGGAGCCAATTTAGAATGTGACTTAAGGCAAGCGTGGCTTTTTGTCTCTGTTTCTTTTGGCAAACTGGTAAAACAGCAGTGGTGGCTGGAAATCCCTGGTAAGCCCCGGGAGGTTGCCGTCTGCATACAGAGATCAGTCTGTATGTAGACCTCCATGAGGATGGGTAGGTGTTAGCTTTGGACCTTGCCTTTGTTTTGGGAAATTAGCATTGCCTTTGTATGCTGCTCTTCTATCTTGTCCTTGCGTGATAGAGCTGAGCATGGGATGTGGAACTGGGACAGAGGTACACAAGAAATAATGAGGCTTTGGCAAACCACTGCTGCCATTGCAGTAGTACTATTTTCCACCTCGGTAATAAACAGTTAAAATGCTGTCCTTTTTTTTTTTTTTTGTGATCAATATATACGCAGTGAAGTGGCTGCGTGATCAATGTGCTGATTTAGGTTTTCAAAATTTCCTGTTTGATAGTATAGTTCTACTTGAATATGTTACTATATATATAGGCATGGTTTTGTACCAATTGAGACATATTATTTAACTGAACGTTGGTAACATTGCAGACATGAGGATATGGGTGTGAATAAAAATCCCCTGTGGTCCTTCTTAGACCTCAAGTGGCTCATCTTAATTTCTTATGGCATCTTATTAGTTGAAGCTAATGCAAGTAACCTTAACTAAATTTTGCTTCGCTGTTCTATAAAAAGCAGGAAGCAGAATGAAAAAAAGCATGTTTTTAAAACATTAGTTTTGTTGGTGTGAAGGCTTACGCGCATAAACCATTGCAAAATGTTTGTGGGACCAAACCCTTGGTTTTCACCATTATCTTGGCTTAACTTAAAATACTGAGGTAGAAGAGTTGGGTCTGTGTTGGCATTGACATTTTTCACTTCAATGCTTTTTTCCTTATGTTCTGTGTATGTACAGTGCGGTATGTTTTAGATGATTTAATACATGTATGTAATATATATAAACACAGACCAAGGTATATGCATAGATATTTGAAATACAAAATATTAATACTAATATGAGCTATACCATGATCTAGAGGATATCCAGGAGGCCTGTCATACTTCTATTACTTCAGGTAAATAACTGATTGACCTTTGTGGTGTGCTGATACTTCACTAATCAGAACCTGAAATCTGTATAACAACACTTCATTTACTTGATAGACAAAAGAACAATTGCACTTGAAGTAATGTGATTTCTAAATAGACACTGCCTGTCAAAAATAAATGCATTAGAAGTAAAATGTAGCTCAAGGAGACAATTAGCAAACAGAGGTGACACTGTAAACAGGTGCACCCATTATTCCCAAAGCTTGTGGCAATATATTCACATCTTTTAGACTGATGGAAGATCATGTGACAGTTTGGTGAATTATCTATCTGTATCATCTGACTGATGAAGCCTGCTGCAGTTGCAGATCATTTAAAAATGCATCTCACAAATTACATGGTAGCTGGGAAAAAATGCAGGTTTTTCCGAACAATGCTTTTCTAAAGCTACGTGCTGGAATACCTAATTTTTCTTTGAAAGGATGTAGACCGTTTCATTATGCTATGTATACAGTCAGTTAAGGTTGTGCAAATTCATTACAATGTTTGTTAATCTATAAAACATTTTCTATTCCAGTTTTAGTGACATTGAATATTTTTTTATGTGCTATTTCTGAAACATTTTTTCCTATGAGCTGAAAGGAAATAACACATTTTTTATATAGACTTCTTAAATCGCTACTTATCAAGGAAGATTTGAGATGAGAACATTTGACCTACATCTTTTTGTGGGTTATTGGATTTTTTTCCTACATAGAAAATGTAAAACAAACAAGAAAGAATCTATAAACAAACTCCCTCTTTCTTTCTCTACTAGACTGTGATGAGAGCAGTATCACTTATGAAATGTCCTCTTATGTGATGTGGTGAAAACTGCCTCAGATGGTGTTTTGTAATTTGATGCACTAACAAGATAGTTAGGAATGAAAAATGCATTTTCCCAAGCTATCATTTCATAAGTATTTTATATTTTCTTCTCTTTAAAACTGTGAATTGATGATTGTTCCAGCAGAAGTTGAGTTGAGTTGTGTATCAGTGGGTAGTTGTTCCTGATGACAATTAGGCTCCAACAGAACACCCTTAACAGCTGATCGTATTATTCATCCTGGTTTGCCTTTTTTTTTTTTTTATTGCTACCAACTTCAATTATGGTTATAACTCAGGGCACTCCTATGGAACTAGATACACCATAAAACTGCCTCTTGTCATTTGGCACATACCAATTCCCAACAGAGGTCCCTCTGGAGTGCCCCAGGGTCAGAACTGAAGATTTTCATTTTTCCCTTACTGTTCCATACCAATATTCTGCAAGTAACACCCATCTCTAAATAAGCACAAGTAAAGAAAAACTTTTTTTTTTTTTTTTTTCCCCCCCAGCAATTAATAGCCGGTGGGCTTGGTCCTGCAAAGCCTGTAACTCTTGCTATTAATTGCATGTACAAGTCATACAAGCCCGGGGCGTACTGAATTGAAATAGTCCTGCAGGTCTTAGGAAGGCTCTGGAGAAGTCCAAGGGGGTTTATTGTAGGGGTTTTCACATTTTTCCAGTTAGGTGGCTGAAGAACTGGCTCACTGAATGTTTGGTGTCAAGGCTGGATTGCTCTTGCATGCTTGCCCTACCCTAAGTCTGTATGTTGGCGTTAGCAAAGCGGTTGCAGTTCACCTGTTTCACCGTCTATTGTCAGTGGGTGTCAGACGTCAGTCCTCTTGACATAATGCTTTTATCAGGAACGGCGTAATACTGTCTTGAGGGGTTTTGGGGGGCTGATTTTGGGAGGGGGCTGCTCTCAGTAGCCCTTCTCAGACTTGACCAAAAGGGCTTGTCCTGCACGTCAGGGCAGGAGGAAGGGGTGGGATGAAGGACAGGCGAGGGGGGTCCCGCACTGCCCTTCTGCTGGCACCGCTGCCCAGACACAGCTGTCGTATTCCTTTCTAACATCTGGACAGCGAAAGAAAATAATTATGGCCTTTGTCAGTGTTGATATGCCAATGTTTATTGCGTATCTGTGATGGGCATGCTTTGCTTCTTGTGGCGGTAACTTTTTTGTAGCTTTTTACTGGTTGTTCCTATGCCACCTTTGGTCTGCGCTTACAACCTGCACATGTAGATGTAGACCACTTCAGAGGAGCTTTGTCTGCTCAAACCAGAGTAAGTTTGGATTGTGGTGGTTCCTGACTGGCATCTCTCTGACAAACGCGTTTGAGTTGGAACATGCCAGTTTTGACTACTTCTATTCAGGAACGGATGGATTGGGATTGCATTTGTCACCGATGCTATCTACGGGGGTGTCGCTCAAGTCAAGTCTGAAGCCCTGATCTGTCTTTCAGGCGTGGCTTTGCATAGAGGCAGGTTTTTCTGGACAGTGAATGCTGAATTACGTTACTTGAGTGGAGTGGCTCCAAGACGAGGGGCGGTGGCTGGTGCTGAGGGCTGTGGGTTGTGCGCTTGGGTGAGTTGTGAGAGCTGCTGGTCCGGGGACCTTGGCTTTGCTGCGCTCTCGCCTGCCCTGTGGCAGCGGTGGGTGGGAGGGCAGGGAAAAGGAGAATGACAGAGGTTTTCCTGCTCGTTTGTTTACCTTTTATTTTCATGGAAGCCCTCATAAGATTGTGATTTTTCTGAAATGGGGGGTGGGGGAAGGTTCTCAAAAACTTTTGCAGGACAGGAAGATGTTTCCTGCCCAGCTCTTTCAGGCTTACCCACAGAAATTTTTTCT
>NW_009646847.1:2586035-2603535 GCF_000708025.1 Charadrius vociferus | reverse complement strand
ATAGCATAGCAAAAATGTAGTCTACGATGTTGGCGTAGGAGTACTAAGAACCTGTTTAGCGAGATAACATCTTTTCGAAACCTAACAGCTTATTAACATCTTTGTTTCTATTTCTTGGCTTTCTTAAATTGAATGAGCTGCAAGTAAACATTAAAAAGGTATATCTTGAGGTTTTAAGACATCAACAACTGCAGAAATTCCAGACAAACAAGCTGTCACTGTTTTTAGACACTGTGCAACTGAAAACGTTGGATGGGACCTATGTTTATATGTAGCAGTCCAAGAATTTGCTTTTCCTGGATGTCCAAATATTGTAACCAAAAGTCACTTATTTAAATTCTAAAGTGGTATGGGCCTCTATAAATGAGACCTCAATCCTGTCTAGATATGACTTCCTACTTGGGGAGATGAAGTCTGATGCGGAGTGGTTTGGTTTTTTTAACCATTTACAAAAGGTTTTCGTACCGTCCAGCCTACACGGAAGGTGCTTGGCTTGACTGCCCGTTGCTTTGCTTCTCAGGTAGCTGGGCATACCCGTGGAAAACGGCGTACGAGATTGGCTTGTGCTTGCTCACCACCCATTAAGCTCAATACTATAAAATATGTAATGAGAAGATGGGCTTTGCCTTTTGGGGCTTATAATTCAAGTATAAAACCAGAGACAATTGGCATGTAAAAGAAAACTAGGCATGAGGAGAGAGCAAAAAAGAAATGTGTTCCTACACATGAGAAACAGTGGTGATGGCAAACCAGATGTCTACTGCTGAATTGTTGGCAGTTAACGGTGGAAATGTGAGTTGTAAAGGAGGGGTTTGAAGCTTTTACTGGGGTAATTCTCCTATGTCAGAGAAGCTGTGTGGCAGAATTAGCACTTGGAAAATTTTTTGAAGAGCGTGATAAAGACTGGTTCAATCTGCAAGTGAGAGGGGAAGGAGTGGGAATCGGGAAACATTGTGGTACACCATCGAATTGAAAATAAGTAGCCTGTGTTTGGTATGGTGGAGGAACCAAAGGAGTGAGAAGAGGAGGTGGCACGGACAAAGTGGGATATTCTGCAGTGGTGTTTTGCATTGGATGTAATCAGGACAAGGTGGAATCTGGGGAATTCTTAGAGGATACATGGAAAGTGTTGTATCGGTATTGCACAGTGGAGGGCTGTGCTGCTTAGTAGTGAACTCCTAATTTGCAGAATTACTTCATATTGCTTTCGTCATCAATAGGAGTCCTCAAAATAGTTGTTTATCCTTCAAGTCAACAAATGGCATTGCCCAGCGGTGTGGTCCTGTTGGTGCTGAATGATTTAAACCACATGCAATAAAATGCCCAAGCTCTTAATTATTTCCCACAGAAATGAAAGATGCAATTCTGTACATGCTGAGTACTACAGCCCGCCACCGGGGCTCTGCGGAGAAGCCTGCTTCTCTGGGAAAATGGTGTTGGTAAGGTGAAGCCCTAAGGCTGTGGTGCGTGAACTGGGGTTTCAGAGCCAGAGCCTGCAGTATGAAATAGTTTGGTTGATGTGGATGCACAAAGTGTATTATTTGGAAGTGACCTTTAATTTCATTTGTTAGACACGCATAGGAATAAACATAGTTAGAATTCTCAGTCATAAATTCTTCAGATTATAGCTTCAGTTGAGTGAACTTTATTTTGCTCTAAGAACGCCCTTTGTTTTTGTTTCTATTTTGCTTACTAATGTAATGGCCCTAAATTCACTACTGACAAATATCTTGGAAGTCTTCTGGCTTGGCTTTTACTGCTAGCTCTTATCTCTTTTAAGTAGGGTTTATTAGATGAGATCATCTACAAAGGACTTATTTCTGTTATAAAATGGAACTAAAAAAAAGTAAAAATACAATTAGTAGCTGTTCTCTTTTTACTTGGTTTGAAAGATTAGAATATCAATGTCAAAGAGAATAACTGGGTTTCTGGAGTATGCTATGCAACTTTTGTTTTATCCTGTTTTGTCCTCTCTTGCTGCACTGTCTAGGGGAAAGGATCAGAAGAATTTCATTCTGTTCCTCAGCATTATCTTGAGGAGAGGTTTTCCCTCTCAAAACAATCCAGAACTGAAAGAACTCTTCAGTTCCCAAAATGAAATGACCACCAAACACATACATTATGAAGGCTTAAAAAATAAAAGGTGTTAATCCCATTAATATTCTAATTCTCAATACTCTCTGCTGCTCTGTAGATTGTCAGCTTGAGGTGGCATTGTAATATTTTAACATAAATGTCTGATTCAAACACTGAATTTTGACATATTAAATTTCTCACAGGTTTTATTTTTACAGTTGCGACCTTCAGTACCTATCCTGTGTCTTTTAAGAATTTCCTCAGCCAGGGAACAGATTCGTTGGTTTAAGAGTAACTGGTAAGAATACTTACTTATATTATTCTCATAACATTTTCTTCTGCTTATGGATCTGAGTTTTTAGGTTTGTTTTTCTATATTAAAAAATTACATAAAAATGAGGTACCTAAATTAGATTGCAAAATCTGTTCTCATGGTTTTTTATGTCGTCAAAATATTATTTTTGTCTTCAGCAAAACTTTTCATTGTAGTTCTTTCAGGGTGTAGTGAGCTACAAATAGATTTTTTGAGAAAAAATCTGCTTGGAAAAATAATAAGCATTCATCTTACGCAGCTGATATGTAATAATTGTGTTAGAGATGAATCATCATTTATTACTTTATCAACAGACTGATGATTTAAAAAAAAAAAAGCCATGACACTCATGATTAAATTCATTTTATCACTTTTGTTGTTTTCTTTCCATAAGTTCAATAGAACATCTCATGCATATTATTCAGAACCATATTCTGTTGTATCTTAGCAAGAGAAGAACACCCATGAAAATCAGTGAGTGGAGGGGTGTACTACATTGTATATGTGATTTTCCTCTGAGCTATTCCAGTTCAGTAGAAAAAAAGCTCCTGTAAAGTCTGAGAAATCAGATTGGTGTGGAAATCAGTGTGAAATCAGAATTGGGTTATTTGGCCCTCAGTTTGAAATAAAAGTCTAGCTTCCTAGGAAATAACCAATAATTAATTCTACATTCTACATGCATTAAGTGATTCTTAAATCAAAATTTCTGATAACTTCTGCTCCCAAATCAAATTCTTATGTTATTTCTTTATTATAATTGTTATACTGGATTGTCCACTCATTTTTATATCTTGTGAATCAGTAGAAACTGTGTGATTCAGAGGAATTGTGCTGATTTATAGCTGATGTAAGTGAGAGGATATTCAGGCATATTAAAGCTTCAGTACTGCAAATGCATAAGCAGGTATTGAATTACTGATGCTAATGGAATTACTCACGTGAGTAAAGCTAAGCATAGACGTTAGTGTTTTCAGGATTGATGTCTGTACTTATGAATTTATATCATTTAAGAATATGGCTCACAATTTTTAAAACTTACTAATTGAATGTGAGCTACTGGGTTTTTATTCTAGACAATTGTCTCAAAGAACTACAGTGACTATTCTAGAATAATTCCATCAACTTCAAAGAAGAAACGTAGACTTTTAATGCTGTAAATAAGGATGTAGTTTGACCAATTCACCTCACTGATCCCTACTAATACCAGGAAATACTTGCCAGAGTAAAGGAGGAGCACAGAACTGGACAATTAGTAATACAAATGGTTTCAATCAAATGGTTAAACAGCTCAGCAAAGCCGTGGTTCGTTTTGTAATAGCATTTGGAATCCAAATAAAACCATCTGAGAGATGTGCTGTTTGTTGTGATGTTAATGTAGAAAACAGAAACCTCACAACATGTCTTGAATTTCGAGGGGGTGTCATGAAGCCATTATAGGTTAAAAAAAAAACAAAACAAAACAAACACGAAACACCAAACCTGAGAAAAAAAATCCAAACCCACAAACTTAAAATACACATGCAGAAGCTCATACTCGATTCTAATTAACAAAGCTTACCTATCTCTTGACCATACCCCTTAGAGGTCATGATGTAAACTGTTTAAATTGATAGTAATATTATGCACCACAAAATTAATTTTACATTGTATACAGTTTTTATTGTGACTTTATCTTGTTTCAAAAGTGCTTACTTTCTGATTTTGTGGATATTACTGACTGGATTACTTTTATTTTGGTTTTTACACAACAGTTATATTAGAAATTTGCTGTTTTATTCTTACCTTCTTAGTAAAAATCCTTTTATCACACAATGGGTAATTTATATCCATTACCAGCCCTTTCAATCCTTTTCAGTGGTGCTGTCAGTGCCTTTGGCACAGTAATGATTAATGTGATCTAATAATAGTGTGCCATTATATTACCTTAGTAAAACATGTACCAACATCCTATTCAGATCTACCAAATTCATAGCTTCCTATAATATTTTTGTTGAAAGACAGGATTACTATTTTTCAAAGCTGAATTTTTTTTTTTGCCTTTAACATATTTAATGAAATTCACAATTCTTTGCCATGGTAATCTTTGTGCATGCATTTGGGCTTGATGGGTGAATTTTATATCATTCTGCATTATTATGATTTGTTAGGCAAATTGTTTGACACGTAAAGAGAGATATGCATTACATTGTTTTGCTTTGTTAAGGATGCGTTTTAAGCATTCAGTACCTTCTGATTATTCTGCTGCGTTTATCATAGGGGGTATATTTAGATTGTAGTATGCAAGAATAAGCATTTGGGCTGAAATGTGTCTGTCTCTTTCTTTATGCTAACCCAGATACTGCCCCATGCTACAGGAGGCGAGCTCTGTGCTCCTCTGCCCAGCAGTACCAGTTTTGGTTACAGTTGCTTTGCTGTGGTGTGCTCTCTTTGTCATTTCCTTGCTTCTTTGCCAGTAGAAACGTGCAGAATGGTGCCCAACTGTGAGCTGGAAACTGGGATCTTGCAGTGCTGCGTCTCTGGTTTTCAATTCGAGGTATATACATTTGGAAAACAAATCCGTACATACCTATCCTGCACTTGAGGTTCAACCAAATACAGTATTGCTTGACCCCAATCTCCAGTTGTCGGGTGGTACCCATTTACCCTAGGAGGAGAGAAACTGTCCAGAGGACACCCTTTTGGTAACAAACAATGTTTGTGCTCGTAAAAGTGTTGGAGTGCTACGTGTATGACTGCCTCCCAGTCATTCCAGTTATGCACCTGACACAGTGTGGGAGTTTGCTGCTGCTCTTGCACTGAGCACCGATCCCCCCAGTCCTCTGCAACAGGAGGGACTTAGTCACGGTACTCTTTCCAGTCTTGGGTTCATCTATTTAATAATGCTGCTAATCAGCATGGCTGAAGAGTTTGGATAACAGTGCATCTTTGCAAAGCATCTTAAATCTTCATCACCCAAAGATGTCATTATTGCAGTCAAGGAGTCACATACTTAACACTGTCGCAGTAAAATCGAAATGAAACAGCGAGTCCACATTTTCACTCTACTTTGTGATGTTCTGTTAAATACATACTCTTACTGTTTCATCATATCACAATAAATAATGAATGAGAAAAATATTTTAATCTTGTCAATACTGGCAGTGTCTAAAAACAAGGAATGTGTGTGTATGCATTTATGTGGATTCCTTATTTGATTTAGGCTAAGCGATACAGCTGTAACATGGTTTGAAATATGCAATCAATGTAAACGAAGAAAAATATTTTGAATGCCGTGTATAAACTGTGTAGTTCTTTAGCCATATTTTTAGGAAAAGAAAAAAATATGATGATTGTCATACCATATAACAATAATACTACTACTGGAAATATATGCAGCAGCTTTATTTTCTGCCACGGTAAAGATGATCTTAAACCTTGGTCACTTAGATCAAAGACATTCTCATCTCTTCCACATAGCTGATTCTTCATGACATAACAAGAAACGAGGGGGGTGAGGGAAATAAGGCCTGAAATCTTGGTTTAACATTGTATTCAAAAGGTTTAAAGAAAGTTCAAAAAGGTCCTTCCCTGTTTTTAGTAATAAATGATTATTTACAAAACAAAAACCTTTTATGAAGAACTCTCCAAAATCTGTTTACTAATGGAGATATAATTTGTTAAAGCTCTAACAGAGCTGTACCAGTCTTGAATTAGAGATGCCTTAGGTTGTGCTGTAAGTCACTGGACTGTCTATTGTGCAGATTGCATTATATCTTGCTGCTTTATTACTCGTGGATCCTGCAGTTGTACTAGTCAGGACCGAGCCAGAATGAAAAACGGTGGCTTCCTTTTTCTGGCTAAGAATAGAACAGTCGGTGAAATGTTTCTCCTTCATCTCTTTACGTGCAACCCAAAATAGATGTAGTAGACTCTCCCATGGTTTGAAGCATTTTCAGGGCCTCGTTGGTTGTTTCCTATGTTGTCCCTTTCAGCGGGAGATTATTATATGATGTGTTCCTTAGGGTAGTTTTATGTCTGCTTCTTTGGTAAAGTAGGATTGGAAGTGGGTAAATTGGCCAGCAAAGGATTATTTAATCTGTATGTCTTTCCGTCTTTGTTCTGATGGGATAGGGGCTCTTCTGTGTCATCTCTGGCAGTATGGCTGGTCAGAAGAGGGAGAAGAGGACCCTGATCCAGCTGTCTGAACTGTTAAACAGCACCATGACAGTTCACTGCCCTTGTTTAGGTTCCTACCCGTATTGCTGTACTGTGATCCTTAACGCCTTTGGGAAGTTTAGGAAGTGGCTTCTTTTGTGTGACTCTGAAAGAAAGGCCTCCCAGTAAGCAGAGGGAGAAAAATAAAATAAAATTTAAAAATCTTGGCCTAATTCTTGGAAGATAGAAACGCACAAGAGGAAAGTATTTTGGGCTTTTAAGGCGAATTTTATCTCTTGTGAGGCCATCGGGTCAATGAGTAGAAGTGGCGACTGGTAATTCTTGGGTTATATTACTAGCCACTGAATTACTGTGTGACTTTAGTAATGAAACATAAATGTTCTCTCTGTTCCCCAGTGGGCATAATACCATTTACCTGTCTCCAAAATGCTTTGTAATTTAATTAACACTTGGAGTGCTCTTTGAGATCCTTAGATAAAAGCAGGCAAAATGAGTCAATTGTTACAGAAATCCCAATTTATCCCCATTTAAAAAAATTACACTTTGTCTTGACTTTTTCAAACCTCAAATAATGTTTGATAGGAGTTTTGGGCTTTGTTCTTACTGGTCCTTAGAGTCACTTATTCTTACTGATTTGCATAGGCGCACTGTAGGTATTACTTTTTTGTTCAGCAGAGTATTTTGGTGGACCATAAATTACCCGTCCCTGTGCTGGGAATCTGTTTCTGAGAGGAGCATTCATTTTCAGAGGAGAATTTGAGTTGTGCTAGAAAAGTTCTGCATTATTCTTCAACGTATACTTTTTATCGTTTTAGGGGAGAGATTTCCTAACTTTTAGTTGTGCACTTGATGTACTAGCTTGGTCTTTGTTTCACCAGGTATGCCAGTATCTTGCTGATGAATTACACGACTGTACTATTGTAACTACAGCTATTCAACAGTCAAGTATAATTATCACATCCTGTCATGGCCAGATCACTGACCAATGACCAAACCAAGTATTTCGTTCTATAGACAATCCCTGTCTATACGCACTGATCTACCTTTGGACTGATGCAAATATTTGATTGTATATACATTTCTCTTTGAATATATACTTTTAAGACAGCTAAGATGTGCAGTTAAGAAGTTGATTTTTTGCATTCTCCTCTGACCTCCAATAAAGAACTGGCTCTAAGACAAGCAGGAACACTTGCAGCAAGCAAGCTGCAATTTCAACCCATCCATGTTTTCCATATTGTTTTGGAAACAGCCAGATCTCTCTATCTAAAATCATAAACCCCATCTCTTTGCTCCCAGATACCTAATTCATTCTCAGATTTTTTCCTTAGCAGCTCCGTGCATTCATGTGTGGTTTCCTGCCTACCACTCCACTTTCTTTTCAGAGGGTATGGAAACAGTGCACACATCCCTGGGTACAGCTGGGCTCAAAGTAAGGTTCTTGGCAAAAACGTCTACGCTCACACATTTTTTTTCTCCCTTTAATCTACTTCCCACCATTATCTTGTTTTAACTACTCAAAAGGAGTTTAAACACTCTTTTAGATAAGCAGATAATCTCAACAAGCATCTTACAGCTAGCAAAAATGTTGCACACCTGTTTATACACAGCCTTGATGAAATATCTCAAAGTTATGCTAAGCAAGTCTGCCGTTCCCTTCTGGTATTAAAAATGCCACTATCTTGAAGTTTTAAGTTGTACTATTTATATAATAGAACATAATAGCACCTACAAGGGAGTTTATATCTATCTTATTCTTCCCTTCATCTCCTCCAGCAGTTGTTTCAGAAGAACCCTTTTGGTCTTGCTTTGATAATTTCACTAGTCTGATGCAGTTGTGACTGAAACTGGGGGCTGTCTTTCAGCCTTCAAGGAAATCTGGGAAGGCCAGAATAGCTCAAGTGATCTGCCACCGCTTTTCAAAGATTTTGGATTAACACACGCCCCATTTAACAGAAATTGTGAAGATTTTTTTCTGACTCTATAGCTGACCTTCTTTCCTCCTCTATAAATTTTACTTTTATTGCATTTTATTTTTTACCATATCTTACCATGGAAGATTTGGAGGAAAGGTGGAGTGGGAGATGTCTGAACTAGTGACAGGTAACAGTGCTGGGAAGAAGTGCAAATGCGCAGGAGCGATGTGGACATCTGTACATCTGTGAAGGACCTCCTGAGAGTGTCTTGCTTTGAGAACAAGTGAAAGTGTGCAACTGTAATGCTCAGTCAAAAAGCAATAAACTTCTCTCCCTTTCTCCCTCCCGTTCTTCCTCTGGAATAATATGTTTTTACCGAAAGTGTGGCTGGATAAAAATAGAGCACATCTCAACTCTCTTAATAGTGATCTCAAGTGTTGCTTTGAATGGACATTGTCCTGTGAGCAAAACACTGGAGGAAAATTCTTGTGTTCCTTTTCTTTCCTGTGGGTAACTGCGCATTGCATAGCTGACCAAATATGCCAAGACTATGGAAAAAGAGAAAATGGCAAAATGACTGTTTCCCAAAAACAGTAAACACACATTGCAGCCTGGCTTCTTATTTGAGAATGCAAGATTTTACTTTTTGAATAACTACTGTATTTTAACAATAGGCATCAAGTGGTTGCTATGTGATACACAACAGTGTTTTTCATGAACTTTTGGCTGCTGAATAAGCCCAGCAAATATGGGTTCTTACCCTTTTAGTTTTCTGGGTCAATTCATTTTGCACAAAGGAGAGAATGATAATTTGAGTTGTAGGCAGAGAATGTTTTCTTCACATGGTAGGAAAGATGAAAGCTGTTTTTATTTGATTTCTTTTTAAATTAAAAATTGTAATTCTTTATAGAGTTACAAATAATTATCTTATTACGAAAGGCATCCTGTAAGCTTGCTATAGAGTCTTTCTCTGTAAAATAATTGCTGATTGTCACTGCAAACTAAAAGTGAGGGAGAAGGAGGGGAAACATAGAAATATATGTGTAACATGTATGTGTGGAAATTATTATTATTTGTTTAAATGTGATTTGATTACCCCAAAAGGAAAGACCTTGGTGAATGCTGTTTGTTTGTTAGGTGATACTGGCCGATTACAGACCATATAAAGTGCTGTTCTTTTTAAAGGCTCAGCCCTTTGCTACTTTTGGGTCAGAGAGGACAGTGTCTATCAGATTTAGTTGGCTTCCTGATGAGACACCACATTGAGGATGCTTTTATGTTCTTATCTCCTGTTCTTCTGTTGTTGGAATCCCATGGAGCAGGATTTCTGAAAACTGTGGATTTAAAATCTGCATGAGAGCAGGGGCTGGCACTCGATGATGCAGGGGAGGGACAGGTGAGGTGGCAGAAGAGCAGGCAGATGTCAACAGCTGGTGGGAACACGACTCTGATGCATAGGGTTAATGGCAGCTTATGTGGGAGGATGAGGAGGACTCCAGAAATAGGGATGAAGGAGGCAGTTTGGGATAGGGGGTGGAAGGGCCTTCAACGTATGCGAGAGAAGGGAGAGAAATTATCTCTGGCTGTGCAAACGCATATGAGAATGTGTTACTGTCTAAGTTTCTCAATGCTAAAGAGCTTATTTAATTTTAATTAGCTTCTGGAATAAGTATACTCACAGGGGGCTTATTCGGGAAGGCTTTGGGGCAGGAAGAAGGGTGCTTGGTTGGGAGGAGAGTGAAAGTTGGAAGAGTGAAAGTTGAGGAAAGATCCATTGTATTGAAAGATGAAGAGTTTTGGGCAGGGTGAGCAAGGAGATCTAGGTTAAGGATTCAAGGGCCACTAAGACAGGATGGGTGGAAGGTTATCATGCTCTTCTGCCAGGCATGTCTAAGCCAAGACCTATCCTATCCTGTATCCGATATGTAGGAGTGCTTCTTCAGTCTTGACCATCAATGTGACAAATTCAACAAGGCTTTGGAGGGTGCGTGGATGAACCACTGATATACTGCTTGCCACTGTTGGTGTTATACTGGATTTGGTTACTTCAAGGAAAGTACAGTGGTAATTACTCTTCCTTTTGCTGGCTGCGTATGACAGCAGCCATCGGTGCTCATCCATACGCTGAAGTGCCACAATGATTTGTGCGTCTTTCTCATTTTAAAACACATATTCCACCTGAGTATTCTGGCTGCTCGTGCTCTCAGGCTCTTTTCTTAGCCCCTCACCATGCTGCCAAAACACAGCTCTAGAGGAAGCTCCAGAAAGACTCCATTTCATGCCGTCTTTCCTCTAACCTGGACATAACTTTATGGTATTATCACAGTGGCTGTAGTCCTCGATTTATGTAACTTGCATAATTCCATCAGATTGAATAAATTTAAACTAATTTGTACCAAGTTCTTCTGCTGAGAAGGTTTGCATTGGTTGTTATTGCTTTGTTTTTTCTTGGAGATAGTAAAGCTATTTCTGTGTACAGTTGTTGTGGCAAAGAATTGTGTATCTTTATCAGCCAGCAAAGTGTGTTTCACCTTTAATAAAGAATTGCCTTGCAAAGAAGAATGAAGGAAGTTAGAATATATGCCAGGACACTGTGTCCTGACAGCCTTCAGAAAATTCTCTGCTTCTCTCCACATTTGCCCAGTTGCCCTTCTCTTAAAAGTACCTATTGCCCCTTTTCGGTTAGATTCATTCCGAATCCGGTTGTGAGGGATGTACCTTTTCTCTTTGGTATCAGACACTGCAGACCTGCCCCCCTTCCCCCCCGCCCCGTGATGATAATAGTGATTGCTTGCTCAAATAGAAAGAAAAACTCTTTCATGGATGACATTTTTTTTTCCTTAGACGTTCTATGTAAAGCATTTATCATTGGGATAATTTTCCCTCTCAAAGTCATATCAGACACAAAGCTGTCTTCAGGGCTATTTCTTCTAGTTCACTGGACAGCTGTTCTGCCTGAAAAGAAAGAAAAGATCATATATCAATCAAAGACTTCAGGAGAATCCTTATGTTCTTTAACTAACGGGAAAATCCTAACTGCGAGTTCTTGATCTTCCGACTTCTGCTTTTTCAGTTGGAGAACTGCAGTGATAGAGTTTGCAAGAGTATCTGTTGGGTTTATTCTTTTTTAATGTTTCTTTTGTGTGTCGTCTTGATGCTTGGAGGGTGTTACAAACTCATCTTCATTGGTGACAGCCACATCATGAGCAAACACTTTTCTTACCCCTGTGACTTGCTTGATCCTCTTCTGAATGTCACTATGGGCAGAAATTAGTGCTGCTTAGCAGAAGCAAGGTTCTCATCTTTGCTCTGCTGGTGCTGAACTACTGATTTCCAGGGGAAGAAGACTAAAGGGCTGAAGAGTGTGCCCGAGCTGTAGCCTTCTTCACTGGTACATATGCCTGTATTTACTCATCGTTCTGCATTTCTGTAACTCCATTACACTGAAATAACTAACAGGTAATAAATTCCTCTTTTGTTAATTAATTTATTACTAATTATGCATTTACTCTAGCCTGTGATGCTAATTTAAAGAAGATTCAAAGTACATTTAAAAATTCCTTGCCTTTTAAAAAAAATGCAGAATACCTTACACAATTTCCTGAACGATGTGTATATGCAGTAAGAGAAGTCCATTTAGCACGTCTCCTTTCATCTGTCCCTGTGGGGTGAAACGTGCAAGTGGAACTTGGCTGCTGCCATTTTAGCCTAGCAGTGATTGCCTTCCAGAATAGCAACTGCATCCCTCATAGAGGGTTTTCTGGCCTGGGTATGGTACGCGTGGAGTGTTAGAGCAAGTTTGCCCAGCACAGAGCAGCACAGTGCAGGTGGACTGGAACCAAGCTGAAGGCTGACTTGGAGACACAGTGGCCCGAGGGAGCTATTAAGTTAACTTGCACATTTTTGCACAAGCCAAAAAATGACAAAACTAAACTCCAAGACGACCGCTGTGTCCACATGTTCGTGTTCTTCATAGTCATTGTTAGCAGTCTGTTATGTGTTCATGCTATGTGAGTATTTGATGCTATCTTCGGACCCCGGTCAACGTTATGTGGGGCTCTATAATATAGAGAGAAGCAGTGTTTTGATTTGTTTTGCTGAAAGAGACCCTCTGTTCTCTAAGCCATCAGACCTTGCCTTTGGCAAGGCTTTGCAAGGGCTGCCTGGCCTGGATTACTTTATGTAGGATTGCAAGCAAAATTAAGGCATGATGCAGCTATGCAGTGAAAAAGAAGTATGAGAAAGGGAGGATGTGCCAGCATAATTGCAGTAAATTCTGGTATTTACATATACTTAAAGTTGTCCTGATCCAAAATTTCCTGAAGCAAATGAATTTATTGATTTTTAGCAGATCTTGGATCATATCGCTTGCCATATTGGATCAGAATATTGGGCTATCAAGTGCCATTGATTATGACCAGGAGCAGAAGATTTAGAGGAAGAGGAATGAAACCTGTGATCAGTCACTGTAGAATGAGCTCTCCTTAAGGATGTTGTAATTCTAAGCAGGACACATGGCCACTGTGTACAACGTGATAGTTCCAAACCAAGGAAAAGCAGTGGGGATGATTTAATTCTCTTTTGCTTTGAAAGAGAGAAAGATCAGTTTTATTTAATCAATATATTCTAGGGTTTGATGTATGGATGAAAACTTACAATCAGAGGAATAATATTTCTGGTTAAGCACTTCTCATCGGGAACTTGTTTGACCTGTGAGCTGCTCCATTTTTTAAACTTAGATGTCTCTATTATAGAACTTCTAAAGATTCTAGCGGTGCTAGCATGGGGAGTATGTGCATTTTAATACGGATGCATCTTGTAGGAAAGGAGATAAACCTTTTTCTTTGTACACAGACACATACATGATTTATCAAACATATTGTATTACTCTCTTTACAGTAAAACGTACAGTGGATGTGAATTACTCTATCTGTGTAGGATTAGAAACTCTGATGTTCTGTCTTGTATTCAGGAAGAGGATTACTCTGCAGATAATGAGCAGATAATTTACTTTTAGTGAGGCATTGCACCTTAAAGACAGCAGAATCACCTTTCTTGAGGTAAAAGGAACAGGAATTGGTATGGAACAATATAGTGTAGTTGACCACTCATAGGAATTTCAAGATGACATCAGAAATATATCATTGTATATTTATTGAACAGTCATTTTTTCAGTCGTCCCACAATGATCTTTTGATATAAAAAAAAATAAAAATAATCTGCTGTAAATGTTGAGTGCCTTGAAATTCACCAATTTTATTGCATATATGATTGGCAGCATTAAATGCCAAGAGCTCATTTAAATATGAAACATCTGTACATTATTATTTGGGGATTTTTCATCTGTTGATTTTAGAAATGAGGATTTTATGAGTCCTTGCATGCATAGTTGTATATTACTTATATACAAAAGCAGTCAGTAATGAAAGAATAGTCCTAAAATATACTGTATATGGTTTTGTGATTAAGGTAGGAAATGCACACTGTACGAAAAAATACAATATGCATTGCATTTGATTTTAGGTGTGGCAGCAGCAATTATGATTTCATAACAGTGGGAGTAACATGACAGTTCAAAAGCTCAGTGAGAAGATTATGGTTTTTTATACACAGCAATGTAAATTCTTAAAATAACAATGTAATTTTTACATTTCTCACTGGATATCAGGATAATCCAATTTAGAACAATTTATTCTCAACAGGTGTGGTGAAAATAGATATATCATTGTGGAGCGTGGTATAATACATTAATTTTTATGAGTGAGTTATGAAGATGTACAACTCAGGACCTAGGATAAACATCATATTCCTTAATTAATCCATTATGCTATGGCACATATGTGCCACTTTTATTACCTCAAAATGAAAAAAAAGCTGTTTTTTTCTGTATTAGAAAACCTTTTGTCTAAAATCATAAAAATGTAAAATCTAATGCAACAAACACTATTAATGAGTTAGACATCTAAATTCCTTGAAGACTTGTAAGATAAAGAGCCATCATCTTCTAGTAATCAGATTCAAAGACATTCTTTAGGTCGAATGTTTTAAAGCTTATGGATGCAGTTCCCACATGTTTAAATGAATCCAGAACACTTAAATTCCAGCTAGACAATGCAGGTGAATCTGTGAGCAAGCAACAATATAGGGACAATAGTGGAAAATGAACAAAGAAAAAAAAAAATACCTGCCCCTTTAGTATATCAAAATGCAGTATCATAGATGGATGGATGGATGACAAAATGTCCTCTTCTGCTTGACGCCACTAGCCTCAGCTGAGGACGTTGTTCCCTTTGGGTGTGGGTGGGTGTCACACTTCAACCACAGAGTTTTATTTACAGATGGGGATGAATATTAGTCCTGTAATTATAAATATTTTGCATTTACAGTGAAGTATCTACAAGAACTTTCATCATCCATTGACTAAAGAATTAAACCTCGCCACGCTCCGGGCAGCTAGGTAAGTTGTATTAGCCCCATGGATCAGAGTAACCGTGGGTTGGGAAGGTGGGGCTCATTTTCCTAAGATCTGTCCATGGCACATCTTGGAACAGGCTCCAGATCTCCCTCGCTTCCTGGTCTATGACTTGTCCTCAACACAATGTATCTATCTGATTATCTAAACGGGTGAACTGTTTTTCCAAAATCTGTTATTTCATCTCGTATTTATGAACTAGAGCTGGGTGCTGAAACAATTACTTGAGCTTGCCTACTAAACTGTATCAGAATTTCCTAATATCAAACCTGTAAGTTTATGAATGTGTGTTTTGTGTGCCCAAGAGCAAATGATCTTTAAGATATCTATGTGAATACGTTTTAATGGGATTTTTACAATGTTAGGCTATCTGTCGCTATGGGTCATTTCTAAAATCTGATACTAATAGAATTTAGTATTTGTCGTTTTACGTTAACATAAGAATAGACATAAGACAACATAAACCAAAACACCATCAATGAAAAAATCCAATCAGAATTATTGTGTATTGAAGACATTAAATGTAATGTAAATTAGCACAATACAAAGAATTATGTTTTTCTGCCATCTCAGCATTAGAAGAATAGCACTGCTTTTCTCCATATGTCTGTGTCACCAGGTTGTTATTTCTTTTGTTTAGTCATATAATAGAATGTGTTGAGACATATTATCCTCAAGTTGTGTAACAGCCTACAAATACTGATTGCAGTTTGAGCTTGTTATGGAAAAGTATTGCCCTGTGGATTGAGAAAATGACCAACAGCGGACTATAATCTATGAAGCTGAGAGTAAAATTGCCAACTAGAGGTCATTTTTCAAACCAAGGGGCAATAGTTTTCTACTATAAACTGAATATTACAGTCAGTATATGTTTTATTAAACCATTTCAGAAACTTGGGAGCAGTTTCATTTAAACTTCTTGCTTGATGTGGCTCAGAGAACAGGCCCAGGGCAGCTCACAAAAGAGGCCTGGCATAGTCTCTATAATAAATATTCTGTATACTCAGTAATTATGAAGGCTTTAGGGCCTTAATGGTGAGTGGCCATATCCTGCCACCATTCTGCATCCTTAGAAGCAATTGAAGTCATTAAGATTTGTGTATAAAAATCAGTGCAGGCTGCTGTTTCTCACTGTAATACTATGATAAATGGGAGCCAAACTATATAGAAAAGCCAATTATGGCTATTACAGTCTAAAAGATTAAAAGGAAAACACCTTTTTGCTTCTCCATACCCTTTCATTGTTTTTCTTTCCTACTGAAGTATGTAGACAATGGATCTCTTTATTGGCACTCATATGAGGGTGATTGCCCACTGCCTTAGTCAATAAGAGGATTTCCTTTCTGGAATAACAGAAATAACAATAATGTGCATGGACAAAGCGAAGCCTTTATCCTCTGGCTTTAACACACCTTGGATGTTCATAAAGAGTTCTGCCACCCTGTGCCTGGGGAACAGAGGTCCTTTCTGCAGCTGTTGCTCTGTCTGAGTGACTTTTCCTGTTAGTAGATTGTCAGTACAAAATCCTCGGTGGACTTCAGGTTGTACAAAGAGCAATAGGGAGTTCTAGCCTCTCTGCAAACCAGGGGGGCAAAGAAAAATGAGGAAGACCATAGTGGTTTGGGCAGAAGGGAGCCAAATAAAATCTTTCACCTTTTCCTTGAGAATCCCTGATGGACGTGTTTTGTTTACAGCTCCTTGTGGGACTTCTTAGCTACTTCTGCAAGCTTTGATGTCAACTTGTCGTCTGCCTTGCAGGATTTCTAATTTTCTGTTTTGGGGCAAAGCTCACAAACTGATCCTGGTTTCTTGGCACAAGCATGTCACAGTCCAATTCCGCTATGTTGTCAACAGTAAACATATTTAAGTTACTGCATGCCTAAGTTGCAAGTTCACTTGTCAAAATTATGCATGGAAATTGTGCACTCGCATAACCATAATTAGAAATGTCTATCTGTACTTGCCAGATTAATGCATAGTTACAGCTGCAGCATGGGCAAATTAGGTGCAAGATTTGTCTTTGCACTTTGACTTTTTAAAAACCAGACCTTACATCCATATGTGTGTATATATTATACAGACAAAGACATAATTTTCTAATGGTTATAATTTTAAAGGTCTACAAAAAAATTTCGGTAAGGGTGATGGATTAGAATAATAAAAATTGGAGCAGCAAAAGACCTGTTATACATCTAGTCCATCTTCTTGACATTACAGGATTGTTCCCTACAGGCTATTTGCTAATACTTTGTCCAGAGCAGGTTTAAATGTCCCAAGCAGTGAAGTTCCCACTAAAGTTTCACAGATATAATTCAAATGGTATTTTTCTGACACTTTATCTTAAATTGATCAGTTTCCCAGTTATGCTGGTCATAACTTCAGCGACCTGTCCTGTGTGTATCTCCTTGGTGTTTCCATTCTTCTAAATATTTGCAGAATGTCACCATAAATTGCTTTGGTATTGACTGTGCCATTTGCTCTCATCCTCTATCTAACACTGTGTCACTGCGGATTGTGGGGTTTTGTTTTTTTTTTTTCCCAAAACTCTCCTGTAGATTGGAAGACTGG
>NW_009646847.1:2579663-2586020 GCF_000708025.1 Charadrius vociferus | reverse complement strand
ATCGGAAGACTGGGCCAAATGAAAAGGATACTATTAATTTAGTGTTGCATATATTGCATAATATATACACCCTTTCTATATATGATTATGCATCTAGTCTGTGTTCGTTTCTAGGAGGATGTTGTTTAGAGGTCTGTCTGATTGTATTGAGCACTGTACAAACATATAATTAATCTCATTTTTAGCAATGCTTAGCTCCAAGCTGAGGGTGTAGAAATATACGGTTATTAGTTTCTAGAACATTTTTATTGTGCACTTTCTATTTTGATTGACAACTATTAGTATTTTAAGATGACAGAACTAAAACTTATGCTGCCAGATTGCATCAAATATAATGTATGCTAAGTAAACAGAAGCAGGTGAGCAGGATAATATTTATTGTATAGTTACATAGCAATGTGGTGAGAGAATTATTCCTCAAGAAGGATATTCGATATTTTACACTCTTTAGAAGTACAAACATCGGATTGAACTTTGCACCCTGTTTCCTCAGGGTAGCGTGCAGGTTTATCATCTCTCCTGACTGGGTTGCTCTTAAAAGCTTCCATTCTTCATCTTCCTTTCTCTCAAATTGCCTGCGTAGGAGAGAAGTAGGAGAAGATCCTTCTGAGATGAATTTTATAACTCTTCTGCTTTACCATTTGATGGTTTGCCTTGCAGCTCCAGCCAAAATTTGTACTGAACCCTTTGTATTCCGTCCTTTTCCCAGACAGCTTGACTGTCCAAGGAGGTGAAAGTCTGGAGGGGTGAGAGGTGCACTCAGGAGAAGTGTTGTGCAGTGAGAGATTCATGAGGCGAAGGATGGAGCTGCTGTGATCAAGTCAGGTTGCAGTTTCTCATTTGGCAAAAAATCAATAATAATTTTAACTGAGTAAATAATAATTTTGTCTCCAGAACAAAAAGAATAGTTACTATGAAGTATGTGCAAATTTCCCATGTATTTCTAGTGAATATTTAATATAAAGCAATTAGAGGCAGGGCAAGAATTATACAGCTTTTAAAAACCAATGAATAAAGACACTCCTGTTTTCATGACACAATTCATGCACCTAAAATTATTTATGGAATTCAAGTTAAAAGGAAGAAGCTGGAGCGCTCAGAACCTGGTTCAGAAGGTTGTGCTTAGGTCTGTGTGCGTCGGCTGCCATTGCTGGAGCCAGGCCTGGCTTTAGAATGGGACAGCAGAGAAGTGCATCTTCTGAAAATGCGTATAAGCAATATGAACGAAGTTAATGAAGATGTGAATTCTTGTGCTGTGTGAACCAAGTAGATTGAAAGATAGAATTAGCATTAATCAAAAAGTAGGAAGACTTTGGGCTTTCTCTTTTTTAAATAAATTAATTTCAGCTTACCTTCTTTTCAGAAAAAAAAGGTACCTGGCTTTGTGTTGCAGAAAGTTTTTTAGGCACAGAATATATTAGGCAGAAATACCTGGTTTAGCTTGTGTAGTAAAGGGAATAAAGCTGTGTTAATCTGGTGTTCTGCTTGTGCTAATTTTTCCTAATTTAGACCTAGCTTGACTATTTCAATGAAGACATGCAAACCTATCTTTAGTGGAAGAAATTCTAAGAAGCAACTCTACAAATCATTCTCAATTCAGGGTTTTTAAACACATGACCAGGAATGACTGCTTGCGTCCTTTGCACAGCATCAGCCCAAGTAGCTGTAAAATCACAAGATAATATCATTAGGTAGTCGGTTTTGGCAAACTCGGATTAACTGGAGAAGGGAAGGAGAGTCAGTGGGTTTGATACATTTCACCATTATTTACTGCCTCGAGTAAATGACTTTTTCCAGTCATTGAGACAAAAACTATCCCAAGTGTGGGGTGTTTTTATTTGTCCCTGAACATGCCTTTACATACAGTGCCTGACTTGTAATGGGGCTGTTAGACAGCACTTTTAAACTGTTGCAGTTTTTAGCTGCAATTAGAATGTCTTCAAACAAAATTACACACGGAAGAAAAAAACCCAACAACTCAACCCTGATCACATAGCATTTATTATGGACTGTCTGGTCCAGTTCAGCATTCATTGCTTAAATATAGTACATTATACTTTATTGTTGGAAAATTCTCTTTTGGACTATAATCTCTTCTTCTCTCTTAAGTGGTTGACTGTAGCATTCATCTGGTGCACCTTTTGTATTTGCTTCAGCTTTTCATTCCTTGAAAGTGGTTTTCCTTTTGACTTGTGCTTGGCATCAGGCTGATGCTGTTAAAAAAAACACCAGTCTTAATATGCTTATTATGAATCTTGACTGGTGAGAGCACTGAAGGTGCTTGTGGAAGTACAATTTGTGAACAGCAGTTCTTGTTGATCAAGACGATGTGCCATGGTGTCTGACATGTAAATTGTTATCAATCCTGTTACCAGTTTATGTCTAATCCCTTCTTGTCCATTTGTGATGCTCATGGTTCATCTCTTTTGGGCATTAATATTGACGTTTCAGAATGATACATCTAATGACTGGTCTCACTTTGAGGGAACAATGCCATGTTTTGATGGAATGAAGTGTCACAATGTCTTAGGTAAAGAAGCCAGTCTGCATGGGAAGAGGAAAAAGAAACTTCATCTGGGAAGAATATGGAGAGGAAAAGCTGTGGTGCGTGATTGCTATTGAAAACAAAGGCACTACCCAGTAGAGTATAAATGAAAAAATGTGCCAACTGCATCACATTTTTAGTTAGAGTGAGGGTGGTTATATGGGGGTTGGGATTATATTAAATCCCTTTCAGGTAATCTTTCTGGATTTTGCAGCCACGGTTCCTGTAAACTCCTTTAGTACAGTCCAGTGGACTGCCCAGCGCAAATTATCATGCTTTATTCTGAGAATCAGAAAGAATTGCATCAGAGATGTTACTCAAAAGGACCTCAACTACAGTCTTAGGTCATCAGGGTCAGGATTTCAATGCCAGTACTGTTTCCATTTGAGCATCTTCTTTGTCTCCTGTAACTTAAATCCTACCCTCAGATGCTTGCTTAGGGATGGCATTGATATTTGATTGGAGCTGCAAATGCACCAGAGATCAGATGGAAAATATGTATATAATGTATCTGTGTATTGTATGTGGCAGCTAGGCATAGTAATGGAGCAATGCTTTAATATAGACAGTATTTATTATACAGTCAAGTGGAAAAGAAGTGGATGTTTCTATTTATCAGTTGTGGTTTTTTTTTTTTTGTCTTGGGTGTTTCTATCTTTGACTGATACAAATATTTTGGAATCTAAACATATCTCCACAATACTGTTGTGTCTTTGTTCTGGATTTCTTTCATCTTAACTTATCAACACAGTATATGAGCCATTTTATCCTACAGTGTGATCATCATCCTAGTGTGTATTTGCTCATTAATGTCAGGTTAAGATCTAAAGAAATACGAAAGTAGGAGTGAATTTTTTTTTTTTGGTTTGTACTAATTTTTTTATACTAATAATGATGGAAATAGAAAAACTACTTTGGAGGGGGAAAAAAAACGTATACACATTTTCCCACAAGTGCTGTACTACCTCCAGTCTTGGGTTGGCTTAAATATTAGTACTCAAACATGACCTTAAAACAAAAACTTTGACCAACTTTGTACTGGGGAATAATTGTTTTGGTATTTATTGAAATATCCTAATGATATGTCCCTTAAAAACAAATGTATATGGAATGCAAATTCTAATCTTTTTATTTTTTCACTGAATGGATTTCTTTTTTTCAGCCATGTCCATCGCATAAGTCCATTCCATGAACCGTTGGGAAGGTCTGTAGGTCTGTTTTTATATACCTGATATTCACAGTGAAGAAACTTTGAAAAGAGAAAGTACAAATGGAAAAATATAAGATGTAATAATTTTTTTTTAAACTGTTTTAGGTTGCTAACAGGACATGCATTTGTTAAATAAGACCTTTTTGTCCCAAAGTTACGCTAGAATTATTTAGAGACAGTTTTTGTCTTTTTTAAAAAACAGAAAATGAAACTAAAATTTCAATTGAAAACTGAACTTTTCCGTGAAGGGTGCAGACAGAAAAGGGGAGCGGGATGCGCGAGTGGGTCAGGGAGACCACAACTTACGCAGTAGGGTTTGGGTGTTTTGTCTAACTTAAGGTGTTGAAAATTCTCACAGTTGGAGCCCGCTCCTCTCCAGTAACTAAACAGGAGCAGAATTGTCCTAATCCTGGTCATATGCAGCAAAAAACGCCCAAGTAGCAGCACAGGGTGAGCGGTTTGGGGAGCATTGGGACACGAGCGAGGCTAACCCACAGCAGGTCCCATGGGAAGTGATGGGGCACTGATCCTTGTGCTGAGAACGAGGGTCAGAGGATGTGTCCCAGTCGAGCAAAACCCTGAAGCATAAGGGGACCTTGATGTGTGCGAGTCGTGTCAGGGAGGTCAGTCACATGCTGAAGGCGTTAGATGGACCAGTCTTGTTCAGAGCCGCTTTTTTCTCCCCCCTTCAGCTCAACCATCCAGCCATTTACACTGCTTATTTTTATTCCTCCAAATTATTCTTTCCTTTTGTGGGGACAGATCGCCACCCACCAACTCGCAAAAAAGAATAGCTAAGAATATGTTTTGTCTTTAACATTTTTAATTTGATTGACATGATTTCTAACATATATTTTTCTGAAGTTTTCAGGGGAAACTATGCAAATGTTTTGATGGAGTTGAAATGCCTAGTTTACATTTGATGTTGTTATGCTACATTGTAATACAGCATATTAAAATGTAAGTGACAGAATTTAAGGACAGTGCTTTGACTTTTCCAAGGTAAACGTTTCCATATTGCAATATCAGTTTTGGCCTGTTTTGGGTCAGAACCAAATTTTCTGTGGAAAGTTTCATTTTTAACAGACCTACCTATGATAATGAGTTTAGCAGCTATGGCTCTTTCATTTCAGTCCTTCCTGAGAATCGCCACGTCTATCTCTACTTGTTGCTTTATTATTTTTAGGAGCTGTCAGTTTTCAGTCCTCTTCAGACTCTTTCCCCAATAGCAGGAGGCACAGAGGTCTTGCTTCTTTTTTCTGCGTTCAGAATATGAGACACAAAGAAGCCCACAGTCTAGTTACTGAGCTAGGTTTATTGCAGTAAGTTGGCATTGTAGGGCACATTCTTCCCAACATCTTGAAGCTTTTAGCAAGTCTTTTCTCTTATTTGAAAGCTAACACAGTTTGGCTTCTGTTTATGAAGGAGTCACAGTCCTGCAACACTGATTTGTGTTTTCCTAACCCTATTCTAGTGTGCTTTCAATAATGTAGCAATCCCGTGTGAAACCTTGCAGCTTTATTTACAACATCAAGTTGTGTGGTTTGTTTGGTTTTTTTTTTTTAAACCGCAAACTATACCTCTTGGTAAATGAAGACCCATATTTAAGTTAACTTTAGCAGTAGGCACTGCTTTAATTTGTGTAAAACTTGTGGCAGGAAAGCTCCAGAAAAGTACAAGAGAAGGAGATCTAATGCAAGTTTTTTATTTTTGTACTGTCCTGTTTATGTGTACATTTTAAGTTTAGTTTATAAGAATAATGTGTTAAGAGTTGCTGGATTTCTCAGCCTCATAGATCAAAGGTCCACTGTATTGACAGCATTGTCAATGCAAACTTTCCCAGACTAGCCAAATACTTTATTTCAGGGGACTGACCTTACAGCCTTGGCAGTAATGCTAAGAATATCAATTTAGTTACCAATTAAGGTAGTACTGACTTTTTAATGACAGTTTGTGTCTTTTTTTTGTTTGTTTGTTTGTTTTATGCTTGGTACTGTATGAGACAGACAACCTTTTGCCCAAACACTCTGTGCCATATAATCTGTCTCCCTGGAAATAACACTACCATTTCTCCCCCTGTGAGAACAATTTAAGTTTTGTTGTTGTTTTTTTTTTTTTTAAGATTGTTGACATCTGCTTAATCTATGATTAAAATCATCTCAATTGAAATACTTCAAATATTTTTTTTCCCAGCAGTTCAAAACTCCATATACTCTCCCAGTTTTTTGTAGCGTGTAGCAAGCCCTCTTTGTTCAAATGCAGCCCTGGCAGCGGTGGGGTAGATGTACTCTATTGAGAGGGCCTCAAATAGCTCAGTGGGACTCTGCTCTCACTTCCTTGCCTTGAGCCGGCCCTTCGACTGGGACACACAGGAGTGGTAATAGCGGAGTGGCAATTAACGTCATCTCCAGCCTCGGCACTGTGCGCGCTCCCGGAGAAGATCCCTAATGGCCTTTGGTACCACCGAACATCCTGTGCTCGTGGCCTTGGGTGGGAGCCACTGGGATCACTCAGTGCATCTTAAATTTTGGGAAGCTAGCCAGAATCAGCACAGGCTGTGGGGGTATGTAGACCCAGGTACATGGCAACCCCAAGTTGGGCA
>NW_009646847.1:2552163-2577163 GCF_000708025.1 Charadrius vociferus | reverse complement strand
ACTGAACTGATATATCTGACCTGAAGCAGCTGCAGAGCTGAGTGTGTAGAATGAACTTTCTTGTCTGGGGGGTTCCACCAAGTAAAATTTTCTGCCAGCTAAGTGAATGTTATAATGTTTCAGTGAAAAAGAAAAATGATCTTTACCAAGCCTGCAGAGTAACTTTTGTCATCACCAATTTCTTAATGATTTTTGCATGCCTACTTAATGTGCGTGTACGGCACTACAGTGACCTGACAGATCATAATGGCTCCAGAGGAGCCATTGTAGGCTATTGGGCAAGTGATCTATGAATTAAAAATTCTTTAACAGTTTTTGAAGAAGCTATTACGGTTTATTGTGCCGGTGACACCTGCCTTTTTAGTATGTGGACTTACTGTGCACTCACGCCACTTGCACAGGCCCTAGCAATGATGTTGTTCAGAAGAGGAGTGTTAATGAGAGAAAGGGCCGAGCAGCAGAACAAAGTTGCAGACAGGCTGTGTCTGGATTGTGAAAATCTGAATTTTGAAAACTTACCAACTAAAGTTCAGGGGAGTGTGGCTTTAGGGCTCTTGTTCAGCCTGTTAACAGTCCAAATTTCATTAAATCCTCTCTCTAAGGTTTAGCTTTTTACAAAGCTTGAAAGTGCATGCTGGGGTTGGATTGCAGCCCATCTGTAGTAGTCTCTGCCATGGGATTTATAAAGCTGTGATTTGCAAGGCCATGACTGGCAAAGCTCTAAATTCTGACCTTAAAACCAGCACCACAAAGCTGTGGAGAATGCGCAGTCTCAGTTGATGCCACAGATAAATTCTGTGCTGAACAATTTATGTGAATTTACTGTTAGGTTGCAGCAATCGGTGAGCTTTTTCTTCCCTATGTACTATTAAACCTCTGAAGAAGCAAATGGTTGAGCTGTGAAATGACAGGTGACTAGTTTGAATGTTCCCACCCAGCAATGAGGCTCTAATGGCACTCATCGTGGAAAGGAGAGATTACATTAGGTTACAGCTGTGGAAAGGATGCAGATGTCCACTAATACAAGTGGGTTGTCCAACCACGGAGAAATGGGTGTTTTTATTTGGATAAAGACATACGAACAAAAATGTAGTGGCTGTTTACACTGGCATTATATCATAAACTCATCCCTCTCGTGAGAATGTTTTGTGTGCATAGAACAATGCAAAAAATCGGACCAAGAAGCATGCAGTATACCTTGGGATCTGAAGCTTTTGGGAAAATGAGACTTGATCACATACCTGCTGTTTTAAATAATGTGACAGGAAGAGGCTGTATTACTGTTCAGCATTTTTGTGCTTTGCAGAGGGTGAATTTTGAACTCCAAGACTGGTGAGAACTGGGGATCTGCAGTGGACTACTTGATCTGGCCTTGTGGGACAGAGGTTGGGAAATCGCCAGGTGTTTATGCCCATGTGTTGAAAGTATATCCCTTTTGACTTTGAGAGGTAGGTAGAGATGCCCTGTGGCACGCTTTCTTGCAAGTCTCATGCAAGTTTATTATCCTTCCCTTGTGGGAGTGTGAACTGCTAGCTTCCTTAGTGGGACAGCCCAACAGTTTGCTCCAGAAATGCCTTTTTGTTGTAGTAAAATACATATTGTTCTTATGCTTTTTTTAAAATGTAACTTGTTTGAGAAGTTGCAATGTGACAGGGTGTGCAAACACATGATTAACAAAATGTGCTTTGCCTCTTTTTCTGTGATATGTAACAATGTGGGATTGTGGGATAATTTCTTAAGGAACACTCAATATGCTTCATGTATTTTGATTCCCAGCTAGGATGGTGCGCTTTTTTTTTTTTTTGGAAACCACAGTTTGCAGAACAATGGGGTCTGTTTGGGAGTTAGAATAGTCTAATTTAAAAGAAATAAATAAAAGTATTCCAGGGAATCTGAGGGTAGCCCAACTGTTGGTTCTAGCTATTGATTGAACACCATTCTCCAGTCGAACACAGAGTCATATTGATGACTTCCGGTGATAAACAGGCTATTGTGGATCATCTTTTCAAAGTTAATATAAAATAGGAAAAAGGAGCACACTTTGCACATGGACTAACTCTGATTTGGTATTTGCATTTATTTCTTTTTTTTTTAAAAAAGACATCTATAAGTAAGGAATTTAGCTCTGAGCTCTTAAAAAAAAATAAATGTCTTGTTCATTAAAGAAGTTCTGGTCCTGTGAAGTTGCCTGGTGTTTGAACATAAGCATAACCTTAAAGTAAAACAAAAATGTAAAATGTCTGCTCCAAAAGAGAATTCATACACTATATAAAGACTCAGTGGAATTTAGATTTCTAAATCTTTGGGTGCAATGCTTGGTAATGTAAAATTCTCCAAGCACCAAGGTACCTTATGCAAGTGACTGTCCTTGTAGGTCCAGGTAGGTTCATATGTACCCGGCACTAACACCTCTTCTTGCTCATGTCCAGAGCTTCCAGGTTTTGTGTGAGGGATCCTGGGGCCAAACAGAGGATTTGGGAGCTCAGCCAGGTGCCTAATAGATATTGCAAGACTCGGCTCTTAGATGAGTGCTTTTATTGGATGTAGGTAGAAGTGCTTTGTTTAATCAGGACTGTGGCACTCTAGGAAATTCTAGAGTGATCATATATGTAATTCATTTTGTTTCTGTTCAGCATTTGTGAGTCCTGTGTATTAGCCAATTGTGAAATATTTGGAAAACACATCATTGAAAGTAACATTTCACATTTGTATTTTCCCATAAGTATATTTAACTGGTAATGAAAGCCATGGGACTGAAAGCTGTTGAGACAGAAATCTTATTCGGGAGACTAGAGCTGTACTGCTCCCTGACTCATTTGATCCTCTCGTTTCTCCTTTGGGATTCAACCATTTTTAAAAGGAATTACAGATAGCAATAGAAGAATAGCTTTGTCGCTGGCTATTCATTCCATGGTGTTTCAACATAGGGCACAGATTAATGTAATTTATTGTGTTGATTTTTGTTTTCTGGACATCTGTTCAATGCACCCAAACTCCTTCTGTATAAGGCTCTGAGGAGCCATCAGTCGGTAACAGTTAGAAAACACTGGGCTAGATATTCACTGGTGACTTGGAGGTAAAACTCTTTACGCGTTGGATCTCCAGTGCCCTGAGCTATCCAATTGTCTCTGTCAAACAACCCCAATGTGCCTTGTGTCAAATATTACTGATGTCACTATTGACATAGTGTCAAAAAATGTTATACCTAATGTCTGTCACTGAAGAATGGTGGCAGAGTCAAAATTTGACAAAAAACACTTAGGGACAGAAAATGGAAGTACTGTGCTTCCTCCTCATTCTCCTCAAAGGGAACTCAGTAAATTGCGAGTGTCTAGTCAGATTTTCTTATGCAGCACACATTTAGTGTTGTATATTTCTAGCCACAGATATTATAGATTTAAACTTCCTAAAAATATTGTTTACAAAAAAACAAGTTTAAAATGACCCAAGTTAGCATGCACAGCTGCAGTTGGTGTAGACCAGCTCCATGTGTTCATCCAAGGCAGTAGCTCGCTTCAAACATACAAATGCAATGACTCAAGAGATACGAGGCCATGAGAAGCACAGTGAAGAAAACAGATTAGGTTAGTCTCATTACGCTTCTTCGTATATTATGTTAAAATGTTAATGTTTTTTAAAGTTTGAAACTCATGATCACATATGATTATTTTTTTTTTTTGAAGTGTTAGTCTTACTGTTCTAAATTGAAGTTTACTGCCATTATACTTTTCAACATGGCTTGATGTGGCCTAGTCCCTCTGGGTCACCTTCTTGGATTCTACAATTTTAAGGGCAGGTCCTCCCACCTATGTGGAAGTAGCCAAAAAAAATACTTACAAATGTCTCCAAAGAGACGTATTTTCAAGCCCTTTTCCCTCATGGGAATTATGGGCTATTTTAAAATACCCTGATACTGGTTTGTAGATTTTTTTTTTTTTATTTGCTGAAGGTTTGAGTATTTGGTTTCTAGGTAGTAGTATCTCTGAGCCTCTGGCTCGTGGAGTCAAGGTCTGTATCCCTTCACCTTCAGAGGCAGCATCAGGAAGTTCTGCTGCTTTTGGACTGTACTGTGGGCAGCAGTATCTGGCAAGAGTTTGGCTTTGAGCAGACAGCTTCAGTAATTCCAAAATACTCCTATTTTAGTAGTAGTAGTAGTAATAATAATAATAAACCAGAGGACTTTAAAGCAACATCTTACTCTGCTCCTAAAGCAAGTGCCTACAGTTTTCTCAAGTAGATGCCTCATGTTGCCCTGAGAGCCTCCGGACTTGTGTGAAGCAGTGTGGGCTTGTGTTGTCCAGGCAGTTGGCATGATTTGTTAGAGCCATGAGGTCCAATCTTCTCAAGCAGTAAAGAAATGTAAAGAGACAGTGCTTCATGTATCCGTCAAAAGGCTGACATATTGTGAGCTGGTTTAGTTTTGTACAGCTTTCCATGAAGGGAAGGAGTCATATGCAGACAGTAAACATCCTAATGTCTGGGTCAACATATAGAATCAATTACTGCAGAGCAGCTGTACTTTCAGTCCCTGCACCGTGGCCTACCTGCGCTGACTGCTACTGTTTTGGAGGCAATGCTGAGAGCTGGTGAAAATCCCAAGGCATTGGCTGCTGCTGGAGTCCTGTTTGGGGTCTTAGATACATAACTATTTTTTTTAAAGTGCTGTGAACTTTGAATCCATATTAATTTTAAGTTTCTGAAGCATCTTGGCCTAAAACACAATAACAGGTAGAAAATAGGATGCTTCTCAGATCATGAGTAGAAACCAGGCCATTGGAAGAATAAAATCCTTCAGCAGAAATGGTCAGGAAGGTAACAAAACCAGAGATGCAAAGCATTTGCCTATTACCAACATAACTGGATTAAACAAACATGGAATAAATTACTTTTTTGGGGCTTCACTATGTTAAATTCATTTTAAAAAATCTAGTCTTGGACATTTTACATCTGAAATATAGAGTATTTGCAAGTTCAGTGGTACCAACATTTCTCAAATGAGTGAAATGCCTTAGGTGATATTTG
Source organism: Charadrius vociferus (assembly GCF_000708025.1). Classification (NCBI taxonomy): domain Eukaryota; kingdom Metazoa; phylum Chordata; class Aves; order Charadriiformes; family Charadriidae; genus Charadrius; species Charadrius vociferus. The sequence goes on along the minus strand of NW_009646847.1, from coordinate 2,572,141 downwards.
GGATGATTTTGTGTATGATGAATGGCTCATTTACTGTCTTACATTAAACTCAGAGCACACTGGAATGTGTGTTTGAAAGTCCGAATTGGTGTATCTGGACTCAAAGGCAGGTTGTCTTCAAAACAGCAAACAAGTGTTTCTGGGATCTTTGTGTAATCCGGATCCTGTTCCTGGAAGACTCCTTCCCACTTGCAGACCTTCTCTGCTTTCAGTGACTCGCTCTTCCTTACCCAAAGAGAGATCCTGTGTCACGGCTTTTGCAAATACGCCATTTCTGAGTTAATAAATAACATAGAAGCTTTTCCTGACCTCGTCTTGGCCTCCAAGGTGAGAAGCAGATGAAATGAAGGAAGAAGCTCAGCTTTACTGCTGTAGATCTCAGTTCCAACCCAAGTCATGGGATGGAACTGAAAGAGTTTTCATCCCGTACAAATTTCAGGCATTAAAAGTTCTGTTTCATTGGCCAAGATTGCTCAAGCTGTTCTGTTTGAAAAAATAATATATATATGGAGAGAAATTCCTAAACTGTGTGCTTTTGGTGTTCACTTGTGCTGATGAAGCTGTAGGTTAAATTCTTGCTCCAGTTAAAAAAAGGAAAGAGGACAACAAAAGAGTGATCTCCAATACGAGTAGGTGAGTCAATGTGCTCTACTGGAATAACCGAGTGTGATGCTCAGGATACTTGATGTGTGAACCTGATCTACCTTGTTCAGAGCCAGACCTGAACATCAGCCTCTCCCATTCAAAGGGAATGTCCTTACTTCATCCCTCTGTAAGGTACCTGTGGGTCCTTTCTTTTTCTTTTTCTTTTTTCCTGACTACTACTTTTATGAAATCCTGGTAATGCCAGTTTGTTCTGTTCTTGGTAGGGTTTTGTGCCTCTGCTTGCCCTCTGCAGCAACGACATGAACTCTGAATTTGTACTGCTCCTAAAAACATTAATTCCCATAAAGAGAGTTAATGGCTGAACTTCGTGTTTGATAAAACACTTAGCATGGTAAAGTAACATGGTAAGGTTTGTTTAATATACAAATATAATATGCTTCCATCCATTTAGTTTAAAGTTCTCTTTCCAATGTTTAGCAGTTTACTAATAAGAATACCTGCATAACAGTAATACTTTAATGGTATTTACTAACATAAATATTTGCTTTCTAGAAGCAATGTTACACAAAATTCCTGAACTGCAGTCTAAGCAACTGCTGGAATGTTTGAGGTACGAAACCTGACCTTTGGGGAGGATCAACATCAGGAGAACAGAGTTTCCACTGTTTGTGCCTTGTGTCCATAGTGAGGGGGCTTGGAATGGCAGGAGGGCGCCCGGCACACACTGTGTCACGGCTGAACCCCAATGGAAAGTTCTTGCCATTATAATTACATTGATACCAGAAAGTATTTTACATGAATTTCAGCATATCCTTGTACGCTCAAAACAGACAGTTTGGCAAGGTCTTTCTGCAACAGATAAGGGAAAACAAATAGAAAGAGACCTTCATTTATACTAAATGTTAGGAGTTGCAAAACCTGTGCGGAAAAGAATCTTGAGTCAGCTTTGTTCTAAATGCTGATGAAGTTACATTAGCCGCAGCTTGAAAGCAGAACAAAAAAGTCTTCTTTGAGGCATCATCTTTTCCACACAAATTCTGCTCCTTCTCCCTCAAACTATTTAGTTGCCAGCTATTATTCTGAAATGTTTGCATTCAACATGCATCATAAAGTATCGTATCCATGTTGCTGCAGTTGATACTCAAGTGACTGTCCTGATATTTAATCAAAGCAGCTTTGATTGGGTGCATAGATGACAGTCAGTGATAGACACATGAAAGAGCGAAGTTTCACCAGTCGTTCCTCAACTGGAGGGCTTTTCCAGATTGTAGACGAATACACAGAAGCCTTCTAAAATAGTAAACCTCCCACAGGTTTATTCTTGGAAGCGCAGGAATTTGGCTGGTATATTCAGGTGAGTGTTGATAAGAGACCGGGGCAGGAAGGGTCAGGTGGTAACATTTTTTCCAGGGTGGGCTTGCAGCTGAGATACGGAGTGGAGATACCCTTTACTTATGATGCCACTTCTCATATTTTAATTATTTTTATTTTAAGGATTTCTTTGCAAGGGGTCTTATACTCTTTTTTTTTTTTTCCTTAGCAAAGTAGTCCTACTTAGCTTATTTATTTTTCAGCTTTAAAACATCAGCATTTTATAGATCTGAATTTCACAATGTGAGGATGATTGCTACGTACAATTTGCAAAATTGTGATTAACCAGCCCCTGTTTCGAGTCAGTTCTCCCTAATTCACAAAAGACTTCCAAGAATAGTCTGCACAAAATTCAGTGTGCAAATTGTAGGGCAGATTTTTAGAGGGCAGTTTAAAGAATGAAGTCCTAAGGGTTTTATCTATATTTATATCTCTTGTTAAACCAAACTCTTATGTAAATGTTACAATCTGTAAATAACAAGCTGAGCAGCTTTCTTAAAGGAAAGATTGCATCCACATTTTTTGAGATTTGGCAAAATTATTAACTTACACAATAGACTAATATACAAGTATATTTGGAAGCAACTAACGCTAGCCTGTTTCTTCATCTCTATTTTATGGATATTTAAAGGTTTAAGAATACATAGACCTTTCATTTTCCAGTAAAAATTGTCTCAAATTGAAAAACACTGCCCTTAGTGATGGCTTGAAAAAAATGGAGATAGCTTTTGTATACTTTTACTTTTTATAGCCATTAATGTTGTAGTAAATCTTGTATTATTGTATACAGTCTAGATTATTCTTCATTCTTTTGCCTTTGGACAGGAAAGAAATTACTGGCTTCCATCAGTGTTATTGGCAATCCCCATATTCTGACATCTGTTCCTTTCTAAACATTTTACCAACCTTGATGAAATGTAGTTTAGTGTTAGAAGCTGACTTCAAGAAAAAATTGGATGATAAAAAAATAACATTGATTAAACACCAGAAGTAATTTACCAATGACTATCAATATTTTGATGGCCACTGCAGTTTATTTCAGAAAAGCTAGACATCTTATAGAAATTTTAATCATATTTAATCTTTGAATTAAGCTGAATAAATGAATTCTCATTTTTTAAATAGAAGGATGAGAGACTGATTTTCCTCAATTTTAATCAAACTCTTTGAGCTGTATCCCTTAGAATTTTGGGGGCATATTTTATAGATGCCATGCAATACACAGCTCCCAGAATTAAAAATCTCTATTAATATTTTCTAATACACAATGGAGACGTCATTTGTGACTTCTCGCTTTCGGTGGAGCTGTGCCACTGCAATGCTAGACCGAGATTTGCCCATTCTAGACCAGGTGCTGGAGCAGGCGAGTCCTGCCGGGCACTCAAAGGGGCCTCAGACAACAAAGGTGGTGCAGCTCTGGCAAACCACCAATTTTAGAGACACACCTTCTTTATTAACTGCGCTTCATTATAGTAAAGCAAAGTAAGAAAAGGCAAGTGTGATTTACTCTGTCTCTGGCACCAAGTGTAGAGCAATTACGGTGTGTCTTTCCCCACCCTGTGGGGTGGTGAGCTACAAGAGAACCCTTGCAAGAGGTTCTTGATGGTTCGGCCAAAAGAAGGGGTGAATGTTTGATTTCCAAGGATTGGAACAAGCTAATTACATTGTGAAGGACTAGGGTATGAATAATATCCTCTTTGGAAGGGAAGTATGGGGGAAATAAATTGAAAAGGGCTACTATAGAGTGTGTGTTCTGATGTTGTCAAAGGTAGACATACAAGAGGATGGAAAGGTGTGATTAGATTTTTTCAGAAGCACTTAGCAGCAGTCTTAGTGGAGCTGTTGAAATTCACGGGATTTACTGCGGACTGGTAATGTTTGGGAGCAGAGTTTGGGCAGTACTAAACTGAGATCCTGTGGGTGGCTCCTCCCTGGATGTTTTTCAGTGAGGCCATAATACTTCAAAACGGGGAGGAAGATGTATTTCTCTCGCACTGTATATGTATATGAACCATTGAGGACAAAATGAAATTGCAGCTCTTCATGAATGCACTTAGTCGCACCAACATTTTCAAAGGTGGAATTACTGCTTTAGCGACAGGATCTTATAGGACTCCAAAGCTAGTTTTTGATTCCCTTACCTTTGAGAGTAACTTGAACCATTGAAGGTTCAAGGTAGTTGCTAGGCTATTTGAAGTGGAGGGGATTTGAGAGATTTGTTTTCTCCATTTTACAGAAAATTTTAATTTGAAGGAAAATTTTCCTAACAGACCTCCTTTAGAAACTCAGCATTCAATGTGAAAACAGTTTTCCTTTCATTTCCTAAAAGTCATGTATGGTAGCAGAAACTGAGTGGTCTAGGTTAAAGTGGTGTGTAAACTGACAATTTTTGGATTCTAGTACTCTGTGCTAATCATTAAAAAAAAAAAAAATAAAATTCACACATTTCAGCCGGAGACCTCTCAGCATGTTTTATAAATTCATTCAAAGATGAATGAATTCTCACAGTTCCTTGCTGAGGATATTTAGTAGAGAAAGTAAACATTATAGACAAAATGTCACTTCGGGGGAGCGCATTGTTTTTCTTAAAGCTGATTTTTTTTTTCCTTTCTGAAAATACGTGGGATTCAATTGTGCTTATATGTACCTACCAGGTGTACAGTCTGGTGGTCAGGAGACTGCCCTGGGAAATGGGATGACCCAAGTTCCGATGAGTTCCATTCCTGAGTCTGAGTGACTCGGAGTTAAAATATAAAAACAAGAATAAAACAAACTCTGAATTAGACAAAGGAACAGGACTGGTTGTCCTCCTCTGTAGGGTGTTCCTGTAACTACCAGGAGACAGAGATCTTGACTCTGTCTTCTTCCAACAAACTCAAGTCAGCATCTAAAAATTGTTGTTTTAACACAACTGTGTTTTATACAAACCTTTGGAATTAAAAAAACCCCAAACAAACAAAACAAACAAAAAAAACCCCAAAACAACACCCCCCCAAGCTAGAAATTAGAAAGGGAAGAAAGAATATTGTCATTCTGTAGTCATATTTAGTATCTCTTGTTCAAGGACGGGGCAATGGAGAGGAAGATTCCGTCGCTTGTCCCAGTGCCGTGCGGCTAAATCAGCAGGAGTCTGATGTCGGGCCCAGGAGTGCCGACTCACCAGGGCAGTATTGCAGTCGGTAGGTGCCTGCCCTCCCCTGTCAGAGCCATACTGCCTGATAGCCTTCTCGTACCATCTCACAGCCGCCCTTTAACATATGGTTTCAAAGCTGTTGACGTTCACCTGCTTAGATATCTGTACAAACTACTAGTAGGAACTACATAAATATCTAACAGATGCACACATTCACCCTGGGATTAATGCATTCTGGACTCGGACCCGTCAGCATCACACCCCTTCACAATCGCATTTTATTTTTCACTTGCTCATGTGGTGTACACCTGTGACATGCTGGCAATGCACTTGCTTGCAGTGAGAGAGCCCCTCAGGTTCAAAGCTATCCTTATATCTTTGTTCCCTTATGCGTGAACCTTTTGAGGTTTTCTCTTAGTGTTCAAAAGGCTTGAGCGTGGCATTACATCTTTTAAACCTATTCTGACCCTTTTTTGAATATGCCGAATATAAAAGCAGAAACAAAGCAAGGAGAACTGGATAAATAGATGCAGGGAGACATCATAAGGAAAGGGAAAAAAAAAAAAAAGAGCTCCTGAGCTTGCCAATATTACTTCATGCTTTTTATTGCAAACCTCTAAACTAACAATAGACCACCACCTCACGCAGCTGGGTGTGCGAATTGAAGGTGTGCTGAATGTGTGGGCTTTCCAAATGTAGCACAATAAGAGGAACACCTGTGCTAAATAACTGTGCATTGATTTTATTTTTTTTACTATATGCACAGTCTGTCTCTTTTAGAAGTCTGCATAGGGAAGAAAAAGGACTTGTCAACTTTAGTTTCAGTTATAAGACTTATCTCCGAAGGTTCAATGGAGCTGTTAGAAAATCATCAGGATTTACACGCACTACACAACTGTAGGATTGGGACTTAAAAGGGAGGAGAGATTGTTCATCTTCTGGACCCAGCTTTGCTAATGTACATTGGCTTTGGCTAACAGTCTCCTTGCTTTATGTCCTGGTTTGTTTGCTTGGTTGTTGTTTGTTTTTTTTGTTTTGTTTTTCTTTTTTTAAGCGAGCAGCCAATCTTTTAATAGCCAGTTACAGCAACAGAAAGGTTAAGAAAAATACTAATGGTCTGTGAATGTATATCTTAAGGTACATCATTGATTTCAAATTATTAATATTCAATAATTGATGTTTTTTTAATGAAATGACATATCAAATAAGAAAAAGTAGAATTGAGGAATTTCTGTAACTTAATTCTCATTACTGCAGAACCACGTAGATACTATTGCTGCTATTATTATTTGGAGTCATAGATTAGGTTTAGTGTTATGTGTGATGTTAAATTTCAGGGATGAAAAAAAAATGTTTTTCACTGCCAAGAATTTACCGTAACATTCTGGGCCATGAATCTGAGAACTATAAAGATGGACATCATCGGTAAAATCTAAGCATACTTTTTTTTTGGTCAGTTTGTCAGCAGTGTAAATGGATCCAAGGGTTGCTCAAAGGGTTAGTTAACCTTTTCTCCTTTAACGATACCCGAATTTGAGGTTCTTTCACCCAAGTACCTACCAATTTATGTCCATAATTTCTATTAATTCTGAGTCTCTCTTTCTTACATTGTTGTTACTTGAAATGGAAAATATTGGTTACAGTCCAAGAGGAAAATTTATAGCCTGTCATTGTAGCCTTGTGCTATTTTAATACAATAATACAAATGCATTCCCTCTTTGTGATAAGTGTATTTTTCCTTTTACTTTCTCATGTGACATTCAGACCCTTTCCAGACTGACTTTGTCTCTGTGGTCCCAGAGATTATAAACGTTCAACATGCCTTTAAAGTTGTTAGTTACCCTTTTAAAGCAAGGGGGCCGGACCCTTGTTCTCTGTCACACGGAGACGGGGACTGCAGGAGGCAATTTTGATCTTGTATAGCTAAAAGTCGGGGCTTGTGGTACTTCCCTGTTAGGTCACCTTATAACCTTGTGAATGTTCTCCTCCGTTTTCCATGGGAAACACGGCATCCTCCAGTGTTGGAGAAGGTAAAAAAGTTTTCCAGGCCCAATCGAGCTCGCGTTGATGTATTCAGTGAGAAGGAGATGCAGCTTAGGAACACACAAGTGCTCCATGTTTTGGAAGCGAGAAGGAGACCCACTGGACAAAATTTTCTTTTCGGCAATCAAGGGAGGATGGGAGTCTCACAGCGGTAATGTGGACTTCTCTAATTACCACTTCCAAGTTATTAGCATCTGGAGCCCTTTTTCCCTTTCCTATCTAGCAATTACAGAGTGGGATAGATTAACGTGTTGCAGAAGCTGCATAGTGGACTAAGTTTCTCACCGTTGGCATTTGGTTGTTTACTGAAATTGATACTTTCAGCGGAAGTACAGGTTTTTTACTTGGCCTTGAATCGCGGGCTGGTCTCTTCATAGATAATGTATAATCAAGTACCACGCAAATTATTTATTTACTTCTCTGCTCCCTGCCCCCACAAAAGAAGCACATCTTAAAAAGCCAAAGAAAACCAGTCATACACATGTTTTGCACATGAAGAATCACGTCTATAGTGAAATGGGATCCATATGTGTGTTTTGGATGTGAGCATCAATGCTCAGTTTAGCTTTGCCCACATGCCAGGGTGTGTGCGCCGCTGCTGAAAGCTCAGAATTTCCTTGCTAAATCACACACAAAATTTGAACTTGGGGTTGTATTAGAGTCATAAGTTCATAGTTTTCTGTTGTTTCTTTCCCCATGTATAGTGTCCTTTGTTTACAACCCAAATCCTCTCAAGATTAAACTTTAAAAAGACTCGGTGATTTAATGGACTTAGGATCAGATTCTAACCTCCAGCGTGAAACGAGCCTGACTGTAGCACTCAATAGCAGTAGAGGATTGTTTGCAGTTGTGAAGCAATGACCGCCAAACATTATTCAGAAAAAAAAAAAAGATGCTGGGACTAATTTTTGCATGGATGAAATATTCAGATGAATGTTAAAAAACTGAGTAACAATAGACGGTGACATGCACAAAGGGTAAAAGAGAAATTACTGCCATTCCAACATAGCATTGCATTCCCCCCCCCCCAATCATAAATATCTTAGGGAAAAGCTTCACATAAAGAAATATGCTAACCTGAAGCGATCTTCTGCATATGTCCTGCAGAAGGATCTGGAGAGATGGAAAACTGTCCTGCAGAAATCTGTTTGCAGTTTTAAAATTTATAAAGATAATTGTCTTTTCAGTTCATCTTCCAAGTTTGGGCTTGTTTATGCTTATACATTAATTTTATTCCTTCCTTTCACTTTCCCCCAAATAAGAACAATCTTGTAAGCTTGTGATCAGATCCTTGCTATTGCTCAGGTACTCGGTACTGCTCTGGCAGTGGGAAGCATCTGTGACTTCACTGGCCTCCAGAGGATTTGAAATACCATCTCTAAGTCAGTCCTTAGTCAGTGGCGGCAGTAGCAACAGCGCACCCTCTCCATCCTCTCTCTGAGGATGTGCTTGGAGCAGGGGGGCAACCTGTGACTGTCAGATCAGTTCCCTGTCGAATACGGGTAGAAAGGATGAAGTGGCTAGAGAACAGTTCTGAAGCTTGTTCTACTGTACACCAGGTTGTTAGTTGGGTAATCCAAACATCATTTTGGAGACTGGTGATATTCTGCCATGACATCTCAGTTACTTTTAGGGCATGGGAAATGAGGTTCAAGATTTTAAATATGGAAAGATTCTTCCTATGCTTGCACAGAATTTAGCTGGTTTGGAGGTAGCAATGCTGTGTAATATAGATACAACAAATTTGAAAGTGAGTAATCCTTCAAGCAAAAGGGAGATGAGGAGGGAGATGCCTTTGTGGCATTTATTTTCTTGATTCTTTTTTCTTGTCATCACGGTCTTGCTCCTGAAAGATACAGCAAGCTGCTTTCTACTAGCACTTCATTATATAGTAACTTTTGAACCTTCCTACTGGGGCTAGGTGATCAATTATTTTATAAAGAAAATGGGCTGTTTTTTCAAAAGCTGTGTTTTATTTTCATTTATAATTATCTCCACATAAGTCTTCAATTTTGAATCTTGAATTGGACACACGTGCACGCTGACTTGCATGTAAAAGATCTGTGACAGCAGTCGCATGATGTTTCCATACCATAATTATTCTCTGAATCAGGCCCAGAGTACTTGTGAGATCAGGAAAACCTACAAAAAGCTGGTTTGAGTTTACCTACAGGATTCAGAACTTGGCTCATATTTTTATGTTATAGGTAAATCTTTTTTTTTAAAGGAAGAAAAGCGCCTTTAACTTCTCGTTGTCTTATCTTTGTATTAGAGAGCAGTTTCTTAAAACAGGAGACCCGTAAAAGGAACACCACCAGCTGGAAATCTGGTCCATGCAAGTGTTTTCATGAGCTGTTGTTGCATCTTCCCCTGAGTGTTCTTGTTAAGTTTTGTGGTTTAACAATCATATTTCTCAGATTCTTAATCGGAGTATATATTTCACTCGTCTGATGCATAAGAAATCCATATAAAGATGAGATGATTTTGATTTTTCAGAGGGGAAGTGGTTAAGCTGATTTTACCGAGGTGCTATTGTTGCCAGAAAGTAAATATATAAAATATATAGAAATAGCTTTACGTCCTATCAGGTGACCCAAATATCTTATCTCTAAAGATGTTATTTAAGAAACGTAGACAGATTTCTCATCTTCAAGTCGATCTTTTAAAATCTTGTCATGGCTCCATAAGAAATCCATACTTTTTATGTACCTTAGGTAATAATCTTTACAGTAACAGTACATCCCAGAGAGTTTCATGGGACTGTGCAGTACGTCAGGACTGTGACAGTAGAAAGCACCTGAAAATAAGGTTAAGAGAGATCAATCCAGGTAACTTTTCACTCGGCCAAAACCTAAGAAATATTATGGCTGCTCAACAGCCAGACCTTGTGGGAACCTCAAGTAGGAGGTCCTTTCATTCTCATGGGTATCTTCCTTCTTTGCAAGGGTGTTGTCCTGTCAGCTTAGGTATAAATTCACATACGTTTCTTTAGAAATATAAAAATCGGTGCTTGCGTGAATGCGCATGTGAAACCTTGGTTTCACATCTTCCTAGAGATGGTAACTGCCATATTGTGAACCAACAGGACCTCTCTGCCAGTTCACAGAATCCCATTGTTTCTGTTGTGCAGCCCCGGCGTTACCGAGGCGAACCGGAGCACTGCACGCCGTCGCAGGACTACATCAGCAAATCAGTGGCTAATAAAGACAGGCAGCAACAGCAGCAGCAGTGTTGGCCTTCTCCACAGCAGGGTACCACAGATGTTTCAGATAACAAAGTGAGCTTCGTTGACAGAACATGTGTGTAATATATAAAATAATGGAAACCGAAAGAGGGGAAAAAAAAAAAAAGCCACTCCAATCCACCCATGTAAAAATGTTTTTTATTTATAAGTGAGCAGCTGAATACAAATGTTGTCTGGTTACATAGAAGTAAAAAATAGCAGGCTGATGTGGGTCTCTAGTAACACAGACTATGCATTGAAATCTTTTTCTTATCCCTAGGGTGGGTCCGGATCTTCAGCTGGGGTAAATCCATGCAATTCTATTTTCTAGCATTTGTACTTTTTTACCTCCTCTGAAGATCTGACTGTGCTGCGGTTGGGGGCGGATCATGGCCAAAGTTTCCTGTGTAACTCTGAAAGGCTGAATGGTTTTTTGACAGTACCAGCTCTAGCAAACAGTTGCTACACTGTGGAGTTCTGCAGGGTGGACCTGGAGAAGCAGGAATAGATGACCCACAACTACCAGGAAAAAAAACCATGAGCAGTTCTCAAGTAAGATAATTAGCTGAAAACTGGAGGAATTACAGCAGAAATCCCTGGTTTTATGATCTTATGGGCTTACCCTCTACTGTTCAAGTGTCCCAAAGTAATAAGATCAGCCTCATAGCTGAGTAATCCTTGGGTGAAGGAGACTTTCATAGTCCTTTCCTGCGCCGGTCCCAAGGGTGTGAACAAGGAGCACGAATGGGGCACCCTAGAAATTGCCGGGCCACCCAGTGCCGCTGGTATCTGGTGAGTGCTGCCACAGCATAAGGGTCCCCTACGACTGTGTGTGGGGTCAGCTGAACAAGGGTTTGCCAACAGCAGTGGAAGAAAACCCAGAACGCCCGGTCATCCCCTGCGTGCCTTCTCTGTGCCTGTGCGGTACTGCCAGCGCTCGTACGCCACAGCGAGAGCTGCCCAGGAGCCCGCAACTTGTTGGCTTGCTTTTGAAGAATAACAGACAATGGGATTCGGCATGATGGGACAGGAAACTCCTATCAGAGGCTAATAAATGTTTCCTTGTAAAATGGGGAGATGCTTATGTGAGTCCAGATACAAAGTGAAAGTAAGACAGCCCCCAGAGGAATTACTGAGGTAATAAATGTACTTACTAGGGCAGTGTGTGCCAGAGCGAGACAGAAATGGGCTAAGACCAGAAGAAAATTAGAACCTCAAGTGCAAGCTGAAGCTCAGTGGTCAGATGAAATTCAACCCTTTCCTCTGAGAAAAGAGTATCTGCTGGTGACTGACTGACTTGATTATCTGGGATTGGCATGGCCAATGAAAAGAACAACAGTGTATGATTTCTGCCATCTGTCCTGTTTTAAGAAGTAAGACATGAACATAGAATATGGTAACCAGCTGAAGGAGGATTTGGCTCTCTAGACGTACACATTTTGATGTACAGATTGTGCTGTTGCAACTACAGCGCTGCAATGGGCGGCAGGGTCTGTTCGGGTGTCGGATCATTGCGGCGCGCGGCTCAGCATCCCCAGGTGGCTCAGCTGCTCTGGGACGGGCTATGGGATATGTGGTTTGGCCCAGCACTATGCTCCTCTGCATGTACTCGTGTATCTTTTAATATTGTTCAGAACGGAGGCGTCTAAATTGCGAGAGGTGAGGGCATACATTCATTCACAGTGAAAACAACATGAAATCAGAGGTGCATGATCTATAGGAGACATTTCTGAAGCTGAAATACAACTACAGGCTAGGTAAATTGCTCCGAAAAACTTGTGGCTGTATATGTGTTGTGGTCTCTTTATCAAGGTTTCTATTTTCACTGGTCCACTAAAGCAAGGTATATAAAAGCAGGAGTTCATACTGCATTCTTGAACTGAAGAAAGTAAAATAAATCCTGATTGTTTTTTTTTTTTTTAATTTTTTAATTTAAATATTTTTCCTCCTCTGAGCAGCGTCTTATAATTGAGATCCACCTTGAATGTGCCAAGGTCAGAATCTGAGACACAGAATATGCTCATCAAGCTGCCCAACAAGATACCTTTATTCAGCCAAATTGGAAAACTTGTGTGTAACTCAAAAGATCAGAATAGAGTCCTTATTGAGCAAGGTTAGGAGGGATAGAAACAATCGGCTTATATAGAGTATTTTTACTTCATAGGAATGTGGTTCTGATTGCTGAAAATGTATCCTTTGCATGAAGTACAAGCATAATCCTATGCCTACTTTGCCCTTTGAGTAAAAGTATGCTTAATAGCAATTTCAGGGGGAAAAAAAAAATCTATTTAAAGCCTGTTGAGCAGAATATCCACTTATAGAGGGAAACTATAAGTGAATAATGTTAATGGAGTTCTGCTTTGTAAAATGCATAGGACAACTAATAGAATCAAGCTACTATAACAGTGGATGATTGAATTACATTTAAGAGAGTACCTAATTTATGACCTTTAAAAATAGTTTGAGAGCTGTCTGCTTGATAGGTTTTGTAAATCCTAAACCTCCTTCATACAAAAGTTTTTAGGAATCTCATCTCTCACTTTATATTATGGTCAGAGGACCTTTTGTGCTATTGTACGTCAGAAGTTCCATTAAAATATTTAAGTAGGCTAATTACTGAAATAAAAAAAATTGCTCTCTGGAGAAAATTATTATACCTGTTTATTAGTGTGGGAGAAGTTCTTAATCTGGGAGTAAATTTTGAACAATAGCAGTGAACAATGACAGACCCAGGACCTCCTCAGGAAAAGGAATTAAGCACTATAAATACCAATTATTGAGCGTCTTTCCTCAAAACAGTCGTTTTTAAAAAAGTAGAAGTTTGTGCGTAACTCCCACCAATCGCTGGCATATTATGTACAGGAACATGAAGTTTTATACTCCCATCATTTTTTTTTCTCGCTTTTAATTTTACTGTATCTGTTTGTTTTATTGCTGGGAAACTCTTTGGTTCAGTGTTATCTTGTGCAAAGGAAGCCCCCAAATTTACTGCACGCTTTATTAAAACTGTTTGTATTTTTATCAGTTTTAAAGAGGTTGCTCTTGCAGACATTTGACGGTGATTCTGTGTTGTAATGTTCAGGAAAGTAAAGAGAATTTGAGAGGCCTTCCACGTAGCATTGGGTTTATATAGAGATTCTGTGTAGGAATACCCTTCTAAAACTCTCTAAGTTTTATGTCATTCCTTAAAACGTCCTACAATTTTGTTCGCTTTTGTGCCGGAGGGTTATGCCTGCTGTGGTGTCATTCATTGCTCATCTTAAAAGAAGGCAGAGAACAAAGGTGGAATAAGCTGCTAATCTTCTGGATCAGCCAGACGTTATTATTTAGCGGTATATGGGAATTTAAGGCACCGATCCTTAAGGGCGAGAGGTGCCGGAGAGGGGCTGTGAGGCTGCCAGAAGCAGTCACTTCAGTGTAGCCTCCCGGTTGCCGGAGCGCTGGTGCCTCGTGCTGTCTTAAATGTGGCTTTTGCCTGCTGGGTGCAATGGAGCTCTCTGCGGAGCATCGCATTTCCAGAGAGCTACAAATGGAATTGGCTAGTTTAAGAATAGGATCATTTGATTATTTTTTTTTTTTTTTTTCTCCAAGATCAATTTAGCAAGAAAGACCCCAGCACTTTATAGGTGTTGCTTGTTCACTGTCAAAGTGCTGTCCCATAGCTCTGCCCGAGTTCCCATTGAGGTAACCCCGAAACCTGCAGAATCGGGGCCAAAAGCACTGGAGGGCATGTGTACAGCTAAGGAACTGGATAGAAAAAGGCAGTGAGATTTCTGTGGTCAATCACATTTATGGTTCTGTACTTTATAACATGAAGTAAAAATTGTATTGTTTTGCAGAGAAGCTCCATTATAGGTCAGCCCTTGTCTTAACCAGCCACTTGAAAAGTGGCCCCACTTGACTCCCGATACAATTTACTCTGACCGTTAGTTAAGGACTGTTTCTGCTCTGTCTGTGGTGTTTGCAGCTCCATATGGTGGTTGCTTAAGGCTGATCTAAGTGTAAACAAGAAGTACAGGGTTTCAGGCGCACAAAGGTACGGGACTCAGGCTATAAAATTAAAGAAGGAATTAAATGGAAGGGAGCTACTCTGTCTTGGTTTTACACCAAATACGCCAGGAATCAGAGATTAGGTCTCGCTTCTCTTTTTGTCATTCTTGTTGTTCATTATCATACCTTTTCCAAAGTAAAACTTTTTTTTTGTGATTTTATTGCTGCTTTTCTGAAAGTGAAATTACTGCATTATCCTGTACATTCACTACTTGCAACAAGGAGATTCGGGCTTTGCCCCAAACTGCTCACAGTCTGGATACTTTTACAGTGAACATCTCTGGAGCAGTGAGGAACATTTTTGTGAGGATGAGAGAAAATGTCAGGCTAAAGCACCATAAATAATTTATAGTCCTCAGATAATTGTCCTGTGAAAGTTTCCAGTGCTTCCAGTTTCTTCCTACCCACCCCTGGTTTTGGCTATCATTTATAGAATCTTGACTTAATATTGTTAATTGCATAGTAAACAGAACAATATTGTTTGCCCCAAGACAGATTACCATTTCTCATTACAGAATTCTCATAGACCACAAATCATTGATACCATCTCCACCAGTTATAATAAAGTTTATCTTCAATCTGATAAAAAGCATGTTCTGAATAATAACTGTTGCTCTTAGTGTAAGTGGTTTAAAAACATGCTTTTTTAAAAGCTGAGTAGTTCATTGAAGTAACAATTCTGCATTTGCCCTAGCAAAGAGAGGTGAGAGTTGTGGACATAAATGGTCAGATTTGCAAGCGCGACTCTGTGGGTGCCGCGTGTGCCGTTGCACTTGACAACCGATGAACCTCTTACTATTGCCACAGTCAACTCAGTCAGTCCCACTTTTCCTGCATTTATCCGTGTTTGTGCTGGAACCCGTGGTTCAGTGTGTCATGTATTTGCATCTTTAGCTTATTCATAGAGAATTAAAGTGCATGTAGATGAAGGTTTATCTCTTCAGTCCCAATTGCAGAGATCCTCGGTGGTCTGATGGTTTCCGCCTCAGTCCCCAAGAATGAGTAGTTACACCTGCAACACGGCAACCTCAAACGCGAGGTCCTGGCTGAAAACCACCTGAAAAAAGTCTCATTTTACTTATCTCCCACCGCTACTTAGGCACACTCACAGATGAAGAAGAAATAATTTAGTATGACACAAACCACCAAAATCCATAAAGGGAATACCGTGGCAGAAGTATAGATATTGTAATGCTTTTTAACTATTTTGCACAAAGTGGAAATCTTCCAGTAGTGCATTTCCAATCTTCCCTGGTGAATTTAGGTACTCTTTGGGGGTTTAATCTTTTAGCCCTAAATGTATTTATGTCGTAGATACTAAGGTGGAAGCATTTGCATCACTGCGTAAGTGTCATTAAGAATAAGATTGGCCCAAACGTTAGCTGTCGCAGCTGAATTTCGTATTTTGCTGCCTGTTTCCATTGAGATCAGGCTCCGCCAGCAAGGTCAATTCTAAATACAAATTTTCGCAAAGCCTAGCTCTGCTCCTGACTCAGGGTAGCGCCAGTTTGGTGAGAAGTCCTAAAATTTGGAGCCAGTTTTAAAGTTCAGGGACTTTACAAGACAACTGAAAATACTGTGCAAGTCCATCAGGTCTGGGTTCGGGGTGTGTGAAGTTGTGATTCAATCAGGTTCTAGCGTAATTCTGTGGGGAAACAAGGATTCAGCAGGATTCTTTCAGAGTTGAACCCCAAACTCATTAAAATATTACAATAAAGTAATTAATGCACATGGCCACTAGACACTCTTAAAATGTAAATTTCACAGCTGTAAGAAATTAGATTTGTTTAAAAATAACAGAAGGCTCAAGTAGAAATTATGGAGTAAAAGCCTATAAAATTTCAAACTTGGTTTTAAGGCACAGCCTCTTTTATTTATTTATTTTTTCTTTTTTAACTAGATCATTTACTTTAGCACTAGCATTCAGAAACTCAGTTCCTTGTCTGTCTTTTGCCTCTGAAGTTGTAGTGGGGCAGCAGCGTGGAACTGCTTAGTTGGGAAGTTTTCTTATCAGGAGGTCGGACTTGGAGAACAGGGCAAATTTTGCAAGGAGCCTGTGTCGCATCTGAAGCCCCCCTCGCCTTCAGGAGGTGCCAGGCTTGCAGCCACAGGCACAATATTGTGAAATTCATGGAATGCCAGTCTGAGTTGTTTGCACAGCTGGGAGGACAGGTAGTTCTCGGCTGACACCCATGTATGAACAGTTGTTGGGACCGCTGCTTTTTCACTGTACATGTGTTTTGGCTGGCACAAGCATAACTTGACCAATTCGAGTAGTTTCTAGAAGTCAACGCCCCTAAATAAATCTGTGTCGCAGAGGCTAAGAAAATTTTAAAGCCACTCCAAAGCTCAGGAGCGATGGAGCCAACTGGATTTTACAAGGGATGCAACGTAACGTCTTTTCAGTGCAGGAGCCTAATGCCAGGTTCTCTGGCACTTTCTCACCCGTCGGTGTTTACAAACATGGGCCGGACTATAATGCAAGCAAAGACTTCGACTAACAAATGTCCGGCAGTGTATTTCAATCCGTTTACATTTGAAACAACACTGAAATACAGGGCTCCACAATGGCTTCTTGGCACACCAGCTTCAGCAGAGTACTGAAACGGTCGAAGGAAGGAATTCCGGTCAGAATATGTTCCAGATGAATCCTGTTGGAGATCCATTTCTAAATTTATGCTACGTGCTTAACTATTAAAAAGTTCAGATTATGACCCCTCTAATGTTATTTTAATGCTAGTTTTTAAAATGTAATTATAAATCAAATTACATTTGAGATCTGAAGCTGACAGTAGTGAGCTGGAACACTCTAAGAGCTGCTTTAAAAATAACCCCTCTCAAACTTTGTTAGTGAATTCAGAAAGAGAAGTGCAAGTGGACTGGCCAGTTTCGTCCACGCTGTTCCTGTCTGAGATAGGACAACTTGCTAAGTGTCACTTGTTTTTGGGTTTCCAGAGACACACGGCGGGATTTTTCCTCTTCACCTGCAAACTCTGTTTCCAAACTTTGAGTTTCTTCCTTTGAGCTTAAGCAGAAGGCATGAGCTCAGTTAAGTTGCATTTCCCCCTTTCTTTTCTCGTTCTTTACTGTAACTAATTTCTCCAAAGATTAAGATTTCTAAACATTGCACAGCAAACAGAAAAACAACTAAGTTGAGAAAAGCATGCCATGATTTGGCAAGTGCAAAATTTTTGGGCAACTCAAGCAATCATAGGAAAGAAACGTGCTGAGTGACTGCGGTCATACTGGTCAATGGCATCTGCTCACCAGGGTGAAGGTGCGTATGTATTTGAAAAACAGGGCTGGAAAAGAGATCAGAAGGCCATAACTGACAGGATGTAAACATTCAGCAGGGTTGGAATGTTCTATTATAGTATTGCCTATAATGGTTTGGGCAACTTTCTGTTTCTTTTTTCTTTTTTTCTTTTAGTGGCTCAAATGTTTGCATTAGATACTCCTGTATCTAATTGCCCAAAACCAATAATACACAAAATTAGAAACTATTGAATTCAAATTTCCATTTACATAGATGTAGTTTAAGGGAGAAAAAAAAAAAGAATCTCTGGGTAGGTAGATCTGAACAAACAATTCGTAGTGACTCCTTAGGTACATTTTGGAGTTTTTCTTTTTGTATGAATGTGCAAAGTATTTATTCAGTGGTTACTTACAGAATTCTTCAGTGAATAATACATTTTAAAAATCTTTATTTGCAGAGTTTTTTGTTTGGATTATTTATAGTCATAGTTGGTTACCTAAATCATGTTATTTCTTCTGTTCCCCGATTGCATGAGTTACATATTTACTTGATTCAATACACAATGTAAATTGTGAGCGTTACAGCTGAACATACATTTCAGAATTTTTGTTTTGTTGCTCAGTTACATAAATCAGCCAGTTAGAAGAGGGAGGGGACGTACCACATGATCTACTTAAGCAGCTAATACTTTAAAATTTTGAGATTATATATCCAGAAGTATACATTTTGACCAGAGTGCACAGATTATATGAAATGAATGGTCTTATTGCTATTCCCTGATTAATGGTTGATGCCGTTACATCTATAGAATGAATGTCAAATTCAAACTTCAATTTGAAATTTGAAGTCAATGAATATTTAAGCATTCATTCTAGATGTTGACTGTGAAGACATGCTAATATTGGTACAGCACATATGCTCCAAATTTTGCAGACAGACAAAAACAGAAAGTAGTTACGTGTCCCTAATGCTGTTAACTCAAAATTTTACTTTGAATTACAGTGTTTTATACTGTTTAATCATCTGTTGTTTCTACCCTGTTTTGCAGATGGGGAAACTGAGGCAAAGAGGTTAAAGGATCTTTCCTGGGCCACGGAGCGTGTTGATGTCTGTTCCCACTCCCTAGACATGTGCACAGACTACTAGACTTCACTGCTCTGGCTGCAGCAGGTAAGACAGATTGTACCTACAATGGGATCAGTTCTTGAATTGACTTAAATACTTCCCAGAAAGGTGAGGGACTCTCAAATAACTGAATAGAAGGTCTCCATTTGGGATGAATCCGTGAAAATCACGTGAAACAAAATATTCCCGTTGCAGAGGCAGAAAAATCATGAGTGCAATGGCGTGTCAACTAATAGCTAAAATGTTCTGTGCATTAAACACCTCTTTTACTGACAGCCATTAAACAGCTGCTGTGGGGGGTTGAAGGCCTTTTTTATTATTATTATTTTTTTACCCAGCCTCAAATAATACTCTTTAACAAAAGGACACCAAATACATGTGACTGAAGATGCCTTTTTTTTTATTGGAAAGACTATGGTGGCAGAGGAGGATATGGATGTTTTCACTCTGAGGGTGGTGAGGCACTGGCACGGGTTGCCCAGGGAAGTTGTGGCTGCCCCATCCCTGGAGGTGTTCAAGGCCAGGCTGGATGGGGCTTGGAGCAACCTGGGCTGGTGGGACGTGTCCCTGCCCATGGCAGGGGGGTGGAACTCAATGATCTTCAAGGTTCCTTCCAACCTAAACCATTCTATGATTCTATGTGAGAGTACGTTTAGACTTTGTTCAGAATTGTGTAGGCTGTGTTTGTACTGCAGTTGCTGCAACTCTAGCAGACATTGTCATTTAGAAAGCTTCACAGTGCAGTACCATTGTAGCACAGAGTACCGGCTCTCCACTTCCTTAGAAAGCTTTCTGCCATCTGAGCGAGCCAGTTTAAAGCATTCAGGAGTTGCAGTTGCCCCAGGGAGTGCAGTAGAGAGATGCACAAAAATTTCACTGCGTAACAGTGAAAGCAAAAACTTCCTGATTGTTGTTAAGATTTGCATGAGTCAGAATTATCAGATTTTACCCTGCGAGAGTCCAGAACCCTGGAAAGGAGGTCCTAGACTTGAATGGGGGAAGTGCGCTGCCGTGACAAGGTTACTGCATCACTTACTGGGGCTTGGATCCTCTCACTTGCGCTCATGATGTGAACTGCCTTTCTCATGGGGGTAAGGGTAACACAATTTACCCATGAATTTGTCTGGATTCATTTAGGAAGCGTCATCAAAGCTGTGTGCCAGATCTCTAT
>NW_009646847.1:2540153-2542653 GCF_000708025.1 Charadrius vociferus | reverse complement strand
GGAGGTAAAACACAGATGGGGGAGTTAGGAGTCTTCTAACATTTAGCTGATACATTAGCGGGTAGCAATTCTGCTTCAGGGATGTTCAAAGTAGTTCATCTACCAGTTGGGAATCGTTATGGGCACTAGTACTGAGGATTAGATATGATAGAACAATAAGGGGTTGTGGAAGTACCGCTATCCTCCCCCCTCCCACAGACAAACCTTTCATAATCTTTGATACCTCTTTTACAGCTATGTTTTTCTTAAGAAAACAGTAGTTCTCGATTATTCAGGTGTTTTCAAGATACATACTTGAGGTAGGATTCAACTGTCATAGACAAATACGACCTGGTAATATGTAATTTTACCAAAATTATGTAAAATATCCTATCTTGTCTGCATAAAAAGTAGTACTGTTACTGTGCGTATTCTTACCAGTTAGTTGATGTGAGGAAAGCTTGCTAAAGCATTTGCATTTGTATTTCTGTACTGGGTAAGCAGATGCAACATCTCTGGGATTGTTTTTACGCGATAAGAGATAAGGCTATGCTTTGGAACAGTGAATTCACGATGGAGAAAGGGTGATCGCACTTTGAGGAAAGGAAGAGCATGGTCAAAAATCAGGAGTAAGCAAGTCAGTTTCTGTTGAGCTATGCTCAGTTATTATCACCTGATTATTTTTACCCTAGCAATCTCACCTGGACATACATTACATTTTTCCTGTTTTTTTTTTCCTATAGTCTTGAAGTTAAAACATTTTCCAAAATGTACAAACAAACAGCTAATTTCATTGCACTGCTGTCTGCATGCAGTGAAATAAAATATGATTAGCTAGCTGAAAATGTGTAACTTTTCAATCAGTAGTTAATTCAGTCCCAGAACCATATTCATATAGGTTTGAAACAAAATTGACCTTCTTGTTTATGTAATCTGTACATACAATAAGTGCCTGATTCAGTAACAAGCTACTCAACAATGTAGATTTTCTGAGACCCAGGAAAAGAAGCAAAATCTAGTATTCCTCTGAATAGAGCCATCACCTGTGCACTGCTAATGCTCTGAAGTTTCTGCATGCGGAAGGGGCAAAATTAGTACAGAAGACAAATTCCCCATGTTATGCAGAAGACAAAATTCTCGTGGTCGATTGTAGAGCAGCCGAACGGAGAGCTGCAGGAATGAGGAGGGGTAGACCGCTTCTCACGGCTGTCTGCCATCATTCCCCACCGCTCACGTTGTTTTTTGAGTGTAGGAAGTTTTGGGGCTTTACCCCAGAACGGACAGTAGAAGATATGTGTGATAGTGGACCCTCTGGGTTCTGCGCCCACTGGTGCACAAGCAGTGTGTGCATACTGGGATTCCACTTTGCGTGGTGGATCTGCGCCTTGTTATTCCCTGCCTCTCGTGGCTGCGACAGAAGGCAACTGAATTATGGCTATTTCTCTGTCAGAAGAATGCCAGTGGCAGAAAGGGAGTAGGATTTATCTTTCGTGCAGAAGAGCCGTGCCTGAAGGCCCAGTCAGGATAGGTGCTGGATATCCACAGCTCCCATGGGCAGCTGCGTGAGCTAACGTTGTTCTGCATCTCACAGGATGGTCTTCATTGCAAAGAACCTGAGGATGTGTGGAAGCTTTTGGCTTCTCTCGGGAGTTTCTGAGGCTGTTCCGTGGTATGTTGACTACTCGCTTCTACCTTCAAACTGGAAGGGTTTGATGGCAGAGCGAAACAACTAGAATCCATGGGCATTAATCTACCTATGGGTGGAATTTCATTTTACACGCATATGTATTTCACTTTGGTAAAAGTTTGGACTCTCTGCTCTTAGTTTAAAAAAAAAACCCAAACAACTTTTGTCTTTAACTTAGTATATCTTTCTTTACTTAATGTGTAGAGGAAGCTGAATTTCACCCTTCAGAAAGGCCTCCAGCTAATGAGAATACTGTTACATGCAGTGAATACTGTATGAATACAGTTAGCGAGTGATGTGCCATTAACAAAATACCTGCCTTGCACACCTTCCTTTTCTTTGTACGCGCATGGGGGAAGAGAGGCAAGTGGTTCACTCTTCCAAGCTGACAGCGTTGTAAATCGGGGGAACGTGTCTTGTTGAATCTGCACCCAGATGGAGATGGACTTGAAACAATAGTGCTGACAGAGGTGTGAATCCTCTCACCTCGTCTTAATGGGGTGTTAAATTAAAAACTTAGTTATGACCATATAAAAATTGTTGTTAAGACGGTTGTCCACAGCACACAAACCTAACATGAGTCATTGAACACATACATTTTACAGTATATTAAAATATTTATATTGTTAATGTGTAATATAATAGAACCTACTGGATTTATTTCTAAAATTTGGAAATGCATTCTGTCTTTTAAATTACTACTTAAGTGTTTAGTTTATTGATGTGTGGTGTCATTTATTAATTCACAGCCGTCATATACGGCTTATTTAGATTGAGCGTGATTTCTGTTCTTCAAAAATGCATGTGAAGTACATTATAATTTTATTCTATTTT
>NW_009646847.1:2490789-2535789 GCF_000708025.1 Charadrius vociferus | reverse complement strand
TGCCCCCCGGGTTGCATCGTGCACTGGCTGGACGAGGGCCCGGCCCCGTTGAGCTCGGTGGCAGCGCTCCTGTAGACTTCAGGAGGAGGAGGTGAATTCTCTGCTGGGGTGTTGCAGTCTCCTCACCCCACTGGGATGACGCGCCGCCTGCTCCGGGCTCACACGGGAGCCCACGGAGCCGTGTCTGCGTGCTGACGGAGGGGGGCTCACAGGGAGTCACAGCTCGCGTCTTGCACCAGCCACGCCAGTAGGAATTACTGTCTCGATGTTACAGGCTAGTACACAGCTCAGGGTTACTTTAAGGAGTCATTGAAGCTCCTTTTTTTTCTTTTTTTTTTTTTTTCCTCCCCATAACTGTTCCTGCTGGTGAGGCTGGTTTGCCGGAGTACTCAAAGATCAAATGCAAAAGGGCAGGAGCAACATACAGCTAAAAAAACGTTTGCAACATCAAATGGTGCATGTTAGAAATGGGTCTGGATATCTCTTCATCTCTAATTTGAAGTAAAACTTTTGTTTAGGTTTCCCTCAATGCCGTTTCTTTCCTGGGACTGATAGCTTTGCTGTTGTTTTTCCTAGGCTATTTATGTGGAAGGAGGACTAGAAGGAATAAAGCTTAGGTTATTGTTGCTCCGTTTCACTCTGGTAAAAGTGCTACCAGGGAGAACGCGGGATCCTGGCTCTCCGTGTTCCATTAGGTTTGTATTTAATTATGGTTCTTCCTTTTTCTCCAGGCACTTCCCAGCTTCCTGGACCACACACTACAATGTTTAGCTGGTCGCTGCTTTTTTCAGTCCTGCTGGGCACCCTCAGTTCCACCTAAAGTGAATGGGAATTGCTGAAGCTCAGCACTCTCTAAATAAAGGCCCCTATTATCGATGCCACTGGTGGAGATAATAACTTGTGCCATGCATAAAGAGTGAAATCACTGTGCTTTTTTAATTCCTTCATATGAGATTCTGCTACTTTTTACTTTCCTCTACTGCTCAATGGTCCAGCTAGATAGCATGGCTTTTGAAATAGGCGATGCCTTCTCTAATTAGGCACCATTGCAGTTACTGATGGATTCAGACAATTTTGTGTTCAAAGTTAATGAATGTTGGCTTTGATCAGCCTCTGACTGTGATTGGTAGCGGTAGTTTTATCCATGCTTTGTGCAAGTTACCCAAACCTCTTGGTTATATAGAATTGAGCTAACAGTCTTACAGAGAAAAAAAATAAAACCCACTTAAGTGAGCCGTTGTCCGAATGTACCATGTACAAGAAGCCCAGCTTACCTGACTCTCAGAAGGGATTCAAGGAAAGTATAGGAAACCTCAGGTGTTTCATTTGAATCCTAAGTACGTGGTCAAAGGTTGTGCTGCAAAAGCTGTGTATTCAACTGGGTTCAGTACAGGTGTCTTCCTCCTGCAAAAGCCACTCGGCTCCCCGTCCCGGCTCTGCTACCCCATCACTGTGAGTGACGGTCTAGAAAAAGGTGTCAAGCTCAAGTAATCAGGCTGCCTTTAACGATCTGTGCAGCTGTCTCTGTCTCCTCTCTGCACAGTTTCTAGATGCAAGGTACGTATGTCTGTCCCACACCTCTCCACGCTGCTTCACTCCCCGACGCGCGCTCACGGCATCCGAGCTCACAGGGAGGGAACTGAACCTGTGTGACCATTGTACTGGTGCTTTCCCCACAGGGTTTTTGATGAATTTGCATTAGGTGATTATCCCCTCATGCATGTCTCAGAAAGGCAGGTAACTCCACATTGTCAGTTTTCCATCTGTAGCATGTGGATAATTATACTTTTCTGCCTCACATGGGTGTTGTGAGCACTAATTAGTTAATGTCTTTTCAGCACTTTGATCATACAAATACTAAGCAGTTATTGCTATAATTATTATTATTTCTTATTATTTTGTTGTTCTTCAAATAAGGGATTTTGAGCACTCGGTTATGTCTGAGTATTTAAAGTATAACTTCATATACATTAAATGACAGTGGTATGGTAACACCAGTGGGTTGCTTTAAAAGGCTGCTGCCTGTTTTATGCTCGGCAGTTCACAAACCCACCCCAACTGAAGCAGCGTTTTCTTTAAAAATATGCCTCTGAAGCAACGAAATCATACCACCAAACACAGAAATCCAGTGCCTGTAATATAATAAGGCATAACACGGTTTACATTAGTTGATTAATAGTGCATGCTTTGGGTGTGCTGCGAGCACTGGAAAAAACTCAGTTGGCTGAAGGGAATGTGGCTTTGGACATCAATGGTTGAACTACAGCCGTGTCAATTCAGCAATGCGGTATTCCTGAGTTTGTGCCAAAATCGCTGGACTTCTGCAGAACTGTGGGTTCTCTTGAACCCCAAATTTAAGCAAAACTTACAACCCTTCCCCCCCCCCCCCCCAAACTTAAGCAAAACTTACAGAAATGATGACGCCATCACATTTTCTGTGATTTGCTGTGGAAAGCACATGCCTGCCAAGGGTCGTGCAGGGGACGGTGAGCTCGGTCAGAATAGTGCTTCCTCAGCTACAGAACCCAGCCCCGAGACTCCCTTGGCCTTGAGATTTTCGAAGGCTGAGGGAATGCCTCATGCTCTGTACGACATAATTTTTAAGTCTGGAAATCCTGATTTTTGCACTAGGGAACTGAAACGCATCAGGTTTTTTTTCTCAGAGAAGGGGAATACTGATGTGGGAAAGCCGCTTCTTGCAGATGGAGGGCCCAGCTTCTGAAGCAGGCTTCCGTTTTCTGGACTACTGGGGAAACTTTTCCATACGGTCTGAGGACAACATGGAAGGATAATGGCATGAAGGATTCAATTTCCCAGGCGGAAAGCACAGGCATGGGAATGAAATTCTTATTATGTACAGCCACTTGGAATTGGATGCAGAACAAAGCAGATCTCTGGCAAGCATCTGAGGAACTGACTGATGATGGAGTAGTGTGGGGGAAGGAGTGGAGGCTGGCAGGTAGGGATGGATGGACTGGGAACTATAGGAAGCTGCAAACCATCAACTTCTGGTCCACGAAGACCAGGAAAAAGGAATGCAGCTCAAGCCTTAAGCCATCTTTTTCTTGGAGCCTCTTAAGGATCCATGAAAGCATGGCTGTAACTGGATTAGAGTTTGTGTGGAGGCACAAAGCCCCTGTGCTGTTGTCCTTGACTTGCTATCTGCTTCCCTTGTGGAGCAGCTACGAATTTTGCTGGTGAGGAGCGGGCCATCGGTCTAGGCTGTTGCTGGAGAGTGCGCTTTCCAGTGGGACTCCTCTGTGCCGCATCACAGCTGGTTTCCTGCTCCATGACCACGTGTACAACTGATACTGCTAGCTCATCCCAGACCAAACCTGACTGCTCTGTGTGGCATGTGATGGCACAGAGCAGGGGGACACCGGGGCTTGGGCATGAGCCTTTTGGGAGGCCTTTTGGTGGTGTTTCGGAGAGAGGAGGGCTGGGCTGGGGTTCAATATGATAGGCTTGATGGAGCTGCCAGGTTAGTCCTCTCAGCAGAAGGCAACTGCTGCCTTGCTCAGTTGGGTGGATCGCATCAGGATTTCTTTTGTTCCCAGCCTTTCCCATGGGATTTTTTGTGGGGAAGGTATGATCTCCTCCATACAATAAGCTGTCAGCCTTGTGACAGCTATATAGTGCCTGGACTGGTTTGTCTGCAAGTGAGGATTTTCAGGCTAAGTCTGTTTCTTACTGAGAATTGTCTGGGATTGACTAGGAAAACAGAAGTACCCTTTTAAGAGAGTTATTTTGAAAATGTCTGTGTTTGTAGAGTGAGGATGCTGTATATGATGTAGGTAAATAATGTTAAATAGGTTTAATGTAAATAGGTTTTCTTGCGGAGTTGGAGCCACTGTTACAAAATTCTTAGGCTTTGTAAATTCAGCTCTAAAAGCGATTTTTCATTTACAATTAGGATGGGAATAATTTTAAGTGAAATGCCTAATTAAATACAGAGACAATATATATTTTTGAAATGTGACAACTCTTTTCTTGAAGTTGCCGGTGCTTACATCATACACTACAGTATTTTATGGTTTGCACCTGTAGTTACTTATGCACTGTGCCCAGCAGCTGTATGAATATCCATTTATGTGACCTTGTAATCAGTTTATTAGTGTTTTAGTGCCTTGTTGCTGTTATTTTTATCAGCCTGAGCTACAAGAAGTTAATTTCAATAGAATTTCATAAACTGAGTTTGAAAGAAGCAGTGCACCGAAAGTTATGAAGCAGTGGATAAAGTTCAGTCGTGGCAGTGTTTTTGCTATCTTCAAGGAACTCACAATGTAAGCTCTGGTGTTTTGGTGGTGGGTTTGTTTTGTTGTTTGTTGTTGTTTTTTTTAAAGTGTTAATTTTACAATTAATTTTATAATGTGTTTTCAAAAAGAGAAAGTTTATAAAGAAATAGCATTTTAGTAAACCAACAGATATCTCTGCAGGGAAAAATCTGCTACATTTTAGAGCAAACAAGTCCTTTTTCTGGTCCCAAAATCTTGTCTGTTTTTTTCCTACAAGTATATTGGCTGGTCTGGTGAAAGTTATTACATCTCTGTACAGCACTTGTCATTCTTAGAATAGACTATCAGTTCCAACAACACACGTACTCCGTACTGTAAACAATTTTATTTAATTGATGTCCGAATTAAATGCTATTTTTTTAAATAAATGCATGAGTGGATTATCTGGAGAGACGTTTTTTAGTACCTGCAATTGTAGCAGGCAAAATTTATTAAGAGGCCATTGTCAGTACTTCATTTTGTGACTGTGACTAGGTGTTGCTTTGTCGTGGTAAATAAGCATGGATAAAAAGCCAACTTTCCAACGCATTCCCAACTGATGGGCTTATAATATTGTGTGCCTGTATCATAAAATAGCAGATCATCCTATTGGAAAACAAAACAAAACTCCATTAGTTGAGCACGTACTTGTATCTTTTTCGAATGCTTTTACAATTTTAGGAGGGGACAAATCCCGGGGTGTCATCCACGAACATAGCTGAAGTAAAAGTGCCCGCTTTTAGTTTGAGCGAGAAAACCACCGTAATGGACTAGGCTGCTATTATAGTAAGTTTATTATTATTGGTATATAAACTAGCTGGGGGCTTAAACACAGAGCAGCTGGGTAATTTAGCTAGCTCCTGGATCCAATTAAAAAAATCTATGTTCTGTCCACAGTAGGGGAATGGTCATAGCTGAGAAACTACTATGTATTAGGTTGTACCACACCTGTGGCATGTTCACCGTTATAAGCTGCGTATGCTGTAGAAAACATTAAATCCTCTCATTACTGCCCTACATAAGACAGACACTTCAAGCAGTTCCACATTTATCTGAGATTACCAGTTAAAGTCATTAAAAAGCAACTAGGGCTTGTTCACTCAATTGGATGTTTGCAGGATTTTGGTGTGCTTCGTGATTAACAACAGTATGTCTGATTAGGGAGATGACATTTTTGGGAAGACTTACCCTTTCTGATTTTTTGTTTGCTGGGTACATCTGAGGCGACAGATATGTTGTTAGCTCTCTCACCCTTTGTTGGTAAAGCTAAACTCGTGAAACTGGAACTAGATTTTTTCCTTTTCTTTTCTTTTTTTTTTTAATTTGAGGAAGAAATGCACCATTAACACTTCGGGTTCTAGCCAAGCTCAGGCTCTGACAGCAATTACAGGCAACTGATGGAATAAATTGTTTGGAAACCTCTTTATCATTAATGTTTCCTTTTTGTTTACACCAAGTAAATGAGGGAAAGAAACTTTGACTTGTAACCAGGTAGCGGTACATTGAACTTCCTACCACCAGTGTCCTGGTCTGCTTTGGCGGTTTGGTTTTTTTTTTTTATTTTTTTCCTGGTTTCGCATTTCTTCACATTCAATTGCACACTTGTTGCTACTCGATAACTAAAACCTTACTAGTTTCTTTAAACCCAAAGTAAACTTAGCCCGCTGTGTGGTTTCACAGAAGTCGATGGGGCCATACCGGTGGATTCCTCTGTTCAGAAACAGAAATGCTTTTGGGATCAGAGCTGACAGTCGTGAGCTGCTGAGGACAGGGACTGTTCTCTTCTTTTGTACTAGGAAGTTACTGCCTCTTCAGCCGCAGTGCAGGGTCCCGGATCCGAATCTGGCCGATATCAGCTAAGACATTCAGGCACTGCTGTAATACAAATAAGAATAGTAATGGCATTTAACATTGCTTTTTTCATAAATCAATCAAAGAAGTCAAAGCAGCCGGCATAACTAATATTACTTACAGTCAGATAGGGCTACATCTCTTTCATAAAAAGTGTTTTTCTGCAATATTTAACCATTGTTGGCAACAATCATCAATATTAATCCTTAACAGCAACATGATAACCAGGCTAGCAGATAAAATGGCTGTTAAAAAAGTAGGAAAAAAAGGAATAATAGGATTGTGGAATTTTAATATTCTCCAGCTATTTATTAAAAAGTGCTTATTTTGTATGTGTTTATTTCTAATAATCAACTGTAGCATTACTTTGCAAAAAACTGTAATTGCTTCTTAATTTCAAATCCCAGTTCCTTTGTGCTGTATACAAAGGTAGGATATTTCTGTACTTATTGTTCACAGCACTCTGTGTAAAAAATCACGTTCATTTCAAGAAGCTGTTATGGTATTGATTCTGGTAAAGACTTCCATTAACTGACCAATCTAAATCTCATAAGTGATGTCAGGATAGTTATGCATTTGCTTGGTTCAAGTATTCAGCCATTATGTTAGAATGCAGGCAGTGTCTGAATATGGCTGTTAAATTATTTCTAAATACCGAACCAGAACAGCTTAACAGTTCTGCAGTTTGAGACTGACACAAAAATGACAATCTGCCACCTCTTTGTTTTTTAAATATTAACGTTGTATTGGGATAGTATTTTTGGAGTAAAAACCTGTGGCACGAGAGGATAAGTGACATAAACAAAGGCAGCTGGGCTGCATGAAATAATGGAACAATAAGGCCCTTACAGCCGTTCTCATCACTCCAGTATGTTAATTAGCATTCTGTTGTGGCCGCAACACTGAAAACATGTAATCTGTATTGGTGTACTGTACAGCTGTGAACACACATTCTTTTTTGTTAGTCCCTAGAGTTAGCCTTGCCATTGGCATATGTGTGTGGGCCAAAAGTCAAACCATCACCGCTAAAATACCACGCTATAGAAGCAAAAGAGATTTTTCTTTTATTTATTTCCATCGTAACCTGTGATGTAATCTGGTTACACAGCTTCTATCTGTCTGCTGGGTTTTTTTTTTTTTACCATTTTGCGTGTGTATATATATGTGTGTGTGTGTGTGCATGTGACTGTGTGTCTCTGTGTGTGTGCATGTGAGGCCAAACTAATAATCTGAAATAAGTGATTTAGAAGATAAAATGTGCTATAAATAAATAAAAGCTTTTTCCTCAATAGAACAGTTTAAAAAGTCCGCCATGAGGAACATAACAGCTATTTTTTCTTTTTCGTGGGTAAAGCTAGTTCGATATTTTTATTTGTAATTTTATTAACGAAAAATAGTTCAGAAATCATCAGTGCTTCAGTGAATTCAGCTGCACAGGCATGGAACGCTTGCTTTTTTTTTTTATTTTGTTATAAATAAGTGAAAAATCAGTGAAAGCAAAACAGAAGAAATATGATTAAGGAAAAAAAAGTTTGCCATTTATACTCCTTTTTAAAAGAATTTGTACTGATGTCAGGATCTCAGCCCACTGTGTCCATGTTAACCTGACTTGACCAGGGGTTAGAGGAGACCACCTCAGGATGATTTGGTCAGATGGAATTCATTCCCCGTTTGAGGGGAGTGGTGTTTCTTTGTAGTGCTCCTGTAATTTAAAAGCGTGCTGACCTCTTCTAATGCATAGGTATTTGCCTAGGAAAGAAGCCTACCTCTTGGATCACAAATTAGATTTAAAATTAAGAAATAAGATTTCTAGTATTTCCTCTTAAAGGTACATTGGCGCAGCGAATATTCACTTGTCAAACCTGTTTGCTGATCTCCATTTATTACCTCGTTGCGATGATCCCTGTACTCACACACACGAAAAAAGAGGTAGGAAAAATTTTTCTTAGAAAATAACTTGCGGTGCTCTTGGGTGAATACATCCTTTATCCATACTCGGATGATAAGAGTGAAGGCTTAGCTCATATTTCTGCACTAATCTACTTCAAACCTGATCTTGAAAAATTACCCTCATTGCACAAAGAAAATACAGCATTTAAGTCACCATGCTGATCAAATTTGGTTCTGCTTTTTGACTGTGGAGGGAACAAATTGTTTGGTGATTCTGTGATGTGAACCAGCGTCCACTAGGGAACCGAGTAAGTTTTTGGGTTTTTGTTTAACCGCTTTCTTTCTTTTCCAAGTAGATTGTAACTCTTTTAACCGGGCAGATACATTATTATAATACCATATTTGTATGCAAAGTATTGAAAGGTTAAAAGAAAGCTTAATACTTTCTATTGCTATCGATAGCATGATTTTAGAATAGGGAAACTAAATATTTAGATTTCGTGCTTGTGTTCCTGTTTTTATGGAAATAAAAATCAGGAATGCTGCTTTAAAAATCAAATTTCTACAGAAATAAAACACAGGCTGTCAAAAAGGGAATAAGAACAACAACGAAAATGTTAGTAGCTGTCTCTGAATTTGTCTTTATAGTGGTAAAAGTATATAATTAATAGAAGAATTTTAGCTCCAGATGTGGCTATACTATAATAGAGCCTTATAAATGCTACAGAAAGAAAAATTGCTTGGAACGAATGAGAACCAAATCAAGAGCACACCTGGGTTTGACAAAGATTGCATTTACTGACTGCTGTGCTATCACATTACAGAGAAAGACCAAGTCTTTGGGAGCAGCTGTAGAGAAAGGCCTGGCAAATCTGCATGCAAATAGCAGCACATTGTTAACTTAATCAGATGCCGAGGAAAAGATGTGCCAGACCATGAGGATGATCTATAAACAAGTACAGAGTCCAGAGAGATTGCGAGGGCTAGGCAGATTAAAAAGGTATACCACAAGGGTTCTGTCCTTGGGTCAGATTCTCCTCTTTTATGTTGCCTGAAGGTTACTGCCATTCAGGCTAACTTATCACAGTGTTTGTTATAGCCCGTTGTAGTAAATTTGTCAAATAGTACCCGGTTTGTTCTTTGCACGGATATAAATAATTGCATATTATTTTGGGAGTTTGGTAGCTCTTTGTTCCTTGGTGGTAGAGATACGGGTATTACTTTCTGAAGGAACAGTGTGTGATTTCATAACTCCCATTAAATAATATTACTGTATAAATGTCCCGGCGTAGTGAGATAAGAAATAGTGTGATACACCATATAAAGAGACAGATCTGCCATTAAAAGAAAATCTTTCTTAGAAACTGAAGTGCCCTGACGAAAATCGTCTGAAGAAAGTTAAAGACACCTGCTCTTCATATTGTTTATTAATATTAACGGGAATATATGTTTAAAATCTTCTCTAAGTCTAATATCATAAAAAATAAAGAAGTAATACTATTTAATCACCCACAGCTTAATAGTGCCTTAGTTGTTTACTGCCATTGCACTAATTGCTCTGTACTAATGTGTTTTTGTGTGATTTCCAGTAGTGCTAAAAGAACTGAGATCCATAACCAATTAAATATAGTGTTTTTATGTTAAAAATATATCTGCTGTAGACAAGCAAATGAACAGTGGTATTCTTTTATAAACAAGAGAGAGTTGGCAGTTGCATAGCTGCAGAGTAATAGGTATTTTTCATTGCATCTTTTCCACAGTGACACCGGAGTAATCTTTATGAATAAGCAAACTGCAGAAAGCTGAGCATTTTATATTATATTATGGGCCAGAATCTCCTCTCATCAGTTATAAATCAGGTGTAAGTTCATTAAAGACAGAGGATTTACACCCACCCAAAAGGGGTGGACTCAGGCCTTTTGTTTCTGCAAATGGCTTTTCTTCTTTTTTTTTTTTTTGGGGGGGGGGGGGGAGAATGTAACTTTTAGAACCTGAAATACAGATTCACCTCGCACGAGCACCTGAGCATGAATATTTCGGCTGTAGCTGCCCCGTGGCAAAGCGTGCACAGGCCACCCGAGCCGAGGGAAGCGGTGCGGGTCCCCGGCTGCGTGGTAGGCAGCAGGACAGCAACGATGTTGGGAGACTTGTAGGAGAGGAAGCAACACCGTTTCTATACTGTAGCGTACCCTGCCAGAGGGTTAATTGAGGAACATTGTTGTTGGCTCCAGAAGGAGCTCGCTGCCTGAGACAGGGCACCGCAGTGGAGACTGCGAGGGTGAGCGAGGTGAGGGGAAATTGGACATAATAGCATTAATAATAATAATTAAAGAGTAAGAGTAACAAAAGAACGCATAACTAATACACCAGTCTCTTGCTTTTTATTACAAAATTAATATTCATATGAATGCTATCAGAGCTATTCAGTATTAAACTGGTAAGACAAAAGCCACATTGTAATATATTATACAGCATATTACAAGATGTTTGTTTCTGTGGATTTTGACCAGCTGAAAACAAACTAACAGCACTACCAAACAGTCTCTTTCCAGGTCTTCAGCACGAGGTCCTCGGTCGGCATAGGATCCCCAGACCCACAGAGCGGGAACGCTCTTCACTGTATATGGGGGGAGCTAATGAGATCAATTAGATCCTCATCCATTGAACTGTAGACAGCTGTTGGTGCATAATAATCATCATTAGAGATGGGTGAATGTGGGATACTTGATTTGCCAGACTACCCGCAGGTATTCGAAAAAGGCCAGGCTTAACTCTTGAGTATTTTGAGTACTTGAGGCCAACGTTTTCTCTGAAGTCTCTCCTGGGGCTATTGATCATAAAAGAAGAAAAAGGTACATCTGAGAGCAAGGAGAGCTAGAAGGCTGCCCGGCTGTTTGTCAGGGCTGGAGAAAGTTGAGCAGATAAACCCTGCCAGCTGCTGTGTAAGCACCACCCTCCTCGGGGCCACAGGGAGCTCGCGAGCAACTCGCCCCAGCCTTAGCTGCCATCCTGGTGTCAAACCGCAGCAGCCACGCTCATCGCCAGCTTCTTGTTCTCTCTTCGCGATAGTTTCCTGGTAAGAGCTGCACCCTTTGTGGGTTTGGCTGGGTTCTCTCTCTGTCCATCCCGGAGTTCGAATATTACGGACTAACAAGGATCACCCCTGTTCTAGTTGTACACCAATGCAACCAGTTTGTGTGTTAATGAAGTTAGTCTGATTTTGGCGTTGCTTTTCGGAGGATGGGTAATGTAAGCTCATCGGTATTTCAGTTGGAGCCTTTAAAGCACCGATAGGCTTTACAAGCACCACTGGCATGTCCAGAGTATGCAGTCACTGTGTTGTGATCTGCGTTGTTCCTGGTTATTAATTTCAGAGTTTTCTTTGTAGCCTAAATAAATGCTTGTAGCATTTGATACTTGTATGTTAAAAAAGTTATAAATCCTCTTGAATGGTGCTGTTATTCGTGTATGTCCTTGCAGCTCCGTATGTTCTGCACTTTTAACCTTTAAAATAATTCTTATAATTAAGAGTCCTTTTTTGAGGCAGTGGGTGCTGGCATTCCAGTAAAGTAAATATGATATATGTTACCACTGTTTAGTTTTGATTTGCTAGTGTACGTAAACAATCCACTTATTTTGGTGGGCTTCCTTATTTGTTTATACTCCTTAAAATAAGTGTGATTTTTCCATTGTGAAATGATGGTATCTGCCTGGTTAAGTCATGTTAGTGTTTATGAGAGTTTAATAAAAACAGCCCAGCATTCATGGGATAGTGAGAATTGGAGTGAAAGCAAATATGTGCAAGAGAGAAAGTGTGAGTGAGATGAGATCTTCTGAATCCTAATCCGAGTTTTTGACAGTGCTTCTGGCATATTCTTATGTCACTCACTACTGTTGTCTGATGTCTAGCCTGATGTCAGTGGGTGTATACACGAGCAACAGATTTGGCCCTGATTTGGAAAAGAATACTTAGGTACCCTGCGAGTTGCTGTGAGGATTAATTTGTTAATGTTCATACAACACTCGGAATATATAAAGTGCTGTGTGAGGGTTTAGTAGTATTAAGACCCCACGCATCACTTATGTATCCTCAGTATCTGTACAGACTGTGGTTTTTGCTAGTAGTGGACTAGTAGAGCTTAGAAGGGAAAAAAAGGAAACCGATTATATGGTTCCAGCAACGGGCGAAATAAAGCAACTGGTGAAATGTGCTCTATTCTACGTGCACACGGATAATATTTGGGTAGATGGTCACACAGTATCAGCGTGCAAATATTTATCTGTTTGCAAAGAGAATCTCGGCCTTTATTGCCCAGTGCTGCGAACTGTTATTCTTGTAAACACCACTGGATTTCTCGTATGCATAAAGACTATTTTTAAGACTAAGGGTCTGTGGAAGAAGAATCTAACGTATCGTTTTAGATTAAATTGACTGGACTGGTTTTATGGCCTAGCACATTTTTGGTGGATCAACTAGTTGATTGCACTTGAAGATTCATTTGCATAGTGGTCTTTCCTTAGACTTGCTTTCATGATATGTGCAAGAACAAATTAAGCTTGCGCACTTGAAACACATTGAATATCCGAGACAATGGCTAGATAGCAGGTAATAGGAATCTCTTAGTTCTCTTTGATGGTTGCACTGTCATCATCAGGTTGGTTATAGCAGCTGCTCCTTTCTTGCCGGTCAGTTTTATTTCCTGTTCTCGAATAATCTCTCTCATTCAGAGGAAGGCAAAGACAGCCATCTTCTTGAAAGCCAGTAAAATGGGATAAATGAAAGTGCTGAAAGAAGACATCAAGCCAGACGTTCTCTCTGTCCAGCATGGCCGGACTAGGGTTCAGACGCTGCTTTAGAGATTTCACCATACTTTTTATTAGAGATGTATCTGTAATGAAGTATCATGAGATGAAATATCAGTATCACCTGGGGAAGAGCCAGCAATGAAAACGTGGTTTGGGCTGTGACATTTCAATGCATTCATTAATCAGAAGACATTTTACCTCTGTGATTCTGGATTATCCAGGCTGTTCTCAGCCTCGGTAGTGGAAGGCAGCGTGGAAGCCCGACGAGTGCAGCAGCACCGTTCCTGACGCTGCCTGAGAGGGGCTCTGTACACGGTGTGAGCAGGACACTGCCGAACCCCGACCTCAGCTCTGCACAAGTATGTGAAGTTTCTTTCTAATTTTGATTTTTTTAACTAGCTTAGTTCTTAAAAGTAATCATACTGTGGTTTGTGAAAATGAAAAGAGGAAAATCTACGTGAGAGCATAGGCAGGGGAGTGCGAGATCCTCACGTTCACCTTTCTTCTCACCAGTGCTGTTGTCTTCCAAATGGAATTTACTTTCCTTCAATTTTTTTGATTCCTTCTCTCCACTGGGTGCCTCGCTGTAACCCTGAATGAATGTGTCTGACAGGCGGCCCAGCGCTGAGGCCCCAGCATCACGTGGCAGTTACGCATTGTAAGATGTAAGAGAACGTGGTACGGGAAGAGCAGTGACGTGCGATCAGCTCAGATGGTGACATGTTTCTCCTCCTCTCCCTATACCAAAAGTTATAACATCATGTTGTGGTCACAACAGTCAGCAATTAGCATGAACCAAGCAACATTATGGTTATAACTGGTTACAGGTTACAATTACAAAGGTTACCACTGTGAGGAAAATTAATTGGCAATATTTTCTTAATGTTTTTGCCAACTACAAGAATTGAAAGAACAACGTTCTTTTATGTCCTTCCCCCATCACTCCAGCTCTTCCCAGATAATTCCAGTCATTCATCTCTCCAACTCAGAAGCGTTTTAAATTAAGCTAAAGGGGGAGGTGATCATCACCAAGTAATTATAATTATAATCGGAAGCAAAACTTGAAATGCGGTCTCCCAAGGTGATGCAGTTATTCCTGGGTGTCAAAGCAAATCTCCCTCTTCTCCCTGCCCACTGTGTCTGGACATGGAGGGCAGCTGGAGCCTGACCCTAAAGTACAGTAGTGTATTGTGGTAGTCTGCTGGTATCAGAAATGGAGCAGGACAGGGTGGAAGCAGTTGGGATCTCCCAGTGTCTAGACCAATTAACTCCACGTGTGTCCTGATATCATCAGTTGTGATTGAAGCTGGCATTTTTGTGGTCCATGCTGTCTGATTTTCTGATGGGCAAAGAGGACCCATCCTGTAGCTGACTTAAGCTTCTCTCAGGTGGCATTCCAGTTTTTGAACATACCTTATTCTAAAGTAAAGCAACGTTCATAAAAGACAAGATTGAAAGGCACAGCATACTTTAAGTCAGAGCTTTAAACAGTACAGCTGTCCTGAACAGAGAACCCGAAGTTTTGTCTTTAATTCATCTGCTTGCACAAAGATTGCATGGATGTGAGTGTTCCATTGTCCGTAGGTGCTCTCCATTGCAGTCCTCTCTGGCAAAAGAGACTGAAGCCTTTTTTAGTGCTAATGACTATATATAAATACAGCATTGACATACAGAATGTTTATAATCTTGACTACTGTGTAGTCTCCCCATATTTTTTTGGTAAGTAGCCTCTGGCGACCACAACTACTACATACAACATTTATTTTTTTTTTTTTTTAATACTGTGACTAATGACCGTGGGGATGCAGGAGTAGAAGGCAAGTATAGTGTATGGGACTTCCAAACTTCTGCTGCTTCAGAATTCTTTAGTAAATGTCACAGAAGTGTAGTCTGTTGTAAACATACAAAATTGTATTAGTGACTTTATTATTTTTTCCAATTATTTTGTTGCTGAGTGTGTTTCTGTTAGCAAAAGCACCTCTGAACAGTATCATATTGCTTCCCGCGTTGATCTGGGACTTGTAAGAGGCTAGATCATTATCACTCATCTTGTAAATGTTTTGTTCTACTTGTGGGTATATGTTTGACCGTCTTCACTGTTGCTGAAGTTTTACCCAGGTTGCATCTCAAAGGTGCTGGCACAACTTTTTCATCTAGGCTTTCTTCCTACATGCAAAATAGATATTGTTGCAGTGCTCTCGTCAAAAGAAAGTTACCTAACCGTGACCATTTCTACACTGCAACGCACCAAATCCAAGTTCTGTGCTCTCAGCAATCCCGTTAGTCCAAAGCAATGGGCATTTTTTTTTTCCCATAGCTGTGACATAGATTGAATTCCCATCCATTATCTTCACAAAAAGTGATGGCTCATTTTTCAAAGTACTGATTGGCAAAAATTATGTGGATGACTGTTTTTAATGATGATTATTTTTGTAGATGGGTTATTTGCTATGCTCTTCAAGTGCTCCCCAGGCTTTGACTCCTGATGTTGTCCAGGCAATCGAGCTGGTATACCATAGCCTGTTTAACTAGCCTCTTGGGAGACTGTTTGCCTGCTCACTCACCGAAATTGGTGTTAGTGTAGTGTGTGGCGTGGAAAGACTCACTTCAGTTAAGGCAGTATGTTCCAGATCAGGGATTTAGCATTTTTTTGGTTTTTGTTGTTTTACATGGTTTCCCTATTTAGAAGCTGCTGTTGCTGGGTGACTGCTTATAACTTTAGAAAGCCATAGCCTGGCCGAACAGATCGTGTCACAACTCTAAACATTAGAGGTAGAATTGCATCCGGTGTCTGTTGTTGCTTCTTGTTCTGTCAAGGCTGGAAAACTGCTAACTGGTTTGATAAGCAGTTAAAACATCATCTGAAAGAGGAGCATGAAATAGGCTGGATTTGTACTTGGTGGGAGCTCTGTAATGGCAGAAGTGCACACGATCAGATATTCCTGACCTCTACCAATGGGCTATTGGCCCGTCTGCTGCTCCGAGTTTTCGCTGTCATCAGCTGTGCTGCCAGGGTCTGCTCTCGCCAACTCTTCTAAGCCATGGCCAGCTTGCTGGGAGCAGAGACCGCTGGGCTCCTCAGTGCAGATTTCAAGCAGAATGGCAACTGGCGCAAAGCTCTTGCCTTGGCACCCTTCAGTCATCCAGGTTCTGTTCTTTATCCCTCTCTTCCCAGTTTTTCTCTTGCCTTGCCAAAGAAATGTGGCACTAGCAGAATCTTCCATTCTGGGCAATTATTTTAGGTACTCTTTGCCAGAAGACCCAGAATTAGGGTTTTGCCTCAAATTAGTTCCAGAAAAGAATCTGAGGAAAGGGAGACAAGAGGATGGATTTGTCAGCTTTGGTGTTGGCACTCTTAGGGCCATGTTTGCTGGCTCATTTTTTCTACCTTGTGAAACTTTAGGGCAGTCCAACAAAGAGTTAGTTTCTCTTGGGACTGCAGTCCCCGTTCTATCAACCCAAATGGCTTGCTTCTCTCTGGAGAAGCCAAAAAATTCTAGCAGTACCTGCTCGCAACAGGCTTCTCCAAAAGCAAACTGGACATGAAGATGAACTTTGGGCATACCTCTTTTGTTCTGAAAGCTGTTTCAGTGAACAAAGGCAATGGAGAGCTTTTGCTTTTGGAATAGTTCCCTGTTTAACTGGTGAAAAATTCAATTTGATCTCAGATCCCTGCACAGCCCCCTCAGAGCAGCCTCCCAGAACTGAGGATATTCTTGTCTGTAAAGTTTGTTCCCCCTAAACAGCACTTCAGAGCTTGAAGCAGAAGTCATGAATTTTTGCAGAATTTCTTCAGAAGACCAGAATTTGTAGTTAAGCGTACATTTAGCATGCTAAATGCACGGTCAACAACAGAAAGAGAAAAATGCAACTCCTTACACTCTTTGGACTGTCTTAAAGAAAGCAATGAATTGTCCATTTTTCTCCTTCTCAGTTTTGGTAGGAAACCCTGAGCACTTAATGTCTCTGGCTCCTGCTGTGAATAAGCACTACAGGTTCTCCCAGAAGGCTGTGGAGCCTTGGCTCTCGGCTCCCGGACTTGACCCAGCAGAAGCTGCTTGAATTCTCCTCTGCTGAAAGTGAGCGCAATCCTATTAAATATTCTGCGGAAGAATGGGGTGGGGTGGGGGGTGTCCCTTTAAAAGCACTGGGTTAGTAGCAGCACAATTAGACTTTACTGTCTGTAGTTCCTACTATACCTCTGAAGCACTTGTATGGAATGGATGCTTCAAATTAAGTATGACCTGGTTGTCCAATCCCAATTACCTAAAGAATCCCTCAATTTGCTTAACAATTCCCTCACAGCTATTATGGCTCTGACTGATTGTCCCCAGGACTCTCTTAGGCTTACAGCTAATGTAATTGATTCTTCAGTAGTAGCCTGAAGGGCCATTTGGCTTCAACAATGGTCGGGAGATTTTTATTTTTTTTTTTAGCTAAGTTAAGAGAATGGTTATTTTTTATAGTGGTTCTGGTTTTGAAGGGTGAGGGTGGAGGGAATCATCTGGACACCACTTGGAACAACAATCCCTGCCAGATGGGGAAGTATTTTCCTTGGGCTCTCAGTTAAATTGGCTTTGGGTGGAAGGTCTATGTAGACTTCAAACCCAAATTTGGGTGAGTATTTCTGAAAAAAAAACTGTAGTGAAATCTTCATTCTGACATTTTCCTCTCTTTCTTCCTCGTAGTCGAAATGGTAAGAATGTTTGGTTTGTTTTTTTTTCTTCTGTACCTGAATGAACATCAGTCATGATAGATGCATCGTTTCAGTTATGACAAAACTATCAATCCTCAAATGGTCTCATGCAGAAGGACCGTGTATAGGTGTTGATTATTAGCTTATGGAAGAGGTCTTTGACACTGTAAAGTGGATAGTCTTTTTATCATCGAGGACTAGGTTATAAAATTCAGTAGACTGTGTTAGCAAATTACATTAACAAGGGCGCTCATCTCATGCTATCATGTTGGGATCTTACATTCTAAGTTTCATTGCCACTTTTTTTGGATGTTTGTACTTTTCACTGGGGAAAACTGGATAGCTGTGAACACAAAATTCCATCAAAATAATTTCCACAAACTTCACCCCATTTTTTTTCACCCAATCCCACAAAACCATAACTAGAACACCCACTGGAAGTAGCAGGAGATCAGTTTAAAGCAGATAAAAGAAATATTTCTTGACACGGTGAATAGTGAACTTCTGGAACTTGCTACCAAGGGAATTTGGAGAGGCAGGCAGCATCAGCAGGCTCAGAAAGGGATTAGACAGATTCATGGAAAACAGCTCAATAAACAGATAATAATAAACAGGTCAATAAACAGCTAAAAAACAATGCCATAGCTTTGAGTCATGAAGGGCACTAACTTCCTGCATATCTAGAACCTTAGAATTAAGGTACTTAGACACTACCTTGTTGAGAATGATAGAGATGCTCAGAATTTCTTTTTCAAAGGTATAACTGGTATTTCTCAACTGCTTGGTTCACGCTGGCCGGGATGGTGTAAAAAAGTTCTTGGGTTTACATCACTGAGGTAAACTAGTGCCTCATCCTTTTTTCATATCTTTCATTTCCTATGGAAAGAGGGATGCGCTTCGTTTGGGAAATGAGAGAGAACAGCTATTTGAGAAGGTATGAGAAGGAGGGAAGAAGAGAAAGGGAACTGGAATCTGCCTGAACACAGGGTCAAAGTGAAAGCTTACCATGAGTGTCTTTTCTGCCTGAAACCTGTAAGGAAGGAAATGACTCCGTTAGTGGGGATTCTCAAAGGAATGGTTCACTAAAAATGTTATGGAGTTTGGATCTCTACAGCTCTGGTGGTCTGTGAGAATGCGAGATTCTCAGAAATGTCTTCAAGTCCAGAACTGTACCTAGTGTGTACCTCTTAACAAGGCAGACTGGGACCTTACTGGGAAATGGAGGACCCCACTGCAGTATTAGTGCTCAGATCCCCCCAAAAAAAAAAAAGGAATGCTGGGCAGAGTATATGTTGTCTATATTGCTTAATGCATTTTAAAAAGATGATGTCAACATTAATTACTAAAATGATGTACTTGCCAACAGAATAATGCACAATATTCCCCACCTCGCTTCCATGTGCTGTCCATTAATTAACGTCTTTACAAAATGAACCTTCTAAGTAACAATTTAGTCTTGATTCCTGTAAAATATGATTTTGAAAAAAGTGCTCATGGCAAAGCAGCGGAAACGCCAGCTGCCCTTTGGTGAAACACTCACTGTAATTTGGGTTATAGAACACTATTTTTCCTGCACAAGGTAAGGGAATATTGTCTAAAAGTTAGGTTATTGGTGTTTGCTCCTCACAGAAGAGGCATAGGGATCTTGAGAGAATTTCATTCTCTGGAAAGACGGGTGTCTAATTTAGGTAGACGGGATGCTGGAATGGCTGCAAATAGGTGAGATAGATCCTCTCCTAAAAAAAGACTAGAATAAAAACAGAAAGTGCAAGTCATAGCATGTGCCTGACCATATCTTAGTCTGGCAGAGAAATGGCTCCAGCCAATACCAGCAGTGTTTGTTTACAAGTTACGTTTTCCTCGTCCCCTGTTCTGTATCTGCAAAGTGACTCTGCGTCTGCTTGAGATTTCAAGTGTATTGAACAAACTTGTCTGTTGCCTGATTGAAAACTCACTTTGATTCCCTCTTTACCTGGTGAAACTTACTTGTTGCCAGGAATGGTTTATAACATACCAAGGACCACTGATGCTCTGCCTTATAGAAACATTAAATACAATAGAAAAAAAACCTAAAACATTTCTGGTTAGTGACATCTCTCACAAGCAGTGCTGATGTTTTGCAGTCTTAAATTAAGAAGGTATTTCAGCCCATACTTAAGTTTGGGCAAATTCATAAATCTTATGCAAGGCTGCGGAGTGAAAGTCCATGAGTATCGAGTGAGGATACAGTAGCAATATTAATGTGGCCATTGTGTGCATTCGGCTTGGCTATTCCAAAAATTTGTCATTGTAAATGCTTATTAAACTGTCTCCCTTCCTGTATAGGAAGTCTTCCAAACGAACTGATACCTCTTGACCTTTGAAAGAGTCCCTTAGGTATCCCAAAGGTATATGGACCACAAGAGGGAAAATATTTTTCCGGATACATAGGAACTGTCAACTGATTGCCATGGAATGTCCTAGGCAATAAGTAGAAGGCCCGTTGATATTGTTGAAATCGGATGATAACTAGGAATTGTTCTGGGAACTTTTTGGGAAAAGTGCATACTTATTTTTGATTGATCATTGTAGTTGCTTCGTGAAATTATCAATTGCATAAGTTTTATTTGTAAACATTTTTTGCCAAGGGCTTTTTTTTATTGTTTTTATTTCTATTGTAAACTTCTGGATGTCAGTTTCCCATATATTTTTCCTTCATTTAGGGAACATGCAGACCTGACTGCAGGCTAAGTTATAAAATAAATGTGTTTTGTGTGCATTTTGCAGGTATGTTACTCCTCACTATTATATAGTTTGTGATATGAGTAGACATGGCTACACCAGAAAAAAAAAAAAAGCTTTTAGCATGTTCAATATGTCAAGGCTGGAAGACTTAAAATTAGCCACACCAGTTTTTCACTGGTATGTGTTTTGTAAGCGGTGCCCGTTCTCTGCAGAGAAGATTCTGTTGAGAGCGTGTGTCCCCTCCTGCGTGCACAGCGCGTTGTATCTGCTCCCTGCTCCTGGCTGGTGAGATGCCCATTACCTACAACAGAAGCAGATTCATTGGTCTGAACGCAATCTTACCTTGCTGTACAGAGCAAAGCAAAGATTTTAGTTTTAGTCTCTAAAAAAACTAGGAAAATAATTACGATTAGGAATAATTGCAGTGCGTTGTTGTTTTGTCACTGTTTTTTCTGTCTTGTATCACTGTGGCCTCTAATCAACTTCTTTCTATTGTACTGATGTATCCCAAAATTCACTGAGTTGATG
Organism: Charadrius vociferus; assembly: GCF_000708025.1. Taxonomy (NCBI): domain Eukaryota; kingdom Metazoa; phylum Chordata; class Aves; order Charadriiformes; family Charadriidae; genus Charadrius; species Charadrius vociferus. The sequence continues at coordinate 2,515,020 of NW_009646847.1, read as the reverse complement.
GCAGCAGTGCCACCAGTGGAAAAGCAATCCACTATCAGTGAAATAACGCATGAAAAACTGGAAACTCCTGGGGATGTCTTTTTCCAGTAGATTTTTTTATTTTTATGTTCACTCATGAAACCTTGTAGAGCCAGTCATTAATGTGTAAGGTAGGACAACTCGTTCTCCCCGTATTCCAGCTTCTTGCTCCATTGCTACTTAGTACTACAGAGAAATTTTTTTAGGCAGGAAAAAGAAGGGTGAAAATCTTGCCAATCTGTTAGAGTAAGAAAGAGAAACCCTGGAACAGTGGGTTGCTGTAGTTATGTGGTGTGTGGCTTATAGGGAACTTACAAAACATTTTAAAGAAAAAATTCACCCATGTGTAAGTCATACGTTACAGTACAATGTTGTTTGGTTTTAGTTCAGATTGTTTTCAGTTATTGACAGTCATTTTGCAGGGAAAAAACGTTTAACTAGAAATACTTATGGTGATTTTTGTGTTCTGTGTCAAAGACTGCAATGAAAGATAAAGGGAAAAAGGGTAAATTAAATCTTTTCCTGTGTATGTGGTTGTCATTTGCATCAATAAGCTCCACATATCTATGGATTCAAGTTCCACCCTGAGATCCATTTATGGGTATAAATGTTTGCCACTGATTCAGCATGGGCTGGAACCAAAATTCAGGAAGGTTATTGGAAGACTTGTCACCAAGTTGGTTTTGGATTGGGTCCATCATGTATATTTTTAAAATTTGTATCTCCCACTGTTTTAAGTCTCCGTATCTCTGCATCTCATGGAATTTGGTTGCTTTGTAATTTTTATTATTTATTTCTGCCAGCCCCATATCCTGTTGCACATTTGGTGGGACTTCCACGGCAAATAGGCCCTAGGGAAAAGTCTTGTAGCTTTCCGTGAAAAATTTGACACAGGTGTTTTAATGGAAATCTGGCAAAACAAATTGCAGTTTGAAATATCTGAGTTTCTGAACCCTGGCAAAAGACCACAGAACCTAGCAATACCGATCCCCACACCCAGATTACCAATTGTCAGCTGCTCTATCTGTCTCTGTAGTAGTTCCTGCCTCACAGTGTGCGAGAAGCAATGTATTAGTTTAGCCCTAATGAAACCAGTGAAATATGTCTTTCACTGAAAGCTGTACTAAGTTTACATCACGTTTGCCAGGAGCATGTACACTAAAAATTACTGTGAATCAGTTAACTTGTGCTAACATGTTACTCTGTGATAAGTTGTTGTGAGCCAATTTTCTGATCTTGTGTATCTGTAAATGTTATACTGAATTTAACTTGACTTTAGATGGTTATATTTGAGAAGAGGGAATTCGGTCTCTTGCTGTTTGTTATTAGCTATAGGACCTCGAATGAGGTCAGAGCTCCATTGTGCTAGCGGTAGTGCAGCCAGAGGCTTGGGGTGTTATTTCAGTAACTTCATCATTCTGATTTAAAGAATTGAGTTTAAATTAAGGATTAAAAAAGAAAAGAAAAGAAAAGAAAAAAAGCGTTGAGGCTGACTATAATGCTGGTAGGGAAATTATGATAAGCTGTTTTTCAGGGGTGAAAGAGAGGGGGAATACAGATGCTCTTACAGGACAAATTGTCCAGTGGACAAAGCCAGTCCAGTTCCCTCCATCATTGCATTTTGTCTCAAGAAAAATTATCTGTTCAGGAGGGATTTCACGATACCAGCTCATTCCCAGTTAATTCAGGTATTTGAAAACAATCACAATAAAAGAGGTTTTCCCCATTTCTCTCTCTCTGAAAAACTGTGTAACTGTTATGTTTGTTACAAGTTTTGCAAGAGATCTGAAAGTCATCTGTGGTTCTCCGACACTTGTGAGAATATTTTAAAGATGTTGAAGCAAAATTGCTATTGTAAAAGGAAGCATGAAAGCTTGTGTACTTTGGGACATATGTGATTTTTTTTCTTTGCAGTTTTTTTATTCTTGGTTAAGAAATTTACTTGTTTAAGAAATGAAGTTGTATAATAAAAGACACATATTAATAAAGTTGGAAGTAAAACATGTTTTCCTAATACATTGGCAGAATTATTCAAGATCAGTTGACTCTTCTGTAAATATGGCCTTAAGGACAGGAGGACCTTTGGTTTCATTGCTGTACAAATAGCATTTGCATAAATTCAAATTGTCTACGTCCAGTTTTCAAACCCAACCAACTTCTTAGCAGCATTTCAAACTTCATAGTTGCATTGTATTGGTGCTGATATTTGGGGTCTGTTTGATACTCTGTTCATATTTTCTGTGAAGGATACAGTTGGACATGTTCAGATCTTCATGTAGCTAAAATTCTATGTTTTATAGGGTAGTAGAGGGAGTCACTTTCTTCCAGCCTCTTGATCAGAAGACAGGAGAGTTTAACTTCATCAAAGTAGAAATAGATGACTGAAAACTTTTCTTTTTATTTTCTTTTTTTTTTTCCGAAATAAAAGACTGCTGTAATTCTAACAAAGTGCAGAAGAGTGCTCTTCATGCATGAACGTATGACTCTCAAGTAGGAGTCCACTTTTTTGTTTGTTTGTTTTAGTACTGGGAGAAAAAATACCCTAAAATTATTTTAGTACTGGGGGAAAAAAATCTAAAACTGTTTTTGAAGCTACGGAAAGGCTTGTACCTGAACAGTAATAGGAGATGCTTTTCTCCCAGTTGGACAGTGTGCTGATCAGTCAGCTGTGTCTGAGCCTGGGAATGAGGAAGATTCTCCTCCCTGACCGGGAGAATGGGGGTTGAGGATTTGTAAAGCACCTTGCAGCATCCCATACTGCTTTTGGCCTTGGCACAAGGCGCTGGTCAACGTTCCTACAAAGATGATTCACTTTGCGTTACCCATTTGGTAAAGCTTCAGTTGCTCTGTAAGTTAAGCCTTACATTATCATTTTTGAGAAATCTAACAATAACAGCCTACCAGATTTCTGAGAATAATAGCGGTGACCAACTGTGCAGGTCAGAGGAGCTGTGAGTGTGCATTTGTGAGGACTTCGGCTCTCCTTTGAGAATTTCAGACAGAAGCTTCTATTAAAGTGCAAAGTATTGTTATTATCTTTGTCCTTTATACATATTTAAATAGTACATGATAATCATCTCTGTGAACTCTTAACTATTCATAAAGGTGGCTGTCAGTTAGAGGCCTGAACCAGTACTCCAGATCCAAATACTTAAAATGATAGATCATGTTGTAACCTTCTGAGAATTATTCATAACCTTTGTGTAGGAGGAGTTTCCTTTTAAAAGATAGGCTTTGTAGATGATCAGTAAGTGGGGGATTTAATTGTTCTGTTGGGATAATGATATCCAAGAATGGAGGAGAAACTTTGCCAATTGAAAGTTCTCTTTGGAGATTTACCTGAGGGAAGAGTGGGAGGCAGGGAAGGTGAAAGGTGGTTGGACCCTTTACCTTCATCCTGTTTGGTGGAGCAGCATCTGATCATATGGCACAGGGAGTCCCTACGACTACCTCTAGGTTACAGCTTCAGGTACCTCTGTGCCGCCTCCCCCTTACCCTCAAAAATGGTCAAGGAAGTCTACGAAATCAAGTTGGGTAGAAACTTGGTTTCCCCAAACCATGAAAGTTTTGAGAACCTGATACCACTGTAGTTTGTAGCTTGGTCATCAGAGCAACTACCTAGTTGGCACAAAAATTCAGGTTGGAGTCTCCAGGTTGAGTGTAATGGAACAGACGTTTTAAAACACAAATTTCCCAGTCCACAGGGGCTTCCCAAATACCTTCCTCTTGGGCTGTTGGATGTTCTTTGCCCACTTTTTCTTTTTTACTTTAACCAGAATTTACTAGATCTAAAAAAAAGCCCTCAAAACACACCGTTCCCTCTACGAATTTAATCAGCAGTAGCACACACTGACAATCCGTGCAAGAGGTGCCTAGTCTTGCCCTGCTGCTTATCCGCCGTGAGCTCAAAGCCACGCGCTTCTTGGTGCGCAGCGATCAGACGGAGGTGATCGCCACCACCAGCCCTGTGCGGAAGGGGCCGACCGGAGGCCCGGGAATAGGGGCAGCACCTTCTCTCCTCTCAGTCCATCACGCGGGACTGTGGGGTCTCGGCACGTTTTCCCAGGGGTTTGCCAGAGCGCGAGCGTCGCCTGCTTTCACGCGCGGCTGCATCCCCTTTGGTGCTCAGCAGGCCTTGCCGGTACAGGAGAGTGCAGTCTGTGCTTCCATGCACCAGCGGGCTCGCGTCCTTCCCGGAGAATTTCATTCACGCTGATGGAGGGAGATGCTGTACTTTTTTCCTTTAGTTTATTTTACCCTCTTGGTATGCAGAGTATTCTTTGTTAATCTTCCTTATTTATTTAAATGTTAATTGGTCCTTGTTAATTTGGTTTTCTGTGCTGAAAGCCAAGGTCAACAATGAGTCCTTCCATGTTAGCTCTTAGTGTGATTACAAGGTAGTGTAATGCGTCTTGGAAAAAAGTAGCAAGGAGCCTTCCCCCTGTTTTTAATGTAACCTTTGTGTTAGGCAGAGGTTTGGAGGTTGAAAGAGAGAGAGAAAATGTATGTTCAACGCAGACTGAAGGGTCTTATTGATTGAAAGGGACTGTTAAATTAAAAGACAGTTGTTTTGAAAGCAAAATATCACTTGACCCCAAAGAGACAGGCAATTGCGGCCCTGGGGTTAGGTGTAATAACAACAGTGCTTTTGGTATGGGAATGCTAACAGTTGACCTGAAAGACAGATTTATTTTTTTATTTTTTACTTCACTGTTTGTATATGCAACTTTCAAACTGCTGCTTTTGTTACTCTAAGAGCAATCTCTTCTGAGAACACCTTTTTTTTTTTTTTTTTTTCTGGAATGGCCATTTTATGAGATAAAAGTAAGATTTTTTTTTTTTTCTAAAACAGATTCTGTTCCATGGGGCAAAACAAACAGAGCTATCATAACACTTTAAATAGTAATCAAATATGTTTTTCTGTTTGCATTCAAAAGGGTGGAAAGGTAAGTTGACAAGATGAAAGAAGGAACCAGATTTGTGTATCCCCCCCTTCCCCAGTAACAGGTATAGAGTTTTAGAAAAGACTTCAAGGCAAAAAGAAAAAAGCATAGAATATACTGTTATGGTGTTATTTTTGTCTTTCATTTTTATGACAACTTATTTGTACTTAAAGGAATCTTTCCAAAGAGTTAAGAAGCATCATTAAATAAAGACTGTGAAATGTGCAATATGGCTTATTTATTTAAATGTTAATTGGTCCAACGAACACTTCTAATTAGCTCTATATTTGCTTAGCAAAAAGTTTTACAAATTCCAATTGTGAAAAGCAGCTATTTTGAGCTGGTAAGCATGTTGCAGAATCAGCTATGATTTTTCTATAGTTCTCAGCCCTTGAAGGCACAATTTAATTTTTCATGTATGCATACTAGCAACGGTAAACACTTGCGAGTGTAAAGAACCTTCTTTAATTAGCTGCACAACAATTAAAGGATTCACAAACTAAATTGAACCCTGTCTCTGTGCTTACTAGCTGAATTCTACCACCTGTCACAACAGCACTTTGTTCAATCTGTTATGCAAAATCATTATAGCAATATAGCTCAGGAAAAAAAAAGAGAAAACAGCAATTATTTCTTACTTTTCTCTTGAATGGGTTATTTTGGGTTATACTGATGTCAGGTTCATTGAAGCTAACCTTTTGAAATCTGTAACAGCATAATACTTATATGGCAGGCTTAGAGTAGCTAGAAGAATATTTTGTTTTACCCTTTTAAGAGCAAGTGAGGCACATCCTTAAAGTACGGTACTTTCTCTGATCATTTGGAGGAAAAAAACAACCACCAAAACTGTGCGAACTCCTACAGCAGCCTGTTATTTCTGTTCGTCAGACAAAAAAAAAATGACCAACATCTAATAGTACAACATACTCTGTTATTATTAAAGCTTGTAAACCAATACGAAAACTAGTTTTAAAAAGCACTGGTTTCCTAGACTGGGGGAGAGATGCCCTTCTAGCTTACCTGTTCTGGCTTCTGACATTTGTGATTATTCTTCACCTCTTGAAAATATAATAGCACATAAATGTAAAACTTGAAAATACTGGACTTATTTATGTGCTACCTTTATTTTTCCTTCAAGCAGCAGTGGTTGAAATTGAAGAAGTTTTGTGTCTCTAGAGAGGACTCTCATCTCTCCCTCGTTTCGATTGCACCCGTTCAGAGTGAGCACACAGGGGCCGGATGCAGGAACGCGTTGGAAGTGCCAGTTTTCACCCCAGTTGATAGGAGTCAGGCTCCTACTGCTTCGGGAGACCTGGCTTGGGGTGTACCAAACTTCAGGCATCATTGAACCCGCTCTGTTTCTCGGCAGGGCACGGCCCGCTCAGCCTCCCTGGGCAGTAGTCTTCCTATTGATTTTGTGTTGAGTGTAATTGGAGGGCACAGGCGGAGGCTCGAAAGGGTCACAGCGGTGTGGAAGGCCAACCGCTGGAGGAGGGCTGACTGCTGGGGAGGAGGTGGCCACGGGGCAAGAAGGATGAGAGCCCACAGCGGTGCCTCGGGTTACCTGCCCAGCTGCTCCTCACTCCAGCTTCGCGCAGGGAGCAATCAGGCGTTTCCCGTGCTGGTTAAAATTCCCAGTGAAACCAGTCGCGGGTTTTTGCTGTGTAAGGAGTATGAGGCTGAATTTAGCGAGGAAGACCTGTTTACGTTTCTCTTTATTCTGCTGTGACAGCTGACAGGAATGCGCGCATCGCTGCCAGCTTTCATGCAGGAGAGGTACAGGTACGTTTTGTGCATACGCTCACCGTAGCTGAGGAGCTGAAAGTTAAGCTGCCTGCTGACAGCTTCCTGAAATCATATCAATAACATACTGTTAGCTCTTGTGATTGAAGCTGAAAGAGTCTGCTGTTGGATAAAGGATACATGATACGGGCGTTTCATAAGCTAGGGATATAAATGAATAACTCTGCCCATTCACAGGACTTACTTTTTTTTTTTTTTCAGTATAATTTTTATACCATTGTCATTTCACAATATTTTTGGAAAATCCAGAAAGAGAACAAAGAAGTCCTTTAGAAACAGTGATTTTTTTGTTGTTTTTGGTAAAAAAAAAGTCACTAGGAAAATAAAAGTCAACAAGCAAAAACTGAAAAAGGACTTCTTTTTTGTGACTTAAAAAAAAAAAAAGAAACTACAAAGAAGCCTGATGCTTTGATTGAATGTGACTTAAATTCTTAGATAATTTTGCACTGAAGTATGAGAAGTCACAGTTTGCTATATACGTCCCCTTCTTGCTTTCTCACATTAAATAAGAATAGCTGGTCCATTCAGAAGTAGAAAATGGAGGAGATGAAAATCCTTTTAATTAACAAGAGAGATATAACAATCTCTATATTTGTAAGCGGAGGTGCAAGGCGCTGGAAATCAGTACAACAGAAAAATGAGTTTCTGCTTGGGCAGGTGAAGCGATAGAGAGGTTTCGTGTGAGAAGTCCTGAGGGCCCCCAGCTTTGGGACTTTGGTACTCAGTCCTGTACCGTGGGGAGCACTTCGATGTCCTATTGCAAGCAGCGGGAGCCCGCTCGCCGCCTCCTGAACTGAACCACCAAGTCTTTCCCCCTCCTTTTGTCTGGCTTTGTATTTTGCTTGAGATTACCTCGATTCACACAGGTTTGCAGCAGTGTAAATTAACACTGAGTGAAGTTTTACGTGAGCTGGAGAAAGTGAACACAAACCGCTCATTTGCACAGACTATTCAAGAGGCTTGAAATAGTTTCACTGAGAGTTAGTTACCTTTATTTGCATATTGTATCGAAAACTCTTGCAGTAAAGCACTCCCTGTTGGTCCCCGGTCCTTCTGATAACAACTGTGAGCTGCTCTCAGCCTGCCACGGGACTGAAGCCTCCGGGGATCCTGTCAGTCACTCGAAGGAGTTTGGGCAGGGCTGTACGTGGCCAGAGCTGGCGGTTAAGGATATATTCCGGTTAGCGGAGTCCATCTCCCACCTGACTTTGCAGCCGTAATTGAACTTGCCAGGGTCTGTCATCCTGTGATTGCATTTATCAGACTTTCCTTGTCAGCTTTGTTGCCACTCACCTATCGACCGCGATAGGTTGTCTTTTCAGCCAAGGGCCCGGAATGTTGCAATTAATATCAAAATTATTTAAAGGATTTTTATCCTGCAGATAGCTTTGAAATATGTTATTGTATTTTTATAGCATTCCTCCTCCCCCGCATTCATCTATCTGCTATGTGTCTGCCAAGTTTTCAGTGCCCTTTTTATTAATGATCGAAGCTATTGTGCCCAGATAAAACAGAGGTGCCCAAACTGCAGCCGGTGCTCAGCTTGTTGGGATCCCGAAGGTCATGCTGCCGTTGTATTTAAACCTTCGTACCGTTTTGCCATAATCAGTGCTTGCATCTATGCCTCCTCTGATGAACGCACCATGTAGCCCTTCCCTTTCCTGTACCTGCTCTTGCAGCGCAGCGGTGGGAGGAGATTCTCTGTTCCCTTCGCAGGTCGTACCTCTCTGTGTTCAAAGATGTGACCCTTTTTCGTGGCTGCTTGTGTGACACCATTGTTTTTTCCTTGGCTTCATCGCAGAACCGTTACCACTGTTTTGCACCATCGTGCAGAGGGAAGGGCAGGGTTATTGTGAGGCAGAACCATCTCTCCCCGACAGGTAGAGATAATTTAAAAAGCATCTGGGGAAATACTCCCAAGTCAGTTCCTTTTAGTATAGACGTTCTTGTTTGGGGTTGCCTTCGTGCTCAAGAAGCCATGTGAAAGAACAGTGTGATTAGCAGTACTGCAGATAAATGGGGTTTTTTGCTTCTCTAAAATGACAGTCTGAAAAAGAGCATGTTTTCGGAACATTTTCTGACCTTGGGGTAGATGGGATTATAGCAGTTGCAAACTCAAGCTGTCGGTGTCTGAGCTGTGCGCAGTGACTGCTAACCACACCCTTTTAAGTCCAAAGCACTTATCTCAGTGTGAAAGCATCGTAGGAGGTACGAGGTGGCTTCTGGAGTTACTGGCTCTGCTCTTGCGTGCCTGACAGTGATCAATTAATAAAGTTAAATGACAACAGCAGTAATATATCCTATCAGTAAAAGTGTGCATGGACCAGAACACCAAAGGATAAAGGAGATTTGTGTGTTTTAGTGTTTCATTTTTCTTGAGCGATAATTAAGTATATTTTTCCTATCCTCAGTCTAAGTTTGTGTTGTTTCCTCATCTGTCTTTTCCCACTTAATTCTGCAAGGAGTTTGCTGTTTCTACTCTTTTGGAGACCACAAACAGAAGGAGCATTCTGAGCAACGTTTGCTCTATTTTCCCGCATCCACCTACCTCCTGGTATCACTGCCTCTTTCAGCTGTGCCTTTTACTCCATCTAATTCCACTGAAACTGAGGCTTTCTCAACATTATCCTTTTCCTGGAAATCAGTATTAAAAATAACTCATTGAAGCCACTTGTATCTAAGAATCACTATGACCCTCTAAATTATGTCTTTTCTTTTGGCCACCAAGTCCACGTTATAGGGAGAGGAAAAATAAATCAGTTGGGTTGAGGGAAGAAAGAAGAGAAGACAGAAATTGGAGGTAGAAGGGATTAACAGCCAAGAATCTCAGTTATTAAAACCCAAAATAACTCTCTGTAATATTTTAACCAAAAAAATTTATGCTGACAGGTCTGTCATGAGTTAAAAAAACCCGTCTTTTCAGCAGTCAATTATGTTTGATAAAAGAAAGCTATCTGGCATACTGGACTAAGCAATGGGAGTCAAGAGTTCTGGACTCTGTCCCTGGCTTCTTTACAGAGGATGAGCCATCTATTTAAGTCAAGATACATGGCGAGCTTTCTCCTAAATGAGATGTGGAAATGATCAGTTAGGAATACTCAATTCTACCACGCTGGAATTCTGAAAAATTCACTCCCTGTTCGGCCTTGGAAGCTGTTTGGGTGCAAATTGGGTGAAATTGGGCAAGTTACTTCTGAGTTTCTAACTGTTTGCGTTTACATTATATTAAGTTGTTGGCTATTTCTGTGCCCAGCAAAGAAACATGCAGAAAATGTCTTCACCTCCTCTCTCGTTGTGTTGTTCCCAGTATGCTTTGATGACCCACCATGCTGGGGAGCTTCACAGAATACCGGGGTGTGAGTGGTGGGAATTACTGCCGGGGACGTTTCGGCAGTGTGCTGGGGGAAAAGGAGGAGCTCTACTCTTCCCAGATGTGCAGTGTGGCCCTTTACGCTTTCCATTTGTGTGGGGGCTTTTTTTATGATGGTTTCTTTTAAATACACTGACCTTGAAGAATTGAGTAATTTATCTTTTCATTATCTCTATATTCTTTCCTCTTTTTTGTTCCCAGTTCAATGTCATTAGAAGTAAAATAAATGCAGTTGTATTATATATGTACTTCGAGAATATACACTGTTGCATATGCTCTCTTTCATGTGCTACAGGTTATGCAAGGTTTAATGTATTAATCTTCCTTTTTCCAACATTAAAACATTTACTTAGGCACGTAGTTTCTGTCTTGATGTCATCACAGGTAGCCCATATGTTTAGTGATGCATTGTTTTGTCTACTGTCTAACTCAATAGTATGCAGTTTGGAGCATCCTTAATTATCCTACAAACCATTTTGTGATAATGAAACCAAATATGGTGTAGACTTGGCTGACATCTCTGTGATATTATTTGGCATACCACATATTTCTGTTTCAAGTATAAATTGGTTACTGCTTTTTCAAAATATGCACTCTATTAATTAAATCTATACTTGAGAAATCTCTCCCCCACCCCCAAGCTGTTATAAGTATTCTCTTTTTGCTTGTTCTGTATGCAGATAAGGTTGGATATGGACTCTCTAATTTGACAGAAGATAGGCTAACCTTGTGGTCTTTGTTAAGTCCTAAAACTACAGTTGAGTGTGCAGTGTCTTTCCATATAACTAGGTCTTTTGTTCCACTAGAGAAAATTACTTAATTTGTGAGAGAGCTTTTTTTTTTTTTAAAAAAAAAGGTTTATCTGTAACAGTCTTTACCTAATAGACCTGGGATTGCAGGGAGGTGATTAATGCGAATTAAAGGATCTCTGTGACATAGGACTAAAGGGCAGAATTACTTTGTTGTTGTTGTTGTTGGCAATCCCACTTGTGCAATTTCATTTCTCCCCAAACCAGATTTCCAGCATTTTGCATGAAGTTAAAGGAAAAGTCTAATTGGACCATATACCTCTTTTTGAAAGTCCCTTTATTCAGGCATGTTCTGTTTATGCATTTTCATGGGGAATGTGTGTCTTTGTCCCTTGAAATCCATCTATTTATTGCAGTGACACCTACTGCTGAGAGAGCTGATCCGCAACAGGATCGGTTACTGTTAAACTTGGCCAACAAGCGGTTCGTGACTCAACCAGCAGATGTTTCTGTGGCTCGGGTCAAAGGGAACTTATGGACTCGGGGTTTTTTTTTCTTTACTCCTTGAATCAAGTGCCAGGGAAGTCAACACTAGGTATACGCGGTTGACCTGACCAGTGGCAGGAGGAACTGAACTGGGGCCCTGAGGATCTGCAAAGACCAAAGCATTAGTCTGTTGAGCCACTGTGCTGGCTACAGGCCAACGGTTTCAGACAACTGACTATCTGATTGCATGCCTGGATTTTCGTAATGATTTTACATACTTATTTGATGATTTGTATCCAAGCTTATGCTTCTGACAGGTGCCCTTGTGAACAAAATCTCGCCGGGCTATCGCATATGAATATTTCACAATCAATCATACTTTGATCTTTGGGACATATGTGCATTTGACATTATATTTAGTTGTGCGCAAAATCTAAGTCTAAGCCTTTGTGAAATGAAAATAAAATCATCAACCCGGCATTACAGTTTTGGATTTAAATTGTTTCAAAGTATGATTTGAGTTCTGTGGTCTTAACTCTTCTCGCCTGATCTCTTTGTAATTGGTACAGAGGGCCTGATCCGCCTGTCCTCAGCCCACTGAAATGTTATTTGGAACTTGCCTGTGTGAGGAACGCGGGATTAATAGGGTCGACATTATGTATATTTTAGTATTATACAATGAGTTAGAGTATTATGGACTTCCAGTGTGGTACAGTGTCCTCAGGTGAGAATAAAGATTCAGAGCCCATTTCCTGCTGTAAAAATGACAAAAAATGAAATCACAAATATGCTTTGCAAAGTCTTCCAGGCATTTTATTATTTTATTTGTACCGCGTGATACTGAAGTGGATCGTTAAAAGCTTAATTTTAAGGTTTCTTCAATCTGACGTGAACGCCAGTTAGATTAATTAAAGTGAATGATCAGATAGGAGCTACAGGAGATTGATCAAATTGGAGAGAGTTTAATCAGTTGTATACATTCCAAATTACATGAAAATAACAAATTTACTTTTAAAAACGCAGTTTCTAAAGTAACGGAAGCTTTAATTTAATGAAGCATTCGGCAAATCAGGCTCCCGTTTGAATTTTGGTATCATTCTTATCTTTGCTTTTCTCATCAGGAGAACACTAGGACAAAAAAAAAGTAAAATGAGAATCAATGCTTATAAGCTAAAAAATAATGATCCCAGATGCAACCAGTGCCTGGAAAAAAAGCAGATTTTTTTTTTTTTAATCTACTGAACTTTCCGTACCAATTATTTATCCTTCTCTTCTTTGGATCTGACTTCTTAAGTATATGCAAGTGAAATAGAATAAATAAGAAGGAAAACAGATTTTGCTAAGTCACATGCAAAGTAGCAATAAATCAAACAGCTTGTCTGCATTCTTCTAATCTTTCTATTCTAATCTGTGAGTGAGATTTATAAATGACCTCTCCTCTCCTCTCTGCTCGTCTTCCTAGATTGTGATCATAAACAGTTCACAGTCCTCCACTCCATGGGTGCTACCAACCAAAGCCTGTTCTGGTGATTTATCTTCTACTGATCAGTTATCAGTCCCAAAGGCTGCGCTAGCTAGAAAGTAACCTACAGATGTAACAGGTATTTTAGAAAGCAACTGTCTGCTCGGGCCAGAGCGAAAGCAGTTCAGCCCCAGCAAACAATTTTCTGTCTGCTAATGACTTTTGAAACTTCAAAATCCCCCTGCTAACCCTTCTTTAAGACATAAAAACTGTTGTGGAATGAGTTGGCTCTGTTGTTACCAAAGGAGTACTTTGTTTTGGAATCAATAAGCGGCTTGTTTAAATATCAGCGCTACAAAGCGGCTATAGTTTGGTCGAATGCCTTCCCCGCTCCCCCCCGCGCGGTCTCGCGGCGGCGGGGTGCTGGAGGATGGGTGTTGGTGTGGGGCTCCGGCCCCGACCCCGGCTGCCTGGCCGGGACCGCGGGAGCCGCTCAGCGCCAGAGCGCCCAGTACCGTGTACCTACTGTGTTTGAGTGCCCGTTCCCCCCGGTTTTTCCTCGCTTTGCAACGACTATGAAACCGAAATGTGGTAAAGTGACGAATAGCAATAACAAATTACCAAGATGGCCTTAATAATATTTAAATAAACACAAATGGGTAGGACACATTACCTGTAGGCCAGCTTACTTTTTTCAAAAAGACGTTCCGTTACACTCCAGAAACCGTATATTTCCCTAATATAATTATATTATACCCTAAGGAGCAGGACACCTACTTAACCAACCAAAAAAAACAAGGGCGGGGGGGAGGAAACTCCAATGAACTCAATGCAGTTACTCTATTTTACATAAGTAAAATGAGAATAGAATCTGGCCTAATGTTTATTTCATTTTATCAGATTGGATAATGCCGTCCTGGTGGCATTAAATACAGCTGATCTCTCCCCTCCCCTTCCGTGCACACATGTTTTTGTTAAAATTTAACTATTTACATCTCTGTCTCTTAGTATTGCCTACAAATCAGTCAAAGAAGAGTAGGTCATCTATCCTGCCCTACTGTTTATATATTAATCATCTGGCAAATAAACCGCTCGGTATCCTACCCACCTCAGTAATATTTGTGATGTAATTTGTTTGGATGCCCAAATGTCACCAGCGTTGATTGTAAGAGATGAAAAAAATGTACTTGCTCAGCACACCAAGCTCTGGGCTAAAATGTAAGCATGAAATCTCTGGTTTATTTTTGTAATAATGTTTACAGCTGTTTAATGACCCTGAAAGGGTTCAGTAGTCTGGTGTTCTGTATTTCTTAACAGGAGTGTATTATGCTTATAACAGCCTTAGTTAAACTGTTTCAGCTACAACAATAAGAACAATATTTAATAAAAATTCAATATATATTCTGAAGTTTCTCAGCGATACCTGTTTATGAGTTGCTAAGAACTGAAGCAGTCTGTATTGGAGTATTTTGAATTTGTCAATGGACCGCAAGATAATGTAGATATATGTGAATTTTTCTAGCTGGAAAGATAAATACTAGGTCTATATTCTGAAAGCATAAGTAACAGTGTGTGTAACTCTAACTGCTCAGAGGATCAGGGCCAGAGCGAGCTTGTCGTTTAAACACGTGAGCTTGTAAAGCATTACTTTGCTTACTGAACTGTAAATCTTTTAACTAACCTAATCTAAGCTATAATAGCAGCACAACAGCGGTTTTGAAATGACTGTTTTCTCTACAGCAGCGAAGAGGGAAACGCTTTAGTGTGTGTGTCCAGTAGGAGTGAACAGGTGTAAACGAGAGCTGAATTGGGTCCATCTGTTTACAAAGAGAACAGGTGTGTGTATGCATATATGTGTATGTGTGTGCGCATATGTTTACATGTGTGTGTAGGCATATATTTAAACTATTTTTTATTCTAGTTGCCATCTTTTTTTTTTTTCCCCCCTCTGTTTCCAGCAAAAGGAAGCCGACCTTCTCCTATTACATTAATGTAGTTGTGATGACAGGCATTTCTGGTGTCATAATTGGTTTTAAATTCCAGTAATCCATTTCAAATAGTTAAATAAAATCTGTGTGTTCAATTGAAATGGCTAAAGTCAGAACTTTCGTTATTGATATCACAGGAAATAGTCTTGAGGGCAAAAATGTGAGTGAAATCAAAATAACTATTAGTATCATCAAAGGCACTCGAATGTCTCGCTGTACCTTCATGTGGGAGATGAGAGAGTATTTTTATAATAGATGTATCCAGTTGTGAATTTCATCAGCCGAGTACCCTCCTCGCAGAAACAGCGAAGGGCACACCCGAGGCGGTAAAGGGCTGTCCTCTCATGGTTTGTTCGCTCCTTCCCGGGGGATGCTCCTGCCCCGTGCGCTGCGAGCCAGGCTGGTCGCTAGCGGGGCGAGGACTGGGCTTTCCCGCTGGGGCGGCTGTGCTGGGGCTGGGGCTTTGCTCAGGTCAGGAAGGACAGCCCGGGAACCCCTCCTGGTGCCAACGTCCTCTGTAGGGTGCCACGTCGAGGGGGACGCTGTCTTTACCAAACATTTGAGATAATTAAAGGTCGAAAATTTGCTGCGTAAATTTCAACAAACATATTTTGAATTTCTTAACAATCTCAAATTTGTTTTGCCGTTGATTTTGTAAACATATGTTAACTGCAGAGAACATTGCGCTTCTGTTCCCAGTGCGAGCGGTGGCAAAACGTTCTGTAGTTTCCTTATCACAGCGATTAGAATAATGAAAATAAAGTAATAGGCTATATATTTAAAAATTGAAAGCTAGACTTTTTCCCTCCCGTGGAGCAGCACATCAGCACTTACAAATTGGCATTTCCAGATTTTTGAATACGTGGTGTTTTGGTTTGGGGAGGCAAGAAGGGCAGGTCATAACGAAGAAAGATGTTGTGAAAAATATTGATTTTTGTCCAAACACTTGCAATTACAATATTTGTTAAAGGGTAAATTTCAATGAGTCCATTCATGTGAGGTTTTTTTAATGTTTTTAGCATTTGGTTGTTGGGGCAGAATGGAGGCGGTACAATTGTGCATCGGGCCAGTCTGAGGGGGACAGTTGAGTCTAAGGGGAGATCCCTGCGGAGGCAGGACGACTGCACGGCTGTGAGCATGTCTGCGCTGCAGACACAGCCCTGCACCTCTTGGGTGTTGTGGAGAGCAGCCGGACCCTGAGAGAGGCTCCTAGCTGACGGGGAGAGGCTGTGCCATCACCACCGTGACGCCAAGCTGGGGACTTCGACCTGCAAGGGCTAAAGCAAGAGGCTCACTGGGCGGGGAATGAAAGCCCCTTACCCACCTGGTGTAACCCTGACTGGTCACAGATCTAGACAGGGATGATGGATAAAGAGGGAGAGAATGAAATTGCTAATTTTTTTTAGAGAAATTAGGTAAATTAGATTGGGTTATCTAATTCATAGTGAAATGATGGATGAGGAGGAGTTTTATTTCTGTCTTGCGAGTGGCTACAAGATGAGATTTTGGTAGGTTTTGCTGTGAATGGGCTGAAGAATACCGAGAGTCTGATTTGTCTGATCTGACAATTCAGAGCCAGAGGCAGGAGACAGGACTCCGAGAAGCTGGGGCAGATGAGGGTGGGAATACGGTGTAAGTGAAGAACTGTAGCATCTTGAGATTGCCGTAACTGCATCCTAGAAACTGGGCAGCTGATCAGAACATGCAGCATTTACGAGTGGTTATTTCTCACTAAGCAGAGACATTGCTGACTTTTCTGCATATTTCATAAAAAATGTATAAAATTTCCAGTGCAAAAAGATCAATGAGCGTGGGTCAGGTTCCCCAGGCTTGATCTAAAATTATTAGTTTTTAAATGAAAAATTACGGGTTTGGTCTCCCTCTTGATTTTTTTTCAACTCATCCTATCTATATTCTATATTGCATATGTCTGTATGTTTGTGGGAGACAGAAAATAGCAAAAAAAAAAAAAAAGATAGAAAAATTTATCATATTCCAACTATAACTGCTATTGTTACTTTATTAAAGTTATTTTTGAAAAAGAGCCACAGAATAACTTAAAATCTCAACAACAACTCCCTCTCCCCTCCTCAATCCAAGTAACCATACGTTTGAACTGATGCTTAGGGTTAAACATCAGAATTAATAAACTCCACTGGGATCTGTCAGCATTTCCAAACTTCGATAGAGCATAAAATGCTAAAATTAACTACCCAAACCTTCCTGAGCATGTAAAGGCACCAGTTCCCATTGAGGTCAACTGAATAAATGAAATTTAGACTGCATTTTTCAATCTGTTATAGAGTAATGACAATTCAGAAAGACTTTTCTAAACCCTCTTCGATATATGTCTGTGTCTGTACAGGCAATGCATTTCCTGAATTTTTATGTTCTTGTTTGCCAATGTGCCTTGTTTAAGCACGGTGAGGAGAAACAACACTTGTGGTATGTGGAATCCAGACAGAAAGTGGATTCTGGTTTTTGTTTGGTTTTGGGGTGTTTTTTTTGGTTTTGTTTTGGTTTTTTTTTTTTTAAATTTATTTTTAGTAAGTGCGTAGGCAGATATTCAAAATCTCAGTCAACTTCAGGCAATGGCAGACCTGAGAACTACAGCCCTCAGACGTTAAGTTAATCCTTTTGAACATGAGATTTGGCTTGTTTCAAAAGTTAAGCAAACTTTCAAAAACGTTAGAAAAATGTGTTTTTATGTACCCATATTTTGAATGATTGTGGTCTGCTACACAGAAAACTTTCCTGGAAACCAAGAATTTTATTTGTTTGCTACATGGCCTTGGGTGAACACCTGGCTTGCCCATGTTCCCCTACCTTTGGAACGCAGACGCTGCAAGCTAAACTTAAGTGCAGTCCTATAGCTTATAAGTATAAGCCTTTTCCTTTTATATACTTGATCTCATTAATATTTTTATAAATAACAACATTGACAGCATGTAAGTAATGCGTCCCCAAAACGAAACCTGAATGTGAGCCCTGTTAAGCTTTGAAAAAGATCTGCTTTACATCTAGGCAAGATTTTGTAGCTCGTGTTCATCTTTTAATACACATGAATATACACTTCCCCCTTTCCTTCTTACAAGATCTGTATTGTATCACAACCTCAATCATCCTGTCGAGGACCAAATAGATCTCCTCTTGGAGACCACCCATGCTTTTTTTTTTAGGCCCTGATCCTGCAAATGGTTAAGCATGTGTGGAACTTTGCTTTCAAGAGTCACCCTTTGAAGTCTACTGGACTACTCCCATGAGCACAATTACATGCATTTTAAGTATGTGCCAGATTTGGGCCTCAAATTTTCTATCAAGTGGCCACTATGAAGCAGTGTTGAGGAATGGTGTCCACCTGGAGTGTGCCTGCAGCCTTCGTAGAAGGGATAGCGAGTAAATGCTTTTGGCTAAAGCCAGACAGAAAGTTGACCAAATTAATTATTCAATAATGTATAGAATTCCGTAATTTTATTAGTGAATAAAGTGTCACATCACTCCACTGAACAACACAGATCTTAATTATGTTCCAGTATAACCTCATAGCATTATATAGTTTGAGAGTTATTAATGTAAAATTTTGTATTTTAAATAGAATTTTATAGATACATTATTTCTGTATAGAGTAGAGAAGTGGCAAGGATAGAAGATTACTGTGGACAATTATGCAGACCAGAACAGAGCACTGGTGTTTAACAAACAGCTTTGAATTCTAATTTTCTGCAATATACATAGTGTAGGTGCAATTTCTAGTCATTACTGTGTATTAGGAAAGTTATTAAAATTCTTAAACTTGTTGAGGCTTTCCACAACACCTTCCCCAGATTTTAATTGGTTTTATCTAGTTCCATAAGAGAGCTCTTTAAAACAAATCAAAGTCCCTTAAATCACATGTCTTACCCATCGAAGGACAGAGATACTCCTTCTGTAATCTGGCAAGTTTTCCTAAGAACTGAAATCTGAAGGTTCTCAATGATGAATTAAAAGACTTGGCAGAAGATAATTTATGTGCCTTTTGATGGGCTCAGTTTCAAATTGACGAAATAACAATGTTTTGTAACAGAAGGGTTAAATCTTAATCTCAGAGGTTTACAAAGCTGCTAGTCGCAGTCTCCTTAAAATTTAATATACCTCGTTAATGCTTACTTGCAAACACTGAAGGATTTTTATGATTATAATCATGTGTTACAGCACCTAGTACTGTTTCTAAGCAGCATACTAATCAGCTTAATGAGATATTACTGCACTTTTTGTTGACTAAAGCAAAATCCCTTTTATTGTTCTAAAGCTTGTCCTTTACTTTATTTTTTCCCAAAACATTATCTTGTTTTATTGTACACCAGTAAATATCATACCATCGTTTTTTTGTCAAATCATAAAGCTATCTTTCTCGTTGTAGAATGTGTAATATATTGAATATGGTTAATGGAACTGAAAGTTACAAATGGATTTCTATTTTTGGGGGTTTTTTTGTTTGTGTTTTTTTTTTTCTGGCTTTTCTAATGGAAATGGGAGAGATGCGTAACGTTTCTTTTTCTGTAGATTTAGAAATGTAAACAGGTGTAATTTCACAAGGAGAAAGACAAGGGAGGTGGTAAAAGCCGTTGCCCCTTCCGTAATAATTAGATTTTGGAATTGTAGCATATTTAAAAATAGTAATTAATGATTATTGGTAAACATGGAGAATGATGAAAGCACACGTATGATCAAAATAGTGTGGCACAGTTGGCATTTAATGCACTTTTTATTGTTTTTACACTAATTCCTTTGCATTATTATGAGTAGGTAAAACATAAAATGCAAATTGTACGTCAGTGATTCGATGCTTGTAACTCTTTCACAGTCTGAATCTAAAATATCTTCTGATTTTCAGAGATGGAGGAAGCTAGTTTGTGCCTTGGTGTTTCTTCAGCTGTGCCAGAAGCTGACGCCCATCTCAACAACACCATACTCAATGGGCAGTATTCAATGAGCCAGAAGCTGCACCAGATCACTTCCCAGCTCAGCCATGCCTTCCCGGAGCTCCAGAACAGGCAGAATCCGGAGGAGAAGGCGTCAGCGCCACTAGAAGACAAAAGCCACATGTCCATAGCAAACCAGCCCATCAGCAGTCAGATGGCCCTGCTGGCAAACCAGCTCAATCGAGAGGTTGACACCAGTTTGAACGGGCGCGTGGATCTGCAGCAGTTCTTAAATGGACAAAACCTCGGAATTATGTCTCAGATGAGCGATATAGAGGATGATGCCAGGAAAAACAGAAAGTACCCATGTCCCCTCTGTGGGAAACGCTTTCGATTTAACAGCATCCTGTCGCTACACATGCGAACTCATACTGGAGAGAAACCATTTAAATGTCCGTACTGTGACCACAGAGCAGCTCAAAAAGGCAACCTGAAGATACACCTGCGTACTCACAAGCTTGGAAACCTTGGCAAAGGTCGTGGAAGAGTCCGAGAAGAAAACAGACTTCTACATGAGCTGGAGGAGAGAGCAATTCTTCGGGACAAACAGATGAAGAGCAGCCTCCTGCAGCCACGACCTGACGTGAAAGCACAGCAGCACACCCAGCCAATGCCTCTTGCAAACTGCAACTTGTCTGTGCCGGCTAATCACAGCACACCTGATATTTCAAACCCCGTTCCCTCTCCAAAGCCAGTCAGCGTCCAGGAAGAAGTTGTCGCTCAGACAGCTGGGTTCAGATGCACGTTTTGCAAAGGCAAGTTTAAGAAGCGAGAGGAGCTGGACAGGCACATACGGATCCTGCACAAGCCTTACAAGTGCACCCTGTGTGACTTTGCCGCCTCGCAGGAGGAGGAGCTGATCAGCCACGTGGAGAAGGCTCACATAACTGCCGAGTCAGCGCAGGGCCAGGGCTCCAACGGGAATGGGGAGCAGTCCACCAACGAGTTTCGTTGTGAGGTGTGCGGCCAAGTGTTTAGCCAAGCCTGGTTCCTAAAGGGCCACATGAGAAAGCACAAGGATTCCTTTGAGCACTGCTGTCAGATCTGCGGGAGGCGATTCAAAGAGCCTTGGTTTCTTAAAAATCACATGAAAGTTCACCTGAATAAGTTGTCCGTGAAGAACAAATCTCCTAACGATCCCGAAGTACCAGTCTCCATCAGCAGCATGTCCCAGGAAGCTCATGCAAACTTGTATTCGAGATATCTGTCATGTTTGCAAAGTGGGTTTCTTCCTCCCGACAAAGCGAGTTTAAGTGAGCAAAATCAAATCTATAACAAAGGAGATATGCCCATGAAAGAGAAAGAAGTCTTGGGGAAGCTCCTTTCGCCCATTTCTGGCATTGGCCACAGTATTGCTGAAGGGGATAAACATTCTTTATTGGGCTGTCTCAATCTGGTGCCTCCTCTGAAATCCAGCTGCATAGAAAGGTTACAAGCTGCCGCCAAAGCAGCAGAGATGGATCCAGTAAACAGCTATCAGGCCTGGCAGCTTATGGCAAGGGGAATGGCCATGGAACATGGCTTTTTGTCTAAAGAGCAGCAGATACAGCGCAGCCATGAAGACACTTTGGCAAATGCTGGAGTTATGTTTGATAAGGAGAAGCGGGAGTATGTGTTAGTAGGAGCAGATGGCTCTAAGCAGAAAATGCCTGCTGATTTGGTTCACAGCACTAAAATGGGCAATCAGAGAGACTTGCCAAACAAACTAGACCCTTTAGAAGGCAGTAGAGATTTTTTGTCACATGGTATGAACCAGGGACTCGATTACAACTTACAAAGTCATGGAAACGTAAAAGAAAAGCCAACTGAATGCCCGGACTGCGGAAGGGTTTTTAGAACATACCACCAAGTGGTCGTTCACTCCAGGGTCCACAAAAGAGACAGGAAAGGCGAAGACGAAATAATTCAAGGTAGTCTTGACGAGCGACGTGGGTCTGGAAGCGATCAAGAGTCTCAGTCTGTCAGCAGGTCGACAACACCGGGGTCCTCTAACATTACTGAAGAAAGCGGAGTAGGTGGGGGTCTCTCGCAGACGGGGAGTGCCCAGGAGGACAGCCCACACCCTTCCTCACCCTCCTCTTCAGGTACGATAACTTCTCCTTCCCTTTCTGCGCTGAAAGCTTCGTAGCTATATTCGAAATCCCAGCAGCAAAGTAGTTTATGCATTCGTTAGGTTGTTTCCTAGCAGTCCACAGGGATGTGGTGGTACACGCCAGAACATCTGTGTTGGGGTTCCCGCAATGCCTCCGAGGTTAATTCTGGGCTCCCCCTTCCCTCCCCTCCGAGGGCAGGTTTCCTCACCTTGCAGCGCTCAGCTCCACCACCCCACCGGCAGCAGCGTGTGGGCTCTGTACAGTCACCAGTGGCAATGTCACGTCCAGGGCCTCTCCCTCCAGGGTTTGGAAGGTGGTTTGTTGTTTTTTTTCCCCTCCTCTTCTATTCATGGCGTCTTTCTTGCAGCTCTTTCCATGTCCTCCATTTAAAAGGGTGAGGAAAGATGCCTTCTTTGAGCTATAGTTCAAAGAAATAGGATTAATAAATAGCATCTTGGCTAACCTCTCTGCTTGCCCTTATTCCCACAACCGTATCAGTTACTTAGCTGGGATATCTACTTGTACCTGGCCACTGGACTGATTCAAAAGAGATTCAGCAATACAAATTACTAACTTTTTGACAATCTTTTAACTTATGTGCACATTTTAACATGTATGAAGCCTTCTGCTTAATTCACATCTATTTGAAGGTACAAGAAAAAATAGAAATCGGACTGAAACATTTTAATTGCATTGTATGTCATGTTAACTTGCTGTGTATAAAATAGCAAAGCAGATAATATTTCATTGGAGATGTCTATAAAATATTGAGCTTCCTGGTACAATTTTTAAACTTACTAGCCTATGACTGCTGAAATAAAATCTCCGAGTAATAACAGGTAAGATTTCTGGCCTCATCTATATTTCCAAAGTCACTTACTAATGGATAGTAAATTGAAAGTTATATCTTCAGCCCTTTATAAAGAAAGCACCTCACTAATACTGTAATCATTCTGCAAGCCTAACAACAGAGGAAATCATGCCATAACAAATACTCTGTTACTAATGGCAACATTGATTTCTGCAATCAGCCATTAAGTCTAGAAAATGAAAGACAGTTTGAGGTACCTTAAGGCATTACATTGCCCACTGTTAAAGAGCTGGTAGCAGGCTGTTGAGGGTAATTCTTTTTAGTTTTTTTTCCCCCGGTTTCGATAAATATTTTAGTATTGGAGGCAATTCACTGTTACAGTTATTAAGTATATGCCAGTTTATTTTTGTTGTTCTTGTCATGCTCCAGTATACTCTACTTCTGAGGCTAAATTAATATAAAAACAAAGTGTTAGTTTGCTGGCGTATTACAAACCAGTAAAGAAATTGTTAAGACACATAAATCTGCACTCCGCATTCCACAGATTCCTATAGTACTTAATGCTGTTGTTTAAATACCCATGAAACACACTGTCTACTCTTAGAGTCATAGCCTCGGTTACAATTTATTACTGGTGAGACGCATTAGAAAATTCTGTGTAGGAACAAGGGTAACAGGCGAGAGCTAATTTCATACTATATATAGTTGTTGAGATTGTTTTAAGAGGATTGAAAATATGTCAGGATGAAGAAGATTATTTTTCTAACTTTCACTTTTAAAAATCCTACCCATTGGAGGGGGAGGGAGGGGAAGGAGAACGCTCCTCTAATATAGAAAGCGTCACTTTTTGTTTTGCAATGCCATAGAGCGGTCGGAAAGAAAAGATCCTGAAATCGTTCAAATTCTATCCAAAGTCTCGCAGGGCTGTCTGGAAAAGTTTGGAAAAACAGAGCCTCAGAGTCTTCTGAGTGAGGCTGAACTGATAGAGATTGAAGAGGATTCAAAACAATGCATGTGAAAGTTGGTGTGTTTTGAGTGCCCTGAAAACTTTAATTCCAAGTGTTCTGGTTCGTTAAATGTATTGTTGTGGGAAGTTTTTCCTGTCTTTAGAGGCAAAAGATAACACCGCAGTGGTGTTCTCTCTCTGGCCACTAATTTAGAATTAGTTTTAACTTAACTTTAAATTATTTTTAACTACAATTTATTTCAAATGTTTTTCACACCTGATTTATATTGAAGCATAAAAAAATGAAAGCATACGTGCAGTAACAGTTGCTAGAAGCAGGTTTGTTTTTACTGAAGAAAACCAGACCTTTTATATTAACATCTGATTGTCTTCTTTAGTCTGTTCTTGGTAAATCTAGGCAGGCTGTCGGTGTCATACAACGTATCATGGCAAGTGTGCACATCTTTATAACTTCTTAATCAGATGAAAGGATGAGAGCATTGCATTTTACCAGAACAAAAATCTAAGCATTCTTTAGTACTTTAAACTGAATTTTATTGCCATGTTGCTGTTGGAACTTTTCATTGTTACGAAGCGTGTA
>NW_009646847.1:2460789-2485789 GCF_000708025.1 Charadrius vociferus | reverse complement strand
AGGCTGAAATACCAGTGTGGTATTTTCTGTTTGTGCACCGCGATCACGCGGTGTGGAGTGTGACATTCCTAGGAGCTCAGTCATGGACAGCCTAAGTCTCTGAAGAACCAAAATGACTCAGATACCACAAGTCCACCGCAAGCATGCAACCAGGGTTGGGCATTTGGAGGTATGGCCCCTGGCAGGGTCCCCGACCCTCCCCACCTGCTTCCCATGCCCCAGGGAAGGTGGGAAGGAAGGCATGGCATGCTTGCTGGGTGGAAAAAAGCTGTGGTGGGATCTTACCAGGCCCCTAGCTGGGGTGAGCACAGCGGTACCACATTGTCAGCAGGGCTTCTGCAGGCACTCCTTCCCTCCTGTCCTCCCTCCCTCCATCAATGATACTCCTTTTTCTCCTGCTATAAAACACTCAATGTTTCTAGACTATTTTCCACTTCCTCCCAGATTTTTTGTACCTTAAACTTTGTCATCTAGTGTGAACAGAGACTGAGAGAGAGCACGGTGGAGTAGCCGTACTTTGGGTCTTTTTTAAATACTAGTAGGAGGCAGAAGTAAGGATGGGACTTCTGGGCCATGTCTAGGTTTTTGAGCTCATTTCTGATCTTCCTGGAACAACAGAGATACTGCAGAGTCAATGTTAGGTATCTCCTTAGTTAGAAAATTTACAAAATGTACAGTAGAGTAACCGCTACTTATTTTTCAAATGTGCTTTGTAAAGATGGCTGTAAGTGGGATTTATATAATCATACTTCTGTCAGCTGTGATTTCTGCTCATTTCTGTCTTGAGTTCTAGCTGTGTTTTCCTCATGTGTCTCTTTTTAGGTGTTCTTCACTAGGTTTTTAGGAAGGCCTTACCGCATATATCATAGGCTAATGTAATTGAGAACTGATCTACTTACATCTTATCTAACACCGACGTTAGTCTGTTTATCAGACTGCATAATTTTCCCTTTTAATGATCTAACAAAACTATTTAGAGAGGGACAGAAGCAAATCTGAAAAGACTTTCTGAAATGTCTTAAGCATCCCTCTTAAATACTTCACGCTTTCCTGGGAGATTTATGGAATACCAGCTATGATCTGACTGAGACCAAAAGGTGATTCAAAGATTTCTGTGAACAAAAGAAAAGCAAACAGCCATTTTTCGTGATTTGGAGAGAATTCAAGGAAAGCACAGAACATTTTGATTATTAACTGGAAATAGATGGGCATATAAGAATGCCATATATGTAAAAAAAAAAAAAAATTACAGAAGTGGAAGTTGACAGTTACTGTTCTTTTGTATATTCTAGTCCCTTTATTTTAATCTTATGGACCTAGATATGTGATTTTATACGTCTGCATGTATCTTTGATCAAGTAGATATCTGTTATGATTAATATTTTCCATGTCATTCTGCCACTGGAAAAATAGGCAGTGACTTCTGAAGGTGAAGAGTTTGTCTATCAAGTATTCTATAATTCTGTAATTTTATTTGTTTTCTTAAAATAATTATGATGCCAGTACAGTGAAGAACATTAAGTCAACATGCAACCATGTTTACCACACAATGGTATCGGGGTCACCACAGTTATTTCCTATTCTGTGCAGACATAATACTGTGGTTGCTCGGATGCTACTATCTAGTAAATAAGTGTAAATGTTGACTTTGTGATGGTGACTACTACAGTATAATTATAATGAACTTTCTTTGCAAGACTGGTAAGGAATGAAAGTGGACGTTATTGAAAAGGACAAGCAGCAGTAGAGGATAAATACAGAACACTACTGTTTCTTTGGCTGTTTCTTTTAAGTCTTATCGTTGAGCGTACTGATACTTTGCAATGAAAACCAAACTCGCTTTCATTGACGCTGAAAGGACAAGGGCGTACGCCTTGGGCAGTGCCATAGCACAGTGACAGCTGTGAATCGCAGCCAAAAGAAAGGTATGAAAAGTAACTATTGTACAAGGGAATCCATGTTTGTTACTCATCAACCTAAACATCATGTGTACTACCTTCTGTGTTAAAGCTTGACGCAGCAAATTTGTCTATATAGAAGAGAGCGTCTGATGGTAGGATTGCACTACCTTTGTTGCTCTACACTCAGTCTTCATGTGGGTTAAAGGTTCAGTCGCTGTCTGAACGCAGGGAGAGAAATTGAAGCCAGTGAGACTGCTGAAATAACACCAAGGAATAGTCCCCACTTCTTTTGCTCTGAAAGAACTGTGAAAAGACCTGAAACTACATTTGCGGCAGCCAGAACTGAAGAACTCACAGCTGTGGGTACAATTGATGCCCATCAATTCCCAGGCATTCTCCTCCCAGCTCCCCTGTGGTGAATAGCAGATTTTTGCAAACATATCTTAGGGCAAGAAAAGATGCTTAGCAGTGACCCTGGTGCAGGTTCTCAGTCTATTGAGGAGAGTGATTAATATCAGAATTAGGCATGCTGCAGATACCTTGTTTTTTATGTGCAGCAACACTGAAGTGATCTCATCAACTATCTGAACATTCAGCAAGTCCAAAATCAAACGCTTGTGTGTCAGATATACACAGCTGTATTTGTACTGTTGCTCTATCTAAAGAACATGCCAATTGCTTTCCTTAGAGTGAGTTGAGAGAGAGACTCATTACTAAGAACATGTATAGCATTATCAATGAAAAACATTATTGTTCTTTTCCTCAGTGGTTTTAGTGTCCTTGCTTTTCCTTTCATAGGAGCCCATGCTAATATATCTTCAGACAATGGGGGGCCTGATTCACTACTCCCATGCACAGTGTGTCATCATTTACACCTCTGCACAGTGGGTGGCAAGTAAAGACATTAGAATAGTAGCACTTTGTGCTAGTTTACATGTATTTTGCAAAAATAGAAACGATTGTGCAAGACAGTGGAGAACCTCAGCGTTTAGGTCACGGGTTTTATTGTATTTCTCCCCAAAAGTATATCAAGTGAACTTTTATCAGCCAAACTTGAGCAGAACTGAATATAGCAAAGTATAATTTTTTTACAGTGAAAGAATGACTTCCAGCTCTTAAGTTCAGGTACCACAGTAAGAAAGTAGGTGAGTGTGTCCTTGTCCAGTGATGTTGTCTCCCTGGGCTTTAAGTTAATTTGTGCCCTTGACTGGCATTAAGCTCTTACAGATTCTGTTGAAAGAATTCTGATTGTTTCAACATTTTTGTATTTTTTACTGCCTGACATGTATTTAAAAAGCACTGCTGACTTGAATTTAGCTTGATGAGGTTAGTGAGCCTAGAAAACATGATAAGTTTTTTGAAGTTAAATCCTCAACACACTGCACTACTGTGCTTGTTCATCATCTGGGTTTTCACAGCTCTAGTCAGAATTTCAAAAGATTCCTTGGCCAAAAAAAATACCAGACGTTAAGTAGCAGAGGGCTTTCTTAAATTGTAGAGTAAATTTTGGCAAGCGTAGAAGGCAGTGTTTCAAAACTGTCTGTTTTCATTGTTGCTGTGTTCGCAGAAAGGTCCATAGGAGACAAACTAAAAAGAAAATGAAGATTACTGTATTGAGAATAAATATACAGAAGGCCAGTTTTAAAAAAATAAAGTAG
Source organism: Charadrius vociferus (assembly GCF_000708025.1). Classification (NCBI taxonomy): domain Eukaryota; kingdom Metazoa; phylum Chordata; class Aves; order Charadriiformes; family Charadriidae; genus Charadrius; species Charadrius vociferus. Next base: position 2,482,230 of record NW_009646847.1, on the reverse strand, counting down.
GGTAGACTCTTTAATAGTGATCATTTCGGACACTGGGTTCCATTCAGTAATTTTCAAAACAGTCACTGATGAGCACATAGTATAATAGAAACAATGTGAAAGTCATCAGATCACTTTAAAATAATTCTATAAATCCTTGAATGAAAATGAAAAAAACCCAGACACATTTGAGCTGATTTTTTAATGTCATTTCCTTATATTATGTGCAGAAAGCAGCTTCTTTAGTTGTATCTTTAACTATATTTAATACAATGCATAATGCTGGTTCTCAGCTGCACATGTGGAACCACACCGAAGATCAAAGATTAAAGGAAATAGGTTGTAACTGTACTCAAAACCTTGAAGGGATAATGTTTTTTACTTTCAAAATACCACCAGAAAATGAGTATCCTTCTACTCTGACTCCCGCGTGAAAAAAGCCTGCGACTGGTGGACTCTTTCTCTAAGGAATAATATGAACATCAGTTGACATTTATACTGTGGAAGGATGAGTGAGCTGTTGAGCATGTAATAGTTATTATGTAGGTGTTTCGTTTATACATTTTATTTTGCTATCTAGCTTTATAGTTCATTTTTTAATTTTATTTTTGTAATGGTTAAGGATAGGCTAGTAGAATAGTTGCAAAGTAAGAATAGAGTCATTCTCTGTTCTAATACCAGTTAATATATCTTTTGAAGTATAAATTAGAAGGGCAGGAGTGTGAACTAGGAGTCTTCCAGGTTCGTGGTTGGTATTTTGTCAGTGCGACCCCGTCTCACACCAATGATCAAGCTCAGTAGGCAGTTAGCACTGAGCTAACCGGGTTTGTCTGCCTGTGACAGTGCCAACAACGGTTATGTCACTTCTCTTAAAAACTTGCAAGATTGTACACCGGGAGAGAGGCACTGCACTTCAGACTGATAGGAAACCGCAAAAGCTGTCCGTCTACTCCGTTGCATTCTGCAAGAGAGTGCGCACAGAAGGAGCGTTAGAAATAGTTTTTGCTGACATACATATTGCATCTACTGTTTTCTTAGACTCTTACCATTTATAGTTCGTTCTGCTGATAAGCTGAATGCAGCCTATATGCGGGGAGAGAGATGTAGAAATAGATGACCTACCCTGAAGTACTTGGCTTATAAGGTCTTCCTTTTGGTTATCTGTGTCTGGGTGGGTGAACAAAAATTCAGAACTTCCCTTGAGACAAGGAACATGCAATGTTTGCTGGCATGTTTTCTTCCTTTTAAATATTCCACAGATTGTACAGACAAAAGACAGATTAGGCTTTGCATCAGATTTACTAGAGCTCTACCTCCTTGCCTTTGGACTCCAGCTTGCATTTTACACTCCTGTCTGAAGTTGCTGAAGAATTAAGCTTGTGTGTGCACTGTTTGTACGTAACAGGCTTTCCCAAGTGACTATTTAGCACTGTTAAAAAACAAAACCAAGACTGGCAATAAGATTCTGGTAAATGAAAAGGGATTCTTTTTAAAAATGGCCCATGGCATCTTTCTGTAGTGACCATCTTTTCGCTGCATGCAGAGTGCTGGTGGCATTAGTGAATTAAAAAATACACAGATTTGCAGGGATTTGGGCCTGATTTGCATTTACAGTACAGATGTTTAACACTGTTCGTCAGCATAGTGGACTTAAAGTATCAGAAGAAATATCCTGCAGGTACGCTTCAAGCCTTCCTGACACTGCCTGACCGCCGTGCATCGCATAAGTATTAAGGTACACTCTCGTACCATTCTCTGTTTGAAACTTCTAATGCTGCGTGATTTGTAAAGCCAAACTCTAACATACCAGTGCCATCCACTATGTTTTAATCGGTTCCATCAGGTGTGAGTTTTGTACAGTGATTTGGAGCCAAATATGAGCGTAGTGATAATTTTTACTGCTCTTCTGTAAATGTTGTGTTTTGAGAGATAGTCCTTTCTTCAGTGTCTGTCACTTTTGTGTCTGTCTGTTTTTGTAAATCCTCATCTGAATTTTTATGTGTTTATTTTTTAATTTCCTGTTGATAGAAGCAGAATCAGTGGCTCTGTCAGTTATTAATATTTAAAATGTAGGTGTTTGGAGTTTTTTAACACCCTACTTGCTATGCCCCTTTAAATTTCATTCAGTTGTTCTTTACCTCTAAACAATCTTTCATTACCGAGTTGTTTATCTGAGAAGAAAGTGAGACTGTCTCTTTGTATTGCTGAATAACATCACTCTTTTTCCTCAAGAAGTCATTACACACTGACATCATATTGTTCTTCATTAGATGATCTGTTGCCTGAAAGTATCTTGGTGACACTGAACTTGAAAGCAACAAGAGTACAAGTGCTAGGATGCCTGGAGAGCAGAGACTGGCAGTACCTTGCTCAAGCAAATATCCAAGATAATTTTAAAAAGGCATTAACAAATACAAACCACCCCCACAGAGGTAATTTTCACCTCTGAATTTTTGCTTGTTTCTTAGTCCAGCCCAGACTTCAGCCATCACTGTTACAATGCTGGAAGCCAAGTCCTACCTAGCAACGATAGCCATGTACAATAATTTGAACTTAAAGAAAAATAACACAGCTGCTGGTGGAGTAGCGTCCAGAGATTTCTAGGTGCTTTCCAACAATGAAAGGGTGGTTTCTGTCTGGAAAATGTATGTGTGTGCATAGAAAAAGACCTTCGATATTCACAAAGACCACAATTAGCGCTGCACTGTAATTGCCATTCCCTGATTAGTTGGAAGCCTTATATACTCAACAGATTTTATTTTTCATGTTCATGCGTTACATGAGAAAAGCTGACAATATAGTTGTTTGTGAAATTTGTGCAAGTATTCCTTTGATTGGTGCTGTTTCACAAGGCATTTATTGTGAACTTTGAAAATTCTTATTCCTGTGACTGGGTGCATAGCTCTGGTGGTGAGTTTTAGTGTGATGACTGGATCAGAATTATCTTAAAGTCTTTGTAAATGCTTGACCATACAAGCTAAAATTTAACTTTTCTTAAAGATACTGTATACTTCCCTTTAATTGTACTGTTCTGTGAAATATTCCTTCTGTGCACTTATTTAATGTAGAAGGAAGAAGAACACAGACATCCAAAGAAGCTGAGAAAATTCTCCTGATAAACTCCAAACCCAAAACCCTGTAGGAGCAAACTGAAAAAAATGTGTTTGCCTTACTTCAATCCACAGGTGGGGTCACTTGCCTCACCGGGAGAGGAGCTGACATGGCTGCGGTTGTCTCATAAACAACTTAATGATCACAGAAGCTTGTGGGTTTTTGTTTTTTTTTTTTTTTTTTTTTTTTTTTTTTTTTACTTCTAGTAAAGCAGCAATGAAAGACTTATACTTCTGAAGGGGAATGTATTTTGAATTACGTTCCTCTTCAGATGGAGTGGTGGAAGCAAGGCAAGTGCAAGAGCTGTGTGGCCCAGAGGGGTGTCCATAGTCTTCCTCACTTACGCAGCATGTGCTACCTGTTGCTTCAAGTTCCCTCTTGCCCCTTAGCGCCAGCTGCAGTTCACACTCTTCCAGGTCAGGCGTTCCTGCGGCCGCTGATTGCTTAGAAGGTACGATTAGGTGAAGTCCCTACAGCTGTTACCCTCACCAAATACCTTTTGACTTACAGGGAGCCAGAAGCCGACGGCTTGCTAATTCTTCTCCGATTACCGACAAGGGCTCTGCCAGTCGTGGTGGTGCAGGGAAATTCCAGCTTGGGAATCCCTGGTACACGGTAATCACACAGAGCTCGGACAGTTAATGCTCTGTTTGCAGATCCTATTGGATAACTACTAAAGTTGCATGGGTGAAATAGATAAAGTTGGGAAGTCTGCAGTAGAAGTGTTTGCCTTTATACTTATTTACTCACTGTTGTTGCCTTTGTACAATAATATCTTTTCCCTGAAGGCCTTTGAAAAATTCGATCACGAAATAGAAAAAGAGTATGTTTGTTCTGGGTAAAATTTGGAAGCATTGTTCTGATGACACCTGTAAAACATAATTATAACTCCCATAGCTGTTTCCTCTCATATTTAGAGAGGAAAATTCTTTGCCTCTAATCTCAGGTGCATACCTGTGGAAGGCTTAGATTCCTTCAAGCAGTATCAAAGTAATGATAACAGTGTGCAGCTGCTGACTGTCTTTTCCTTGTTGTTACTCACCCAGCTGTTTAGAGGAGAAGAAAAAGAGAGAGAATATCTCTAATCAGCCATATGGCACAAAGTTTTATTTGCCACAGTAAGTTAAAATGTACGTTATTGGTCAGCATCTTGAATGCAAATTTTGACATGGCTTTACAGGAGTACCAGATATAAGGGAAAAAAGATCAGATATGTTTAATTCACAATCTTTTATATTAAGTACGGAAATACTTGATTCTGTCTCAGTGGAGTTTCCATGACTGGAGTCTGACATACCCAAAAGGTGGTTTGAGCACAGAGTGCAGATCTCAGCCCCCGCTTTGTGTCCTAAAAGGTAAATTAAGGACTGTTGAGATGCCATTTCAGATTTCTATGATGTAGTTTCAATTTGCTTACGCTGTACAGTATAAAACTTAGTATTCTGGGTCAGACCACAGGGACATGAAATCTAGTAGAAGTCTTCAGGAGCTGTTGATGGTTATAGTGCGTATAGACAGTAGCTTTTTCATTAAGAAAAAGTTTTTTTGTTGTTCTTTAAAAAAAAATTGCTGTTCTTTTAAATTGAACAAGAAACATAGAGTTAAATATGGGAAGAAGACTTTTGTTTTAAAGAAAACACCTCTTCGAGTGCAGGTGAATGTTAGAGGAGAATTGAGGGACTAGTATGTCTGTGGTTTTTGTGAGTCTCCATTCCAGAAATTGCAGTGGAGATGGGTTTTTGGGGGCTCGACTTTGAAAGTGGGTCCCATTTACTGGGTCCACTTCTTAAACTTTTTCTGCCATTTCATGTGTGCATATGACTGGACCTCCTTTGGTTATTGTCATTTTGACTTCAGACATACCCTTTGGGAGCCTCGTGGTTACAATGAAACGTAGAAGGCAGGCACACGTCTCTATCTAGGATTGGGGGCATGACTTTAAAAGGTTTAGACGGAGGGGGATTGGAACCCTGTTCATGTTGCTTGTCGCAATACTACAAGAATGCTTTTTTTTTTTTCTCTGAAACTTACTGTATTTCCAAAGTGTTTAAGAATATTATTAATGTTGTTCTGCTTGTAGTATACTTAAAAACACATTCCAGAAAGAGTAATACCCAGCTCTTCCAAGTGTTTTTAATGCATAGATCTCAAAGAACTCTTATCCCTGATTTCCTGCTTAATTGATCACAGTACTATTTATGTTCTGTATATTTGCTTACGCTAAACACTGGTAAGCTAGAAATATTAAGATACCATCCATTTAAGACATTTTTGCACAAGTTCTGATTGGTTAGACAAATGTTTCTGATGATACTGTGTTGGGGTACTGGTTTGCAGAGATATTAAGTTGGGATAGAAAGTATTGTGATTGGCAAGCCAGAATATTTTTCTGGTTGATGTAATAAAAAAATCGCTGTGTACTAATGTTATTCAAAAAATAGACATGCTTTTTCGATTTGGTTAATGATTCTGAATAGCATAATCCAGATGAGTGGTTAGGTTTCCTTTATTTTAAACAGTCTCTCTTCTGTGATTCTTCATGTCCTTTGACTTGTACTTCGTAAGGTACCAAGAAATGTTGGATCAGATAAGAATCTTGTTTTCTTAGAATAGCCACTTAAGTGGTTCTGCACTGTCTCACAAATTTGTAATTTCATATGATGAGGTGTTATCTCTTAAAAAATATAATCAGTACCATTGTTGTTTGCTTTCGTATAGAAGCACTATAATTAAAGCTATCATGGGAGGATTCCAAAAAAGGTGTGCAAATATTTTTGTGTAGGCTATGATTCTTTCTTCACCTGATGGCCCATGTTGCTATTCTTCTCACTGTTTCCATTGCTGTTACTTAAAAGGCTGTGACAAATATAATAGACTTTGCGTAATGAGTCCATTGTAAGTCACTTCCAGCATATTATAGTGTGTGGTTAAAATGACCCTTGTGATTACCACTCTCCAGTGCTTTTACTTTACCAAGGTACCAAATGAAACTAAGAATAGGAATATTCCTTCCTTTATTCATCAATATTTTTTAAAAATCTTAATGTAAAAATAACATTGATATAATTTATTCACTTAAGATCTTTTTAGATCTTTTTCTTCCACAGTTCATTAAGAATTATTTTGCTTTAGAAATAGATTAAAAAAAAATTAGAATATATACATTTTCTGAGAAAATCACTGTGCAGTTGGGAGCATTTAGTAAATAACACTTTCTCAGGGGACAAGACCAATGTCATACACAGGACTGTTCTGCAATAACAGATACGGAATGGAAAAAGCCATACTTCATTTAAACGTCACCTTTTCACTACTCATCTAAAGTGCATCGTTATGTATCTGCAGGTTCTAGATCTGTGCATGCCCCTCTGGCAGAATCTGCCTTTCTGTCTTCTAACCCAAGATGACAGATTTGTTAGTTTTGATGTGGTTATTTTTTTTCCCTTAATGAGTAAGCAAGGGAATAAAGAGCTGGAAAAATTAAAGAAGATTTCCCCCCCTCTATTTCTTATTTTCCCAGGAATAACAGCTGTAGGGGATGAGTGTTCTGTTGCAAATGACTACCATGCATATGATGAGAATACCTTAAATAAAATGATATTATTACAGGATTTAATAATGCAGTGGTAAAAATACTCAAAAAGCAATGAGGTGAGTGAATGAGTCTGAAATTTAATTATGTAACTTAACCAAAGTCAAGTATTGTAAGTATAGCTCACATTTTGTAATATTAGTCAAGAATATAAAAGACCATACCTTGGGGTTTTTTTTTTGTGTGTGGAAAATACTTGCTTTTCCTATGAAAAAGGCTGTATCATATAAAAATGGAAGTCTTGGCTGTGGAAGTCCAATGCAACATCAGTGTTTTTGGAAGCCGATCGATACCCAAGATTTCTGACATTTCTGAGTTTTGTTATGCTACCTGCAATGGTGAGCAGAAGTCTCCTGGATGGGTCTTCCCTGTAAATGGGTATAATTGATGGACCACCTTTTTTGTATTTTGTTGGGTCTGGAATACAGTAACTCTAAACTTAAGGTACAAGAGGAAAACAGGCAACCAAAATGACAATGCAGTATAGTCATCTCTTCAGGGACATGGTTTAGAAGTAGGCCCGGTAGAGTTAGATAACGGTTGGACTTGATCTTAAAGGTCTTTTCCAGCCATAATGATTCTATGATCTCCAACTGGATTAAAAGCTTCCAAATCATTGATTTGGTGTGTCACATTTATCTTATAGCCCATGAAATGTTCAGGAGACATCTGTGTGCATAATGGTTCCTTCACTGCTCTCTGCCCAAAATCAGAGTCTAAGAAGCTCAGTCCTTGAAGACTCCGCTCTGACGTACCACCTCTCTCATTCTTCCCTCGAATGCACTTACGTTTAAGGGCACTGAAGTTTATGATTGCTTTATAGCAATCTGCTAGTCTGGAGCAGAGGAGACAAGCAGTTCTAAGCATACTGTACTACAGACTGCTTCCACTTCAGTCCCCTGCACGGTGACTCCTGTCAGAAATATGGGATGTCTAGCAATAATCTGTGTTAGAACTTAGTTGTAAAATCTGCTAGTAGCATTGTCTCAAGAAAGTAAGAAGGCAGACGAGCCAACAGCTTTTGGTTCTCTTGCCCTAGCACCTCATGACAAGAATGTCTTCTGCCTCACAACTCTTATTTAAGGTTACAGAGATCTTTTGGACATCTTTGCCAATAGCAATCTCAAACTACTGGCTTAGACAATTGGATTTAAAAAGTACTCTTCTACATGTTTTAACTTTCAAGCAAATCTTCATATCCTTCCTTTTCTTTTGTCCTTATCTTTTGTCCTTTTCCTTCCTCAGATACTTCATAGCTCGAACTTTGCTGTGATCTGTATTGACCTTGTCTCGCAAGCCCTTAACCAGGGTTAGCAGAGTTTACCTGGTTAACGCACGTTACCAGGGTTTACGGAGTTTAAGCTTTGGTCAGCATTAACCTCCTAAATCTGTTTATTTCTGAGATGCTGAGAGTCTTTGATCATGCACTCCACAGTGAATTCAGTTTCATTGATGACTTCTGTTGCCAGAGTTAACTGAAAACTGTTAAAAACATTAGGGGTTTTTAATCTTGTATTGTCAGAAACAAAACTGCATTCTGCCTGGTGTCTGTCTTGCTGTCACTCATTGTTGCAGTCTCAGAAGGAAGCACTGTTTATGCTTCTCCTGCTTTTCCATGTTTTCAGTTTCAAATTGGGAAGGTTTTTAACTTCACCTTAGGAGATTTTCCTAGTTCGTTTACTGTTTACTTGTAGTGCTATGTGGTATTCAGCAATCACCCGATGCCTTCCAATGGTTGAAGAAATCCATTCGGTATCTGTTTCCAGTTGACTGTCCATTATGACAAGAACTTCCGAATGTTCTGACCAAATGGTTTGTTTGGAATGGTTGGTCCTTCTCAGGCGTGCTTTCCAGTACCATACTGCATCCAGTGAAAGTTTAACTGGGAACTCCAAGTTCCAGTGAGAAACTTAATTTTCAATGATGTAAAATTTTCCAATACCCCCAACCCACAGTTAAAAAATTCCCGATTCACTTAGGATTTGGGGGTGTTCTAGGGCTAGGACGTAGAGTGCCAGTGGGTTGTGGACAGGTTATCCTGTCCTCGTGATTCTGCTAGTAGTGCCCAGCTAGTGTCTTCATTTGGGGTGGGGGGTGAAAAACTAAAGTCTAAAACCATTGGTACTTTTCTCCCTAGCTAGTTTGTTTTGCTTATTTATTTATTTTAGTACTAAAGAGAAATTTTGGATCGAAAGCCATTGAGTTTGTAGCCTTTTATGTGTTGGCACAGCAGAGGCAGCGCAGAGTTTCCACATACCATCAAGCCAGTGCGTTCTTAGACCTACCAACCAATGCGCAGGTGGTGATGGCTGTCTTCTACCACATATAACCAGCCTCCACCCATGAATCTTTGGGTGGAATATTCTGTGTGATATTAGTGGCTCCTGCAGTCTCGTTTGGTCGGGAGTGGGCTTTGGAAAGATCTTTGGAAAGATCTTTGTTCTTACTTTCCTTTTATAGTACATTACTGTTGTTTACCTTTGTATGTCTGTGTACTGCTTATGCTACGTATTGCTGTCTATGTAAGTGTTCGGTCTCCTGACTGAGATCACCTGCTGTGCTGATTCATAACTCCTGATTTTCTTTTAAATATATTTTTGTCCCTCGTATACTGGCAAAAGCCACATCTACAGTGCAGTTGATGATGTCTCTTGTTGCAGAGGGAACCTTTGGGCAGGAAGTATTTCCCGGTAGTTACTCTTGGAGAAGGATTAGCTAATGCTGTGATCCAGTCTTAGGCTTTATGAATAAGGACTGTATACGATAAGTACAAGTCCTGACAAATTCAGTTAATTGCTCAAATGCCAGAATATCTGTCTAAAGTCAGCCATTAGGAATGGTTGCATGTTTATTCTGCTAACAAAGTGTGTCAAGTACTTTGCTGTCTCTGCTTTCAGAAGATGGTGTCTGGGGAAAGTCTGTTTGACTCTCTGGGGTAGTGTGAATTCATAAGCTTTAAAAATTTCTCTGCATGCATGCCACTTTGTAGGTGATGTCCACTTCTTATCACAGGGTACTATACGATCCCTTGTTTTTGATGGAATCTATTTTTGGCTTCTCTTTTAGTGTTTTCTATAGAGAGCTGTGTTTTACAGGAGGGACAGATCTGTTTATATTAACACATTGTTTCAGCTATTCTTAAAAATATTTAACCAGCGTCATTTGGTCAGCTTCTTTCATGTCTAATACATAAACAGCTAGCTTTTACACAAATTTTTTTGTTGATAAATTTCAAAACAATTAGGAAGAGGTAAAATATTGGTAATTCCATCCTATATGTTACAAGACTTAGGCAAGAAAGGCAAAAGAATTTGCCTGAGGTCATTCAGTATTCCAGTGGAAGAGTCAGTGGAGCATCTCCTGAGTTTCAGTCTAGTGATTTATACGCAAGCCTGTATTGAGTTTCTGTAGTTGGATTCTGTAGTTCTTTTTTTAGAAAATTGCAGATCTTTCTGCAGCCAGTATTCATCATGAGGAGGTCCCAAGTAAAAGTATTATTCTATCAGTTATCAAGTAGGTTGATAACTCTATATTTGCATTATTCTTCTTGGACTGGCTGAGACCGTATTTTTTCCCTGTCACACAACGGCAAATGTCCGGTACATTGAAACAGATGCAATTACAATAGAAATTAGTGTGAGTTTTTAACCAGGCAACTTTAATAAATAGCGGCTGCCCATCTATGATGACCAAAGCAGTACAAGTTGTTCAACTCAGTTCATGGAATATCCTAGGACTGTTTTGATTTGATATGTTGACTGATGTATAACCATAAGCAATCTCCCAAGCTAGACCACTCTTCAGGTTTCCTTAATTTAAAGGCTAGATGTCTCTCATAGTCATTGGTGATAAGCGTATTTCCGTTGAGGATGTTCTGCGTTTTGGAGAGGCCTTTAACAATCGTAACAACCAAATGGGCAGCTGAAGTGCTATTCCCTGATGTCACCTCCGGATCACTTGCTCTTCTAGCCATCGAGGGATCGTAAAATACTCTTTCACCTGGTATAGGATCCCTGCCAGCTTGGCTGGCTGGCTGGTTGTGGAGGAACATGCATCAATTTGACCGACTTGTGCTAACATCCGGGAGAAACTGGATCACAGAGAAGAAATCAGTCATTAATTGACAGAATAGATTCATTTAATCTCTGAGGAAAGAGAAATTCAGTAAAAAACTTTATTATATCTGATGCTGAGGCTGCATGGGTAGCCTTCCAGTCATAAGCATGAGAGAATTTAATATTTATTCCAATGTACCTTTTCATTTCAATTATTTTCTGGGAACTTTTTAGATTTTCATTATGGAAACTTAGGGAATTTGCTTCTCTCTGTGCATTCTTCTTTTCGTAGCCTGAAAGGAACTGTACGGTAATCAAAGCTGTAATCTCCTATTAAAATATATATCTGATTTTATCCAAAATTATAGCATATTTTGTCAAATGAAAATAGTGGGTAACATCAAACTATGTCTCAGCCCATAGCGCTGTTTTAATCAGGCTTTAAAAAGTCCAAGAAATTGTTCTGTTTGAGAATTTTGACTTGGAAAATGAAACGTAATACTAAATAGTAATGAAGGCCCAACCCAATCAACCTCACTGAAGTCATCACCCCAGTGACTAATGATGCTCATGAATTCACAGAGCCTGATTAAAGTTAAAAAGTGTTGTTTTAATGACCTTATGCAAGCAATTGGCAATTCTACACAGTTGAGGTGAATAGTGTGTGCATATTGCAGGCAGTAGATACATGCTATTTTAATAAAGCATAGTCAGATCTGTTAAATAATAGTGTGTAGGAGCCCAAATACAGATGGCAGTTCTCAAGACCTCATGTAGTATTTCTGGGGGATACTGGGTGTAAGGATACCAGAATTTACTCTGAAGAAGAACACCACCCTCAAAACGCAAAGAGCCTCCACTGATACTAGATTTATTTATTTATTTGGGTATCCATAGCTCATATTGCATTTTGTGAGCCATAAAATGATTCTTATTGTGAACAACCCTTTAATTTGGAAGATGCCGCTTACGTGGGTTTAAAACACTGGGGTCCTAATTTCTGGCATTACTCTCTTTCCTTGGAGCCTGCTGTTGGATTGAAATCTGTTGTTTGGTGCCATACAGTTACTGCCGGGTTATCAAGTAGTACTCTGGTGATTCATATCTAAAATTACGCTCCTTTCTTTTTCTTTGTTTTAAATCACACTTAAAATTATGAATAAAGCTACTTCAGGCTTTCTTATATGTTCCACGGCAGTTGAAGCGAAACATCTCCTTTGGTGCCAGGACATTGTAAAAATTTAAATTGGCATAGTTCCTCTGAAATCATCAGTCATTCCAGTGTACCAGAGCTCTGGATTGGGTCCTTGGTTTCACAAATTAACAGATTTTTTAAAATAAGGAGAAAAGAAAAGGGTGACAGACATAAAAGATTTAAGAGAAATAAAATAGCAGCTTATCTAATCGAAAGCATATATGCCAATAAAGCCAACTACAACTGCCAAAGAAATAAACAAAACAAAGCAAGAATTTTGTAATTTGACATGTTTGCTTGACAGGTAGTACTTTTTAGACTAGCTCTTGTGTTGGTGTAAAGGGGCATAAGAATCTGGATGCGAGTGGAGATTTGCCGATTGCACCCACTGAGAATCTGGTCCCTGTTATTTAAAATAATGGTTGTATCGGATGTTCCTCTGTTTATTTCAGTAAGCAATCCGCTTCCGAATTAAAAGGCTCTCAGGCTGTTTTCATAAAATCATGCTGGCCACAGCACAAGGTTAATATTGAATCAAGGCATCTTTGAATTGTGAAACTTTTCCTATTTGCATTTCGAACATAATTTTCTATGGTTATGTTCTAAGTGCCAGCCATAAAAAATTTCTATTTGTTCTCTCTTTTGGGTCAGTCACCACTTGGGTGTTTATGAAAGGATCGATGTATATACTGTCCAAAAGGATTTGGTAGGGGGTAGATTTGAATCACAAAAGTGATTGTGTTATTTCACTCAGGAAAAAGTCTTTTTTGTACCCTTTTCCATAGAAAAAAAGATAAAATCCTATGTAAATAATAAGTGTTTTTCCTGTAATGAATGTTCCTTTCATTCTGCATTTCTGTATAATATTGGAAATTGTGTTTTTATTAGAAGAGGCATTGGATGGAAGCCAACAATTTTTTCTTTTAACTTGATATTTTGGGCTCTGATCTTTGTTAAAACTACAATGGCATGTATCTAGTACAGTCAGAGGTCATTTCTATAGCTACTACCATTTCCTATCATTTCTGGGGAATGTTTGTTTTCAAAACAAAGAATTGGGTTAAAGCTTAAGTATCGTATTTCAGAACATATTTCAAACTGAAATTAAGAATGCTAAAACCTTTCCTTTAAAGGTCAGATGATATTTATTATTATTATAAAAATGATCTGTGATTTATGAATTTAACTTCTCGTAAACCTCCTTTGTAACAGAATATGCAGTCAGAAGCTTAACATTACATTGTTTTCCTTTGACAACGTATCCACGAGACCACTGCAGCTGTTCCTTTACTCACAATAGCAGATTAATTAACACAATCATATGCTGTTGGCTCCTACTCAATGAGTAGGTCTGCAGTGGGATAGATAGGTAAATCCTTTAAATGTGTATGAGATAAAGGATATACTATAGTAGTTTCATAACTAGCCAGTTTTGCTTCTGACTAGTCAGCCCTATCAGCAATGGTTCACTGACTACAGAAGCTGTGAGCTTACATTTCAAAGGCAGCCACACCTATTACCGAGCAATAATGCCTGAATCATTGCAAAACCCAAATATGTAAAAGCACAGGAACGCTTAGAAATCTCCATATTTTGCTAAAATAACAGGCAGTCTGCTTCAAGCGTTTCGAGTTTATAGAGCAACCAGGAAAAAAGAAGGAGCGCTTTTGTTGGTTGCTCCATTTTTCTTGTTGTTGTTTTTTAAAAAGTTCAAGCATTGCTTTCTTAAATATCTTAATCTGGTCATTATTCACTTTTTACCCACTGTGTATTAGAAATACTTGTAAGCAGCAGCCATGGCATCAGTTTTAAGCACCAAAAGAATTTTTCATCCATTTCTCTGTGTGTGCTAATGAACATGTGAGCAGCTAAATCTCCTTTTCCTAAACAAACAGTCATCAGCAGCATGTAAGTATTTATTTGGCAACTTTAGCTGACATTTTAGTGGATGCTAAAACCTTTGTTACCAGTAATATAACTCCTTTTTTTTTTTTTTCTTTCTTCTTTCTTTCTTGTCTTTTAACTTTAAAGAGAAACATACCCTTTTGGGGAAAGAGGTAAGCAGCAAGTTTAAGAAAATTTCCTTCAGGCTTTCCACTAAAATCCATGAGGGAAAAAAAAATTGTATGCTTTGTTACATCGTTTACACAAAAACTGCGAACATAGCAAACTACTACGTTAAAATTGTCTCATTTCAGGGACAAAGAAAACTCATTGTGAGACCTCTTTTCTCAAAAAAAAACCCCAAAACAAACAAACAAAAAAACCACAAACCAACAAAACCCCAACCCACTTGCTAGCTTAATACTGTTGAGGTCCTGTCTTCTCCACGTTGTACTGCAGTTGAAGTTAGTGCTTTTATATTATCTATGCATTTTATGTAACGGGGTAAATACGTATTTTGATCATAATAAAACATAAAAAGTAGTGCACGACTGATTTTGATGGAGGGCTTTGCTTGCATAGGGACAGCAGCATCAGACCTACAGATGGGAGAAAACCAAGTCCAGAATCTTTTTGTGCAACACAGTTGTTGAGAAATAAACATGTTAATAGCACTCAGCTTTATATCTGAGAGTTCTTCCGAGTACCCAAAGCCACTATCTTTGGAGGGGAAGAAACAGAGCTGTTGAGCTGGCTCCAGTTCAGTCAAAGATGATAGCAGGGAGGTTCTTGTAGCGAGGAGCTGGATAGGAAATTTCCTGAACTTCTCCCGAGCGGGTCTGCTCCTTGCTCCCTAGTGCTGAAAGCAGAATGTGCTCTCTGGTCTTCCACTGTTAGTTTCCTTGTCAAAAACAACTGTCAGAAAAGCTTCTGCGTCCTTCAGCCTCCTCATTTCTCAGAGCGGGAATGCTTGCTCCAGCCAGCAGACTGGTGCCCAGCAGAGTAGATGGCTGCAGCGCCTTCTCCCTCAGGCCGACCGAGAGGGCCCTTGGGAAGGTGGAGGGGCCGTGAATGGATGAGGCGTCTCCCAGGTCACTGTTAAGAGATCGCATTGAGCGAGACTGACTGACAAATGATAAAATTAGTTTATGAGCTACAAAAACTTACTACGAGTGATACCGAACGTAATTCATCAAGGCATCTAGATGACGTACAACTTCAAGATGTGGTAGTCCTGCCCTACAGAAACAAGGGGGTTTATCGCATTACTTAAATAGGAAGGGGAGGTCCAAGAATTTTACTAGCAAGTATCACTCAACAGGTGGTATGCTTTCACACCCATAATACTTGTAAATTTATAATACATTTCCCAGTATATATATATTTTATTAGATTCATTGTACAGTTGAGCAGCTGAAAGCAAAGGAACTAAGAATCCTGCTGTCAGTTGAAAAAGCAGTAGCTGCCAGTAGTGAGCTCTTCTGAAAATCAGTTGCTTTTAACCATCCTGCCTAAAGTCGCAGGCTTAGCTCAGTACACTGTTGGATCTGGAATAAATGTCTTGACTCTTGATCAAAGAAACAAAAGGCATCATCTTATGTAGTGTCAGCGCTGGGAACTGCGCTCAGGTGAGTTGTGGTTTGCAGACTGGACTCGAGTTCCCTGGGGGTTGCTCCAGTGCTGTGAGAGACAGGGGCTACAGGAGTATTTTGAGCAGGGAAAGGAACATACTTGGCCACTTCTGAGACTAAAGGCCATGCCCTGCCTTCCTCAGAAGGAGAATTTACCTTAATTTGGTTTGTGTAATTACATTCTTTAAGTCTAAGTCGTCCATACAGTTTCAGTTTGATTCCATTTTCTTTACTCTGTTTTCAAACTGTTGTTTCAGATCCTTTTAAATAATTGTTGCTTTCTGTCCCTATGACAGGCGAAGAGGTGCCTGTGTAAACATACTGGCTACTACCTCTGTTGGACTTTGCATTCTATTAAGATAAAATTGTTTGCATTTATATGATAAACATTGAGCCCTTTGTGAAATTTATCTGAAGACAGGCTCAAAAGCTCTCCATCTTCTGTTACCCCAACCCAAATTTAGGATCTGAAAACCCTTCCTCTTTTGGTAGATTGAACTTGTCTCACCTAATAGTTTCTACGTTTCAAGGGGGTCTCTGAATTTATGTTATGGATTCCTGTTTTCCAGGACTTGCAGTGAAATAGTTGTAAATGTCTTTTCCTGCTGTGTGATGCAACAGCAGTGTTTTGTGGGGCTCTTACTGGATGATGCAGAAGACCATTGGCAATGAATGGAGATTCCCCGGCACTGGGAATTGCTGCAATAAAGGTTCCTTGAGGTGTGTTTGGGAACAAAGAGGTACTTGAAAAAAGCAAGCAAATGGACAGCTTAGAAAATAAGGTGATACGGAAGCCCATCAGTTTGCACCTTCACAACAAACTGTGAATAAGGACTGTATTTTTTAAAAAAACCCAAGGTGTTTATTTGTGTCAAGTCCACTCTGCAATTATAAATATTTCCTTCAGTGTAACTTTGCAAGTGTCTTGCAATGTGCATTTCTTATAACTGTCTACATATGGAGTGACACAGTAGTATTGATTTGTGTGACAGCTTCTACCTGTGATGTTTGTCTTTTAGTCTGTCAGGTCAGCTGTGCTGAAATGCGTTGAGCATATGGCTTTAAATATTTAGGTTTACTGTACACTGCTTCAAGGATGTTGTTGATGTCATAGGGATGGGGTAGGATTGGGACTAAATTGAAATAAGCTTTTCTTCCACAAACTTTTCTGTGAGCCTAGGCAGGTCATTTTGTCTTTATATGCTCCAGTTTCCGCTGTTCTGAAATACAGATGAGCTTTCTTTGTTGAATGCGTTGAGATCTGTGGATAAACATTTGTGCACAAAAGCTAAATGGTGGTGTTGCAGTGGTTTGTGGTGTGCTGAGCTTCGTGAAACTGAGCCGAGCCCCACCCCGCTGGTTTTTAATATTTAAACAGGATAGTTGACGATTTCCATTTCAAACTGCATCCAAATAGTATTCTCCGAGTTTGTGGCAGATGAAGTAGTTCACACTTTAGCATCAGTTATCCAAACGTCAATTAACAGTAAGTTCATCCTGGGGATAATACAAGTTTGGTACAATTTTTTTTCGTGAACAGTTATTAAAAGATTGGAGTATGCAAACCTTTCAGGGTTCTTTTTGGCCTTTGGATAAGGAAAGTTAAGCTTTTTAATTTTACTGACCTAAACCAATTCTAATGTACTCTTCTTTTAAATTAAGGGGTTTTTATTTAGTTATGTATTACAGGATTTGGTGAAAAATATCTTTGCACCCAACTGTCCAGAAATCCCCAGAAATAGTACTAAAATAAACATGACAGTCTCCATAGTTATCAAAATTCTCCATTTTCTTCAGATACTAACTTTAACCTTCAGCAATGTAAGATGTGTCACACAAAAACATATTTCTTTAGAAATGGGTGGTTAGGAGTTTTTAAAAGATGACTTTGGGGGGGTGGAGTCATCAGTGGCAAATGGATGGAGTCCCACAAAGAAAATAATTAGCCTCTGACAGTGACCTTTATAATAAACTTGCATTTTATCACAACTTTTATGAGGTGCAGGACAGACTTGTGTTGCTTTGCAGGTCTGTCCTTCAGCACAATAGAATAGTGCTGTCCGCGGCACAATTACTTCACAGGTACATGGAGTTCAGTGCTTCTGTGTTTGCTGTAATGGATATCTTGAAAAGTAAACAGATAATTTATTTCCTTAAAATTATTTTTTTCCTAAAAATAAATGTTAAAGTTGTTTCCTAAAAAGAAAAAAAAAAAAAAACACAAACAAACCCAAAGCAAACACCGCTATTAAATATGAGAGAAGTGTAGACTGGGAACAATTGCTTTGAGTTTAACTTCAGTAATTGAGCTTGAGGTTTGTTGCTTGCTTTGCTCCTGAAAAAGAATTTGTGCCTGAAAAGCGTTCCTGCTTTTTCAGGTTATGTTAGCTGTTTTAATATTAGTTAGGCGTTAATATAAGCTGTTACTTCTTGCAAATTCTGCTGTGCTTATGTCCTTAGATCATCATAGCTGTAACAGCATTATTGCTATAAAATATAGTAGAGAATTGCAGTAAAAATCACTGAAACATATTCTACTTTTAAAATTGGATGGGGCTACTATTGACATCAGCATTAAAAGGCCAAACCGAGAAGACATCATTACTGGCACAGAGGAACATTTTGCTTTTTTTCATAGTGTGTTATTAGTGAGGCATGCCTTGTACATGTTTCCCCAAAGAGTCCAAAATTTCCACGTTACTTCCATTCCCAGCTTCTGTGTTTTGAAAACCCCACCGCGTTTAACCCAGGGACTCTTTCACAACTCATGAAGCACATAAGTTTCCCAAAACCAAATCCTGGTTTCGCTGAGCTCTAAGCAAAAATGCAGCTTAAGCACCGTGCTGGGTTGTGACTGGACCACGAAAGGCATCATCCAGTTCTCACTATCAGCGATGGAAAACTTTGTTCCCTTCCCATTCTGGTACTATGCTGAGAAATGGGCTGGTGTTGAGTTTCTGAGCTTAAACAGCTTTGAAGTGATGAGCTGGTGGAGATGAGAGAGTAATTTTGAAGTACTAGAAGGATTTTCTGTGTCTGGTGGCCCAGGTTGCGAATGAGCTATGCCTGCTGCTCTTCCTGAATGCGTCTGCAAGAAGTTACACTCCCAACAGCCCTGCAAGAGAAAGAACTGATTTGGCAATTAATTTCAGACTTGTTCTTCCTTGCTAGAGATAAGGGCTGCAGGGCTTCAGCATCAACTATGTTTTTTTACTTCAGCAAAACTTTTGTTGCCACTTAAGCGCTATTTAAATACAAAGTTCTTTTCTTAATGGGTTTGTCAGTAGGTTGCTTTATATTTGAAATACTGACAAATATGCATGTCTTCATTGGAAGTAAACATTTTTGTGGTGTGAGATAGATGACGGATAAGATAAATGCCATTTTTTCCCCCATGCAGGGTATATTCCTGGGGTTGTAGGGACCGTAAAACTCATAAGGGATACATAATGAAAATTAGCAAGATAGCCATTAGCTTGGTGGATGCCGAAGAATCATTTTTGGCAGGATGTTTTGGCACTCTTCTGTTAGTATATCCATCTTGGTATGTGAACAGGAAACTGTTTGATGTAGGTCATTGAGAAACAATGTTTGCATGCGACAGTCTTGCAGAATGCCACAGAGAAGAGCAGCGCAGAGCTGAGACTCGATGTGCTATACTGCACGGTGGTGTACGGTACATACTCCAGAAGAGTTTTGTTCGGGTTTCTTAATGGGCTTTGACAGGTTGTTTGTAGCTTAATTTACAAATGAATTTGATTAAAGAGCTCAATGAAAGAGTCTATATTCAAGTTTGGATTTGAAGTTGTGGTCTACTAAAATGAAACGGAGGCTCCCAAATTAGCACCTCTGGAAATATTTGATTATCTTCGTAGTTTGGGATTGTTTTCTGCGTAGATACTCTGTGAAGTAAAAACGAATAAGCTACCCCTTTTGCCACCATAATCGATGACAAGGCTTTTATTTGACTGTAAAGTTACAGGTGTTGTCATAAGCTGAAGCCTCTTGTGCTGAGTGGCACACAGGTCTAGTTCAGTTGTAGTTGTGTGGTGAAAGACTGTCTTTGTTCTTTCAGTTCCAATTTCTAACCCCCAAAAAGCCTCTTCGTGCCACAAGCTACGAAGGAGCCATGGAGGGAGCAACAAGGCCACAGGCGTCTGAAGACAGTGCCAGGAGATGTTCCTTTATACTCAGAAATAAAGGAGTAAGATAGTGTGGACTTAGCTAGAATGACTGTACTTGTTTTATGGTGCTGGAACAGATCCCTGGACCTCTTACGGTTGCAGCAGGTAGGAAGTTCAATGACGATGAAATTAAGGGCCAGGAGCACGTTTCAAGATGTATATCGGTTTCATGGTTTTGAACCTTTCCTTGGTTCCCGGGCTAAACTCTCTCCTTAAATAACAAAAAGGAAAATGGGTGAGTAACGTGCCAGGGAACAGGAAGAGTTCATCTCCAGGATTAATTTGTCCAAACTGATGAAGTTAATGCAGGTTTTGCTTGGAGCTGTGAGCAGTATGAAGAGACATTTGGGGAGTGTTCCTTAGCTGAAATGGTTAAATATTCAGTTCCATCTTCCTCATTACTTGTGGATTTTCATTTTGTTATAATAGTGGTCGGCAACAGCTCAGAACTTGATTTGTCAAGACAAGAATGCTCTGCAAACAGATGATTACATTCTATATGAAGGCATTATCACTAAATCTGAAAAGAAAATATTACAGGCAGAAATTATAAGGAGAAGTTTATAAAACAAAGATATCCTTTGGCAGAATATGCTCTTATAATCAAGCTTTTAGCATACCATAGTTTAAAAAAAATAGAAATTTTGCCCACATATACACTAATAAAAATAAATCTGTTTCCGATTACTAACTATGCAGCACAGGTGCTTGTTTGTTACGAGAGAGGCATGTTCATTAATTTTCAGCTATGAAAAGTGCACTGTGCCATAAATATACAATTCAAAATGTACTGCTGATAAATGAATACACAGATTGTTAATGTGCCAGAGTAGGGTATTGGGCATAAAACACATGCCAAACAGGAGCACATTGGTGATGTGCTAATGCTTTTAAATCTGGGTTTAATGTAGGCACATAACCAGCTTTTTACATTATTGCACTAACTTTTACCAGAATTTAGGGCAATATCTATTTTATGGGACGTTTTACTTTCTAGTATAATAATACTTTATACCTATATAGCGCTATCATCCAGGGATCTCAAAGCACTTTACAAACATTAATTAACTAAGCCTGTCAAATAGGTAAACTGAGTTTTACAGCAGCTTGGTGGTTGTGCTGGAAGTAGAACCCCGGAGTTCAGATTCCCTACCTCTTTTTTTTTTTTTTTCGTTAGTATTTTTTTTTAAACCATCCGGACCATACAAATGTTCAGTCGGAATTTGTAAACTGTAGGAGTTAGTTTTTCCTGATATTTTTTTTCCTTTGGCTGTTCCCCTCTTTGAGTTCTGCTCCCGCTCCGCTGCTGCTCTCGAGGCTTGCGCGCTCTGTCGTCTGTCTGTCCGTCCAGAGGCAGCCGTGCTGAGCTGGGCTTCACCTGGCTTTCGGACCGGGTTGCTGGGTAGCGAGATGGAGAGTTTGCTGTGAAGTAGTGCAAGTCTGTCTTTTTTTTTTTTTTCCTCCGTAGTCACTGAACGCACACCGACAGGAATGCTGAATTCCCGTTCCTCTCATTCCTCTCCAAGATTTCAGCTAGGAGATACCCGCACCTCGCCCGGTGGAGGGGACGGAGGGGCTTCTATCGTACACCTGGAGACCTGCGTACACTTTAAATTAGAATGCAAACTGGGTATTGTTAATGGTTTCAGCCTAGCAGGGCAGAGTAATAGCAGTCACCGTGGGGTTGAAGTAATTTTCATCTGTGAGTCGAGGAGGTGCCGTGCCGAGCTGCAGCGTGTGCCGCTGGTTAAGCGCGAGCCCTGTTGGCAGCGCTGCGTGGCGAGCGGTGCGGTTCCCCGGCTCCCTCGTG
>NW_009646847.1:2413289-2455789 GCF_000708025.1 Charadrius vociferus | reverse complement strand
CTACTCTTCTGCAGTTTTAGGGGAAAACTTGGTATGATAGCAGTATAGAGTTACTGACTGTTAAGCAGTGACAGGTTTTTCTTGTCCAACCTTCATCAAAACGTTTCAGCGTGTATCAGCGAGCTCCGCTGCCCACTAGTCAACAGGATCCCCTTTTTGAAAGAAATAGGTATGACCCTCATGACTGGGCATGTAGTGTGATACCACAGAATCTGTAGCCAGAAAAGAACCAGGACTAGTAAAATTGTTGAAGTTATTTCCGTTTCATTTGACCAGTTTCTACTGCCGCTCACCTTTTCTCAACCCCATACATTACTTCGTTAGGTTGGCCAGTTCCACTGTAGACAGCTTTCAAATGCAATCGGTTGCAAGCCAGTTTGTTGTGTACCAAATTCTGCGGGGGCTTGCCAGGCTATTGGAGCGGCTCCCACTAGTACCATCCTGAAAAGGCACGGAAACATGTGTCTCCCCAAATGCAGTAGCCTGCATTCTCAGAGTTCAAATTAGCCTGTTCCCTGAGGTGGTACTTACTGCGTAGTGTCTCAGTGTAAGCTAGTAATCGGCCAAAAATTAGAATCTTAAGACTCTCTGACTTGCAGGGGTAGGAGTTTGGGTCTAAACAATCTCTATAGTTACCCTGATGCGTTTGTTCAGATTTTGTCAGGTTCAGAGATTTATTTTGTACGTATAATTCATAGGCTGTTTTGTCACAACAGAGCAAGGTATTGAAAGTTTTCTACCTGTAGAAAGTGTTTATCTGGTCCAGTTAGTGTTTTCATCCTAGGTAATATGCAGGTAATTTTAATTCTGTTCAGAATAGTGAAAATTTGGTGAAAAGCTGGTCTTCCTCCATATGCTGTGGAATTATTCAAGATGTACTTGTGAACCTTCTGTCTCTTCCAACTGTGACTCATGTCTGTTATCCCATGGCTCTAAGAAGATGTGTTTTAAATAAGTATGCCCACTTTGAGAGAACTGTTACTGCTGAGTCATTTTCTTTAAAGCCAGTGTTACTTTGTAAGGGTTAGGTTCCCCCTATTCTCCTTCCCTGTAAAGATCTTTCCTGTATATCTTACAGATATAAGGAAAGAGATAATCTGAGATAAGATATCCTTCTGTCAGCACTTAATGTCATGTGAGCGTCACCAAGCTGGCAGTTTCATGTTGGTGGATGTTGCGTGAGTGGTCATTGGTTCAGAAGAGGCTGCTCAGAAAGGGAGCAAAACATCATAAAGCCATTCACGCATCATAAAGCTATTCACAGCGATGGAATCAAACACTCAGCAGAGTGGAGACTAAAAGATTGTGCTTTGTTAGGAAGGCATTAAGTACCTGCCACTGCTCTGGGACGTGTGGCAGAATGGGTAGATCTCCAGGAATCTGAAATAAGGAGATTTCGCCACAGCATTACTTTTTCCTTGCTGTCTGCTCTAAGATTCAATAAACTCTTTTAAATGTTGTGGTGCAGACGGCTAAGTGTAAGAATTTTCTTTTTTCCTTCTTATCTTCAGCTGCTCACTGCTAAGAACTTTGTTTTACAGAAACTGAGGCTGTGAATTCATACTTAAGATAGTCCCACATACTTTTGACTGTTTTCAAGCGGATCAGTCAGTACCAAATGCATTCGACTGATGCCAGGTATTTGTATGTGTTTGCAATCGTGTGTTACAAATTCAGTCCCGAGATGGATTTCATTGCATCATTATCTGCAGATTTTTCCCACCAGATGTGTTTCCTGTACCTTGCCATGCAGTTATTAATATATGGGATCATAATTCAGATGATGGCCTGAATATTTCCAGAATGTTTTCCAGTATTTCTTTTTTCCAAGATGGTCGATAGTTAAGTCTGGCCCTCACAGGCATGGCAGAGGAGTGCACGAGAACATTTTGGCTGCATTTCTGATGATGTTCGTGAGGTAGAGGAGCAGTGGCTGCTGTGCTGGTAACAGAAAAAGAGACAGACTAATTCCAGGGCACGGCAGCTTTCAAAATCAAGTGAGCATCATGTGACTGTATGTGGATAATTTAAAAGAAAAAGAGAAAGTTAGAACTTCAGCACAGCCTGTCTCTCCAGTGTATGAGAAGTGAAGCAAATGAATACGGCCTTGAATACACTTTTTAATTTTTCAACACCGTATTTTGCCAACTTTAGTTCACTCTGTTGACTGTTCAGTCAGACCATTTTTAAATTAAAAAGGAATACATGGTTGAATTATTTATTAAACAAAAGGTGCTTCCGTGCATGCAGACTACCTGGGTTTTGAATTTCTTTTACCATTAGAGTTTGAAGAAAGTGCATTGCTAATAAGTTAAGAGACGGAACAACCTTCCTTCTTCTAAAATAAATCTTCCCCTGTCTCAGAGGCAGCTCACTTCTATCTGTCCGCTCACAGAAGAATGCCCAATCTTCATGGCGATGTCTAATTTTGGCCTTAGTGTGCAGTTGTTTCCTCAGCTTGGTAGGCTCCATAGAGACAAAATGTTATTAATTTCAGGTAGGGAGATGTGGTAGCAAATAATTTAGTCCAAACTATCTCCTAATTTTATAGATGCTTCTGATGGGTTAAAATCCATATTTGCTGGTGGATTGATGTGGCGGAACTGTAAACCAGTGGAAGGAGCCTTGCAAAAACTTTGTACCGTGTTACCATCAGCCTGTATGTCCCCGCAGGTTACTGGTTCTCCTCAGGGTGACGATAAGTACTCTGTACAACTACTTTTGCGTTGCCCAGTCCCCGTTACTGCCTCTCTGGTGGTGTTCCAGATTTGTGCACAGCCACTGTTTGTTGCGTTTTTGGAGGAATGTGGCTTCCTAGTGCCCAGTCTTTTCCTTTCTTGTCCCCTTCCGCAGAAGAAAACAACCGCTAGCTTCTGACTAGGCTCTCTGGACTTTGCCAATCACTTTGGCCGATGGTTGCAGGGAAAGCTCTGGCAGGCTGGGCGACTCATGGGGGCCTTCTGTCAGTCTGGGAGCTGCGGTCTTCATAGCTTGCTCAAAAATTAGTGAGTTGTTTTACCTGGTATTGAAAGAAGAATTAACTCACTCAATCTGAGGGAACATCTGTCCGAGAGGTTGATATTTCTCGTCACTGATGTGGAACTTGATAACTGTTTAGAATTACAGTGCTGTAAGAAGCGTGATGTGCTGCAAAAGGCCGTCCGTAGCAGCAAAGAGGCTTTAAGGACGGTTGATGAGACCTGCCAGGGCTCTGAAGATCTCGCGGTTGCACCGATGTGTGGGAGGGTGGTTGTGAGCCTGTAGCTTTCCTGTGGAAGGAAAGCAGTGAGCAGTAGCGAGTGGCTGGGCACACCCTGGCTTTGATAGCTACAGATGGAGACCTAAAAGATTGCAGGGCCACAGTC
Organism: Charadrius vociferus; assembly: GCF_000708025.1. Lineage (NCBI taxonomy): Eukaryota > Metazoa > Chordata > Aves > Charadriiformes > Charadriidae > Charadrius > Charadrius vociferus. The sequence goes on along the minus strand of NW_009646847.1, from coordinate 2,452,424 downwards.
CAACACCAGCACATGTAAAATAAGGCTCAGGATTTAGATAACTCTGTTCCAGCATACTGACGTGCATGGCCAGAGTCCAACTCCAACACATGCAAAATTAGTTTCAGGATCATTCCAGCATACTGAAGCCTATGCCTAAACCAGTTATTGCCACAAGCTCAGCTAAATCAGAGGAGAGCTTTCAAAATAGTATTTTTTCTCTTTTTTTACCAGTATAGTTCAGATGAAAAATTTTATATTTTCGTAGTAGAAAAGGCAAACTGGATTATTGATATACTGACTCCATAGGCAGCATTTCATATTTTTGAAGCCCACAAATAGCATGCTATCGGTGTATTTTAAAGCTATTTTACAAATCATGGATACAGGTTGACCTAGTAATGTACTTTTTGAGATACAGCATTAGTAGTAAAAAAAAATAATTAATGAGCCCATTCATATAATACCATGTTAAAAGATATGGTGGTCTCAGTATGCCCACAATACACTGTTAAACCAATGAGGGGAAAAAAAAAACCAACAACAAACAGTTAAAGGATCCCTTCTTTAGATTAGAAGTAATGAATGTAATCAATATTTTTCTGTTATAGTGAAACTCATGTAATTAACATATTTTATTTATAGAAAAAGGGTGCTAGTAAAATAGATTCAGCAGTTCAGAGTTGCTCATAAGTGTTTATGCAAGTACAGCTTATTTTTTGTGAAATAGGGAGAGAAGTTGGAAATTATACTTAAGTGGCATGTGCCAAAGAAGTTAAACAGGAGAAAAGTTATTTACAGAGGTATTTGTATTAACTCAATGAGGTCATTTAGTGTGAAAGCAGCACTGGAAAGTAAAAAGTAAGAAAATAAGGATACTGGAGAAGTCTATCCTATCATAGTCTGTCCAAAAGTTGTAACACACACTGTGGCATTATTCACTTTTTGGAGACTCTGTCAGCACCTCTGTAATCAGTAATCTGTAAATGGAACAACAGTCTTTAATTCTTTCTCATTTTGTTGGGGGGGAAATTAGTAATTTATCTACCTGTGCAGTCGGTTTTATGTGACTGATTTTATGGTTGGTTTCTTTCTTACTGGTGTCTACAAAAAGATGTTCCTGTGCCATTTTAAATACTTTACTTTTTTCTTTATTAGAATGATTTTTTGTAAAACCTGGTGACCTGCTACCAGCATTTCTATGCTGATTTTGCCACCCTTTGATAAGATAATTGTAATGAAAAGGGGTTTTCTTATTCAATAGTATGCAAAAACTTCTCCAATGATAGCTGATGCCCTGAGAGCTACTTACAGTGTAGGCAAATCTGCGGTTCTGACTTGAAAAACTGTTGTTTGTTTTTTGGATTTGTTTAAGCCCAGCAACTCAGGGTGAAACTTGGCCAGTGTAGGTATTAAATATTTCCATACAACTGCTCAAAAGATTTTAAGAGATATTAATGGATTTTGAAAACTATGTGGAGTTGGGTGTTAAATTTGTGCCTTTTAAAATCTCACAGACTCTGCATTGTTGGGCACGTGGGAAGAACCTGGAGAAGACAGGTTCAATACCACTCCCTTCCACCCAGATTCACCATCTTTCCTATGGCTTACTGACACGGTCTTGGATTTTCTTCATAGTGCAGCCTGTACACTGAACCAAATGCTTCTGTTTGTCCCACACGTAGTTTAGGAACAAGACAGAGGTGATAATGAAGTACCTCTTACCCGTTTGGTTTATAGGTATGTGGAGACACTAACATGTGTAAGAAACAGGGTAAGCATGGAAGCAGGAAGAAGGCAATATATTCATTCACAGAAGTCCAGTTAATGGTTATTTTAGTTGATTAGCTAGCAACTTCATTTTCTCCCTCATGAAATTGCCTCCACAGATCCTTACTTCTGGAGCTTAATCAGCAGTAGCAATCCATCCCAGGAGTGGGAGATCAGGAGTACTTAATTAAAGAGGGACTGTAAGGCAACTCTCCCAAATTGGATATCTGATCTAGCCTTGGCATCAGGAGAGCAATGCTAGGTAAAAGTGTTTATCAAGCTCCATGTAGCCACTCTGCAAATCTCAGAGATGGGAATATGATGCAGACAGCCTGTAGAAGCTGCTATAACCTGAGCAGTACGGGCTTTAAGGCCATCTGGTACCTGAACACCTGCCTAAAAATAACACATACAAATCCAAAAGATGGTCCAGTTGGATAGCTTCTCTGCTTAGATTCCCCACTGGAATTTTCTCAAAAGCAGTAAACAATCTGTATGAAGTGTGGAAAGACCTTGTCCTCTCTGGTCAGTAATCAGGTGTTCGTTTCAAATTGAGGTGACAAGATCGAAGCCATCACAGGTGAGTCAAGGGTTTGGGTAAGAAAACTAGTGAGACAGGCTGATGGGCTTACATGAGAATCACAGACCACTAATGACATGATCATTTGATAAAAATCCATAATGTTCTAATCTTGTTTTAAGAAAAGGAGGAGAAAACCGTGGAAAGTATGTCGTATGGAAGGTTTGGGAGCTAACATTGCTGTCAGAAATAGAAAGGAACATCAGAGTAAATTTTGAGGATAGATGACAAAGAACATTGGCAAAATACCAAGGAAAGATCCATGACTACATATTTAAGCCCAGCATAGATGATCCAAAGAGTAAGTATCTGCTTTGTTTGTGAAGATACACGTTCTGTACAGAGAAGTACAATAAGGTGTTCTGGCAGCTCAGATGTGCACTTCTGAAGAAGGCAGGAACAAGCAGAAACTCATCACTGAGAGTAACTAGTGTTACGTTCAATAGCAAAGAGACCCATCATTCATTATCGATAAATGACAAAGTACATCCTCTTTAAAAGCATCCACTTTTCCTGTGGAAAGTGGAATTTCATGAACATCGTCCGGGCAAACTCAGTGACTTGGGATCTGAAGTGCTTTGATCGATACAGTCAAATGAGGGAAGTGGGATTTCAAAGCTGTGATTTTGGAGTAGCAGAACTGAAAAGACAGTGAAGGAGTTGGACGGTGGAAGTGTCTTGCACGTGAAGGGCTTAGGAAATAAGATAGCAGGATTTTGAAACAAACCAGCAGAAGTGGTGTTAGAGGGAACGATGTAGTGATCCACGGTCATTCGCTGCAAACTCAGCTCTCATTAGGTAGCTGGAGGTTCCGGGACCTAGTGGAGATGCCATAAAAATGAAGACTATTTAACCAAAGACAAGCACTCTCATGGCCATGCTTTGTGTATTCCTGATGTTTGTTGACTTCATTGAAGGACTGTGCACAGAGGTCTGACTGCATAAATTGCAACTTACACTTTTTAATGATGCTGTTTGTGCATGTGTGTGTGATTTTAGAATAGCCTCATAAGTCATGAGCTTTGGGAGAGGATGAAGTTTGATATGCCTGCAGTGCATATATAAAAAAAATTCTTCAGCACTATTTTCCATTTCATTTTGACGCAATTTTATCAAAACTAATATTTCAATAATATGCTAAGGTCCTGATTCAAATCTAAGTGTTGAAGTTTCATTGAATTCAGTAGGGGTGGAGAGGTATACAGTAGTGAGATTAAAGTGGGAAGCTTACTTTCTTCTCATGCTGAGCTAAGATGTGTGATGGTTTGCAGGATAATGGTATGTAACTGTAATCTTCTTGGGGCACGGACTGCATTCTGTTGATTTTGTACAACTGAATTCAGTATCGCTGATTAATTAAAAAAAATACAGAAAATGAACTATTTTGTGTTTTATTAACAATTTGCATGTCACATAGTATTTCATTTTAAATAAGTATAAAATCACACTCTCAAATGGTAAGATGTAATTGCTGATCATGTATCTCTTTGTTCCAGACACTTTTATAAAAGTGTATGTATTATGTATGATGTGACCTTCAAATGTCATGAATGCGTTGTGCAATAAACTGTCAATATTTGTGGCTATAAGGTACTAGATGACTTTTACAATAATTGGAACAGCTTTATTAAAAGCTTGGATCACTCAGCTGGTTAAAGAGAAAGGCACAGGCCAATGTTCATCTGGGAGTTTCCTTCTGCCAACTGTTAAATGAAAGACACTGTAAGGTGCTTAAGATGTCGTCTTTCTTTAAAAAAAAAAAAAGATACAGATAAAAAGGTCTCGTGCAAAAAATGTTCTCTCAAAAAAACCCCCATTTTTTTCATATGCTTAATTTCCAGTCCAAACTGAGCTCGAAGTTAATGGCAAGTAACCAACCCTGTTTTTAAGTACTACATTTGGTTTTCTGTGTCTTTTAGTCACATGAGTCTTCAAACAAATCAGGCAGCTAAAATTATGTGCTCAGAAACTGTGTTTGAACTTTGATTATCTTAAAAGGTTTTAAAGATTTAGAACAATTTGAAAAGTAAGACTGCTAAGAACTCTAAAACAAAAACTCTGTAGGGAATTTGATTAAAATGAAAAAAGAGGATAAGAAACATTTTGTGATAAACAAAAGCTTAATTTTTGGTTAAGTGTCTATTGATGTCTCTTTGTGCTGTGTATACAGCCTCTTGCATGTTTCTCAGAATGTGTACCACAGTGAAACACATTAAGATATAACCATCGTTTGCATATAGGCAGTATTGTCGTGCTCAGCGTTTTGCACCCATGAGGTGTGAAAACCACCGATCTTCAAGTGTGTCATGTGCTCCACGTCAGGGCTTAAGGTGTATGTGCTGCCCCCAAGTCACCAGCCTACCAGTCACTAAAAAATTGCTTAGAATATTTTGGCTCCCTTTCTCCTGTGCTTGAAATACCGTGCGGAGAGCTCCCCTGCAGCCCGAGGTGTCGTCTGAGACTGCCATTTGCCCGTGTCGAAATGTCTTGCCTCGTATAAATGGTTGTGAGCATTTTACTTCCGTTTGCTTTAGATTGTATTTTAAATTTAAATCTGCCAATGCAGTAACCGGTAGCAGAGGCAGGGCAGTTTGTGCCTTTTGTTTGCCTGTGTGGTTCAGGGGGCTGAGTGGGAAGTCTGATGTCAGAAGCGATATCTTTTTATTTACCAGTGGAACCTTTGGTATAATCTTTATTTCTAATAATACAAACAATGTGAATGCCGCTTTCTCACTAGTAGGCCTCCTTTCCAATTCTCTTCTAAAATAGCTCTCTGTTTAAACAAATTCTCTGCCAATCCATATTAATGCCTAACAGTTTAAGATTCCCATATATGGTCATTATAAAACCTAAATCCTTGATGAAACAATAGAGACAGCAAGTTGTTCCTGACCGAAGACATTAGTAACTCTTTCCGGAGGCCTAAAATATAACTGTAATATTTAGTAATATTAGACTTTTTCATTTTAAGCCACGAACTTCACTAGCAAAAAAGTGTAGTCACATCTGCTAATAGGATTCTGATTTCAAATTATGAGCACTGGGCCAGATTCTGTTCTCATTCACATCGAAGCATACTAATTGAAGCTACTTCAGGTAGCTAGAAGAATATGGCTAATTAGATCCCTAATTATATTCCTGTTTTCCACTATTTTCCATATTATTAAAGCTTTCTCTAAGGAATAGGCAAGCATGTTTTCCCAGAAACTTTGCGTATCCTATAGTGCTTCCCAGAGGTGGTCGATTCCAGGCATACTTCCGTAAAGGTGGCAGCAGTGACAGCATTAACACACTGACTATCTTCTAACTCCCTTCTTGACATTAGATTCAGGATATAATTTTTCCTACCACAAGATGGGCAAATCTGGGTGGTTTATGGATCATCGAAGAAAAACGGTGGTCACTACCACTTCTCATTGCACCACGTTTCATTAACTTTTACAGGCAGTTCTAAAGAACTACAAATATTTTGAATTTCAGAAACATATGAAAATCTGGGATTATGTGCAGCTTTAAAGGCTTCTGGCCACATTTTCAAAGGGTTCTTTAATAATGTCTGAAAAATGTGCTAGAGCAAACATACTTGTAAGCGTGATTACCTATTTTGTGAGTTGATTACCTTTTCCATGTGATTGCTTGGTTTTGGCTAATTTGGCAATCCTTGTGTCGACAAATTCCAACTGACTTCATTGATAATTTAGCTCGCAGGAGGACTGTAATTTAGCTCCTTCGAACATGAAAGTACCTCTTTGTGAATCCCCGCACTTTCACACACATGCAGCAGATAAATACTCCCGTAAAATTTAGAGGACATGTACGTAGGTGCTCCTTTGAAAATCTGGCTGCTGACATGACGGAAGTCGGTGCTGGTACCTAACTGACTGAAAACAGGTTTCTTTTTACAAAAGCTATCAGTCCTTTTCTAATCGTGTTTACAGACTCATCCCAGACAGGTAGACCAGTCCTACAGAACATAGATGGAAATTTCCAATAACTCTTTTTCTTTTGCTCTTCATATGACTGCCCAGAAAGCTTCTGCTTTGAGCACACAGATTCTCTATCAACCTCAGGTTGTCTTCTTTCTTCTAGCGGAGGGCACCGCCAGCCGCGGCAGCACCTCGTTCCTGGGTAGGTCGTTTCTGAGACCTAGTAAGATACCTGCTCTAAAAAAGGATTCACTGGTGTGTTTCTCACTTTCTTTTCACCTGCTAATGTAAAAGCGCTCCCGGCTCAAAACTGGTTTTTGGAGTTATCTGGTTCTGTGGAAATTTCCTTTCCGGGTACGGCGGGGATGTGGTAGCAGCCTGCAGCACTACGTGGGTCATGCTAGGGGAGGAGGGGGGGCTTTTTGTCCCTCCTCTCCTGAGAAGTGAGCATCAGTCTGGAGATGGGCTAGTCCTTCAAATGCTGATCTTATGGATTGCTTAATTTTAATTTCAGTCTCTGTGGCAAATAGCTTTGTTCACCTTTGGGCCAAATTGGCTTCGTTATGCAGCTAATTGCCCCCTTCTGATAGGGATGTTAAAGTCAACTTTCTTTCCTTGCGTTTGTCCCATGAGAACGGGCGCACAGTCAGTTACAAGTGTAGCTGTGGTGTGGTATGCAAGAGATGTCGTGTCATACCACCCCAGAAGCTGCTTCATGGCTGAATTCCTCCCAGTCCTGCGCCACGGAGCGGGATGTTCCTGCCCAGCAGGTACGGCGTACGAGGCAGCTGGAGATCCCACAGCTGTTGCCTTCTACTGACACAAAGGCCGGTTTCATACACAGAACTGAACGTTGCTTTTTGCACTTCTCCCCGTGACTTTTGCTGTGAAGGTGCGCTTTCAAAGTGAAAGGAAAGCTCAGGGAAAGTAAGTTCGGAGACAGGGCTGGGAAGCTTGGCATCGAGGATGTACATCTACGAGATATTTTATACCCTGTTCTGTTGTTTCCTGCACTCGAATCAGGAAAGGTAGGGATGGGCAGGAAGACATTCAGCACGTAGACCTGCCTATAATGGAAGTAGATAGTAAAAACAGCAGTGTAACCTCACGGGCATCGAGTGCACATCATGTCGACCACATAACTCAGTGAACCACAATGGATGTAAGATAAGTAACTGCTCTCTTTCCTTCCTGATCTTTTATCCTCAGAATTGAGCAGCCTAAAACCCATAGCACAAATCCCAAGTAAATCATAAATTAAATTAATTTGCTGGGGCTAATCCTAGTTCTGCAGGTCTGTAAAACATTACTATAGTTTTGCACAATTTAACAGAACTGAGAGTTCCGACTTAGGAAGGGGATCTCAGTAGCAGGAGAAAGGGCACATCAGAGGTGTAGAATACGCGATTATCGGTAAAACTGAAGATTTTTCATTCTCCACATACCCTGTTGTTGGCATAGTCAGTACTCGCCAGTTTGCTGCTTAACTTTTTCCTTGCTGAACTCTTCTCCTCTTTCTGTGTCGCTTCTTTCCCCCTTCACTTTCCATGGATTGCTTTAAGAGACTCGGTATAAAAAAACCTTGGCAACAGAGTCAGCGAGACTTAAATGCATTTTAAAGTTAAGCACGTTTTAGACTTAAGTGCCTTGACAAATAGGTATGATTTGCCAAAATGGGGCCCTCGTAAGAAGTTGGGGTAGCATTTGATGGGCAGAGCCGGCAGCCTTGAACGTATCTTTTCATTGCTTGAAATAAAAGAACTTGGATGTAAAGCTGCTCATTCAGGTAGCGATGGCCTCCAGTGCTTCGGTGGGCTTTGTAGGCAGAGGAATTCAAAAGAAAACCCCTCAGCCCAGCTTTAAAGTCTTAGGAATGCTTTCACTGTGGGAAGAAAAATTCTTCAAGGTAAGGCCCCTGTTGGAGCAAAGCCTTCAGAGCTATCTACTGTATGTCTACTTAAATCTAAAAGAAAACTCTTCAGACCACCCACATCTTTCTTTGCTTCATTGTTGTTTTCAGTTTGCTTTTTCAGAGGGATTAGTGCTAGAGTAAACTCAGTCGTCTCGCTGCCTTGAAAAAATTCAATTTTGTGTAAAGTGAAAATTAGACTCTTAAATCGGCAAAGCGAGCTGTTTATCTTACAAATTTATTCTTTTTTATTGGGCCACACATATTCTAGATAGAAAGATAAAAGGCAAATGGATAACAGGCCATCATTTAGAGTGACATATAGCAAAACATAACTAGTAGGCTTATTCGGTAAATTTCTCCTGAGTGGCTTGTTAGCTTTATCTATATATTTATCTATAACGCTCATATAGTATTTATTGAAAACCAAAATAAAATCCTGCAGTTTATCATCATGCATTTTGTATTTTGCACTTCAGAAAAATCTTTTTGCACTCAGGAATTCATTTTTTCCTGAAGCAGCTTAAGACATGATTATATACAACTTTGGAGGAGAAAAAAAGAGGAAAATCTAAACTCTTTAGGGAGATTGGAATTATAGACTAGCACCTACATATGTTTTCCTGGACTCCTAAAGACAAAATAAACTCCTGCAGTATGTTACTTTACATACTTGTGAATAATTCAAAATGACAGTTACTAGCTTTCTAACTTAAATATTGTCCTTTAACTCTGCATTCTAAGAACAATCAGAAAATGTTAAATGAGAATGCGATGTGAAAACTATCATTTTGCCTTTTAAAAACTAGCAGTAGCTTGATTACATACATGACTAAGATAAGCATTTATATATACTTTTTTTTTTAATCACTCTGTCATCCCCTTCTTTCAGCTTTCAGCAAAATAGTTTAGAGGGAGTATTTTATGATAAATAATGAAATGCCTGTTAGTGTTACCTTTTCCAGAAATGTGGTGTTTGAGTCTCTGTTACTGTGTGAATAGTTTTTATTAGAGCCAAATGTTTAAGTCTTTCTTATGTCCCATCACTTCCATTTAAAAGGCAATGCTCTGTAAACTGCACTATGTTTCCTGACAGCTTTAGTTACGTATCAAATGGGTAAAGACAGAACGTTTTTAGTCAGTGGCTTATGGTTGAAATAATCAAGACTCTGCATGCAGAGTTTAACTGTATGCTCCCCACCTCGGTGTAACCCACATAGCTCAGCTTTTGCATCGGGGTGTGACGATGTGTCCGTGTGTATTGCCCCTCTGTGGTGTGCCAGTAGCGTAAATCTGGTTTGGAATTTCAACATTTGCCATTTGCCATGGTACTTGTTTGGTGAAATTGTGAATTGATATATATATATATGTGTTATTACATGACCCTGTAAGTACAAGATTGGTGAAATTGTGAATTGATATATATATGTGTTATTACATAACCCTGTAAGTACAAGACGATAGATGAGCCTTGTGTGGTTTGAATAATGACATTTTAAAAATGCCCTACATTTTTGCAATTTTCATGTCAGTCTTTTGTAAGTTACTATGTTCATAGCCTGCTCGGATAATAGTGGCTCATTCAAGATGGCTGAGAATGACTCTTTCTTTATATCAGGAGAGATGTCCTGGAGTCTCACTTACTGTATTACGATGCAAACAGTAAGTGTAGCTGTGAATACTGACGGAGAAAACCCCGGAGCTGTGGGTGAGAGGGAGAAAGAATTCCCCCTCATCTGACCAATTTTTTCATTGCCTTTCCCATGACATCAGGTCGCTCGCTAGGTCCTGTGTCGTAACGCCAATGCTGAAATGTTGCAGAAGGCAGTTGGTTGGCTTTGGGTTTAGACATCGCCAGTCCTGTTGGACTCTCCCGTCACTGCAACACAATTGTGTTGTTATGGGAGGTTTTAATATACTCATGCAAACTTTTTCCCTCTAAAAGCATACAGATTTTCACAATAGTTATAAATTAAATAGATTCAACAAAACAACAATCTAAAACTTTTTGGGGAAAAATTAATAGGAACTAAGCAAAAGAAGAAATCAAACCAGCTGCTGACACAGCTGTTTCTTTTCTTGTATAATTCAGTTCAATATAAAGGTACCATATGCTGCTTAAAATGATGATAGGAAAGATGAAATAATTTAAGACAATAACAAGAAAATACATGAATTGTCAGCGTTCTGTCAGATTTAAAGAATGAAACAGACAGGTGTAGTATTGACATGTTTAACTTTGTGTTGTGTTAGCAGTTTTAGTGAGAACAACTTCTGACATGTGCTGAAGTGATGTGAGAACGTTTCTGTGTTGCAGACATTGGAGAAGAAGCTGGGAGATCTGTAGGAGTCCAGCAGCCAGCTTTACTGAGAGACAGGAGCCTTGGTTCTGCCATGAAAGACTGCCCATATTGTGGAAAAACGTTCAGAACATCACATCACTTAAAGGTCCACTTGAGAATACATACAGGTGAGAGGAACAAGTGAGCGGAGCACTGTCGACACATGCCGTGCGGGGGGGGTAACATAATATGTGGCTAGGAGCCTTAATTCCCAGTGTAGACTTGGACTCATTAGATGGAAGAAGTCTTTTGAGAAAGATATATGACAGTCTTAAATAAAAGCACAAGGAATGTGTTGTTGGATAAAGACCACTTTAATAGAATCATCTTTTCCCAGTTGAGGTTATTTCTGTCTCCTTCCCTGCTTCATCACTGTTTCCTTCAATTACCCTTGTCCTTCAATAGCATAAGCCTATTGGTTTCAGACTTAGTTATACTAACTGCTTCAAAGGCCTTCCTTAGCGTCTACTTAGGGATTCTCTATGTTTTTCTCAGAGTTACTATTTTTGTTCCATTTAGCATGCTCATTTTTAACCTCTCACTGTTCATATGAATAGATCAGCTTCATGGATCTGCATTTTTTTTTTTTTTTTCACTAGAACTCACCCGACTTAGTACTTGTAAGTAGTAAAACTTACCATGTTTTGCACAATGGTAAAACTTACCATGTTTTATTTTAGTAACAATCACAGCATTTCTACCCTACAGAGACTTACTGCTGGTCTGGATTCTCACTTTATTTTGGTATGTCACTCATTGAGGGGACTGTTCTCCATACCAGTAAACTATAACCACTCTATTTAAATTAAAATACCTTGTTTGCTTAAAAGTACGTACGTGCATGGTAAAGTTCATGTAAAGGCAGTCTACATTTAAGATGACTTACTCTATCCATAATAAAAATCTGTACAATGCTGATATCCTCAGGTCCTGTTGCCATCACTAGAAATTCTCTATATGGCCCATATGATAATATTTTCTTCCAAGTCTCAGGTATCGTAGTAGGCTTTGGGAAAAGGTGCAAAACTGGAGATTCAGGGTACTTCTCTTTGTAAACAGACATAGTGGACGCTGTTATTGTGGAGTAATTTTCTTTTTAAAGCATTTTACATTAATTTCAGAATTTTACTGCTGCTTTTCTAATAGATACGTAAAATAAATTGCATGAAGAAATCATTTCCAGTTGTACCTCCTATTTGGAAAAACTTCACTGTTAATTTTTATTTCACTGAAGTACCAGATAAGCAGTACTTTCCTCTCTTCCCAAAATCAGCAGGCACGTTTCTGCTGTGTGTTTGAGCAGATGTAATATTTAATGTTGGGTTTGCAAATGTGAGTTCTGGTTTTGAAAAATTGGAAGTGAAGGCTGCAAATTATTTAAAGAAAAAAATGTCATTGCTGAGATGGGAAAGTTTGTTCTTTGTATTTTTTCTTCTTTCTTTGGATTGTAGAGTAGGAGTATACTACACTGGTTTGATCTGAATTTTAAAATTTAGAACCCTAATGTAGTTTTGTCCTATTGGATTGCAAACCATTTAGGGCAGGAATATTCTTTTCTGTGTGTTGGACTTTGTTAAAAATAGAAAAAAAAGAAGCAGCACAGTGAAAATCCTATTTGTGAGCTCTCTAATGTAGTAAAAGTAAACAAATGGTAGTTATTTTATTGGAAAATAATCTTGTAACTATGAGGTTCAAACAGTTTGACATTTTTGCTAATGGAGATGCAAAGAAAAATTCTTTAAAATAACCTGAGGATACCCATCTCTCCCTTTTGCTTTATTGTATAGTGGTCATTTTGTTCTTGTTTTAAAGATGGCAGTGATTACGCATTTGGTATTTGTGGCTTAGAACTAATGGAAAGTAGATTAATTGCAATGGAAATATTCCATAAAACTTGCATATTGAAACAGACTAAACAAAATTAAAACAAGAAAAAATAAACCATGTATAAAATCACCAAAAAAAGGGAAAACATCATGCATACTGTTGAAACAACATTTGCAATATATTTAAAAATCATTATAATTTTAAAATAGATAAAGATCAGTTTCCATTAGGTTGAGAACAAAGTATTTGTAAATAATGACAAGAATATGTTTAAATGGAGCAATGTTTTACATATTGGAAATAATCCTAATAAATATTATAAAAATGTAAATTGGCAAATTACTAGAGTTATTAAATAAAAATTAAGTTGCTTTGCAGTAAATGGAAATGATGTAATAGATACCAGTTATTAAACAAATATTGGTTAGCTCATACTTATCAGGGACAGTTTCCTGCCTTTTATGTCACACTCTGTCTTTATTATATGCCTGGATCATATAACTGACTGATAAAAAACACTTTACTGTGTTTCTCCACTACATTAACTCAATTACTGTTCTTGTTCTCACAGCACCTGTTTGTTAGAGATGAGCTCAAGCAGTTCAGCAGAAGTCAGGTTCCTTCGAACATCTGTGTGTTTGGAGGCACACGAGTAGGTTGGTTTGGTACGCATGCCAAGACAAGACCCAAAGTCTCACCCAGCCAGGAGGTGCTTCTGTGGCAGTTGGCCCAAAAAAGCTAGAGAAGCATTTAATGCTCCACAAGAGGAGGAAGCGGTGCTCTGTTTTGGAAGATTTAGCTAGTGGCTTGGGTTGCTTCTTTTTTCCCTTGGATATTTCATTGTTGCAACCTTCTCTGCACTGAGTCTCAGTTTCTGTGGAGTTTGCTATCATATAATAAGCTTCTGAAGGTAAAAAAATAATCAAATAAATCAAGGTTTTATTTAGCACGCTCAGTTGAGTCCCAACACACGATTGCAGAGGATTTTTCTTCTTATCTAATTCAATGATATTCAGCCAGGAAGAGCTTTAAGGGAAGATAGTAAGATATGATTTCTGATTGTTCCCATATGATAAGAAGAAAAGGGCATAATTATGTGAAATCAGAGTTTCTCCTCTTGCTCTAAAAACAGTTGAAGGACGAGACAGTTCCTTAGTTCGACCCTGAGAGAAGAGAGGAAGGACTCGCAGGGCAAAACGCTCCAGAGCCTTGGGGCTTAGAGAGGACAGACAGAACTCCCGCAGCCCTCCTAGATGACTTCTTTATATTGGCCAGTGAACAGCGGCGGGCTGTATGGTCCTGCTGCTGCAAAGCTACCTACTTCAGTTCATACAAATTCACTGTGTGGAGAGTTGCAGAATCAAGGGCGAAGTGTGTATATGCACCAGGAGTGCACGATAGGCATGTGGGTGGACCGGCCACTTTGTGATACAGCTTGCTGGTTATAAACTAATATATAGTACAGCTGAGACGGTTATAACACAGAAGGCTTAGAGATGCTCAGCCTTTATGAAAAAGAAAACCATCTAAGTATCTCAGACCCATAATGTGCGATATGCTAGATGCTTCCAGAGTTTCCATTTTTCCCCTCTGCGGGCAGCAGTGTAAGGTTCCTTCATTCAAGGAGCTGAGCATCTTCTTTATGTTCTTGAGCACTCTCAATTCCCACTGACATCAAATAAATGGGTGTGGGTTTTACTTTACATCTCTAGGCCTTTAGACTGCACAGAAACAGGTAAGCGTAAAAAATGAAAATTTCTTATGTTCTACCTTTGACAAGCGACACATTCTGAAAGGGCTGGTTTCGGGTTAGCTTGGGCACCACTTGGCACCTTGCGTTAGCATTCAGAAGCTACTGCAGATGTACACCAGTTTGGGTCTGTGTGGTCATTAGGTGCTGAGGTTTATTCCCAGCATGACTGGCACAGTTAAATCCCTTGAGTAATGAAAAAAGAATAATGTGCACGAGCAAAGTAGAGCTTTGAAGAAGGTTTGGGTTGTGCTAAACAGAAGAAACCGAAGAAAGAGAGGTATAGGAAGAAAAAAACTTGGCAGGGCTGCGTCCGTTGACTGAGAGCATGTTACGATATGTATGACACACATCCGACACATATTAGATGTATTCTATACATTTACAGTGTTACTGCACTTTCCCTCGGAAATGTGATTAGCCGATTTTAAAACTTGCTTAGATGAACTGATGAAATACAGTAAAAATGGTGCTGTTTTAAATGAATTCAATTCACATTTTCTTCCTAAAAAAAGACTGCCTGTTGCCATTCTCTGAAGGCGCTTGTAGTGGGATGAGCAATATGAATAATTAAGGAAAATGGGTATGTGTGCTCCAAGAGGAGACAATTTTGGTATTGAACATCCTTTATTCTTACATTTCTAAGATGAACTAAAAGGACTTTTCATTTCTCTAGATTTCTCCAGATTTCCCATCCTTAACGTTGTGCAGCATGCCTTTTCTCCTGTCTTAATGACATCCCAAACTTTTGTTGAAAATAATTGATTGAATTTAAATTTCCTTAAAAGTTTAAGAGGTAATGTTACAGTATAAATTTCCTACCAAACACTAAGTAGGGAAATATCCATTAGTGAAATTAACTACAGTTTCTAGGTAGCTAACAATGTGCAGTATACAGTAGGGCATGGCTAATGAACACTGCAGTGGGTGATATTTCATTATACAAATTAATGCTCACATTTTAATGGGAAAGTCACATAATGAATCTCAGCTTCAGTGACAGCAATTAGAGACACAGATTGTCCCCTTCTGGACAAGGCACTGTTTAGCAATAAGCAGCTGTGTAAAAAGTCTTCAGGTTTACAACATATATATATGCTTTGGGGGAATTAGTGTACAGTTTATATTAATGTACTGAATCTTCCCTGCAAAGTAACAACCATATTTATCTCTCTGCGTTTTAACTAAGTAAAGACATGTAAAAAGACTAAATAAATATTGCAGATGAGCTATAAATGAAGTAAAATATTCAATTATGAAACTTTATAAAAATTAAAATATTTTATTGTAATGCCTAGTGCGCAGTTGAAAAATCTTTAATAAACTGCATCAAAAGCATCGAAATTCTACCCTTTGACAGGGTAGGGGCAGTTTCATCTTATATAATAGAGAAAAATCACTCGTAAAGGAAAATAGTAAAGAGAAGAAGTTAACTAGTATTTCTGACAAACAGATTAATTGTGTGGTGAAACATGTGCAGGATCCAAAAATAATCCTACAGAACCTTTGATATTCCATTTGGTTTAAAAAGTGTGAAGTGAATGATTAGAATGATAAAAGAAATTACCGTGTAAGAATAGGCATAATAATGAACTAATTAAACCATACAGCAATTCATTTCTAAAATATCTACTGCACAATGGATAAAATAGGTTATCAATAACTGTTTCAATGGTAAAATAAAAAATGCTGGAAAATGTTTTCAATGTTTTCATCAAGCACTATTCTCTGGAATTATGACATGTTTGATTTCATTTGCTTTGCGTGGAAGAAACCTATAGCTTGTTTAGAAATGTATAGGATCAAATCGCAACTCACGTTGTCCCCGAGTGACTGTCAAAGCCCCGCGGCTGGCTGCCGGAGCCGTAGGCGTTGGGGTTCTCCTGCTGCTGCGCAGCCCTCGCTGTCCCGGGGAGCGGCGCCTTGAGGAACCTTACTCAAGGAGAGGGGACGTTCAGTGGGCAAGGGGAGCCCAGGGGGCAGGGCGGATTTTTAAGAATCGGCATGTTAAGTATGAAAAAACGAATAAAGAAGCCCACAGCACTAAGTATAAATAGATCTTGAAGAAGATTTGATAAGGGAAACAAAGTAATAGTAAAAATATCTATGTGGCTATTAGGGTTATGGAGAACAGGGTAGAATGCTGCAGATCTGGCAGGTTTAACAATTGGTATCATGCTAATACTGGACGGGAATTGATAAAATTCATGGTACAGAAAACGAAATACTCTTCTGTTCTCAGAAAGAAGCACGATGGTTTTTATAAGTATTTTCCAATGATACAGTTCTGCCATTAAGTAATGAGGCTGTTATGCTGTAGCCCACTACATTTTAATATTTTTTAGAGTGAACGAGACTGGATAACTTATAGATAAAGTCTTAAAAACCCTGGCTGAAGAGCTCTCCAAATCATTAAAGTTCATTTAAAAAAACCAAGTCTTGGAACGCGGAGCAAGTTCCAGAGCACTCGTAGTAGTAAAAAAGCTCTGGCTATTCTGGTATTTCTGGGAGGAAAAAAAAAACCCAAAACATTAAGACCTTGAAATTATAAATGGACTACCCTGACATAAGTTTTGGGTGAAATTACAAAATGAATTGGTTAACTAATTAAGAATTGGTAGCATAGTTAATTCAATTTTATGTTACGAAAGTAAGTTTTATCAAGTTTCTCGCTTTCTCTCAAGGCTTGTGAAAGTAGCTTGTTCTGTGTGACAATCCCACCTGCCAAAAAAACCCAGTATACAGAGATGAAATGGCACATAAACTGATGCTGCCACTGCTTTCAGCTCCATCTATTTGGTATTTCATCATTATTTGGAAGAGCATATAAAATCACTGTTGATAAAATTTACCAATGGCATGAAAATGGTAAGATGCTAAAAATCATGGGGAGGCACTGATTAGTCACTTAGTCAAGTGGGCTCTTTTCAACAATATGAATTTTAAATCAGCAAAATGTAAAGGAACAAATACTAGAGGCGCTGATGACTGGGCCTAGGACTATGGTAGAGAAGCAACAGAATATGAGCTGTTAGTTGATTGCTATAGCTATGGATGTAAACACAGTCTGGAACTGTATAAGATTAATATCAAGTTGAAATTTCATCAAAGCTTTAGTGAGTGCCCATAATTTAAAAGGACATTGAAAAATTGGGAAGGGTGTTCCACTCAAGAGTGAGGGAAGGTGAAGAGGTGACTGGTTTTGCCGTCTGCAAGTACGTTCCTTACGCAATAGGTTTTTTTATGAAAAAAAAAACTGGTTAATCTAGCAGGAAAAATGTAGCAATATTCAGTAGTAGGAAACAGATTCTGGATAAATTCAAGCTAGAAATAAGGCACACGTTTTGAGCAGTGGAAATACTTAACCAGTCAAATGGTTTACCTAAGGACATGTTGGACTCTTTGTCATTGCTGTGGTTGAAACAGAGTATGTTTAAACTAAAACAAGTAAGTTTTATTCCAAATCGTAGTTAAAATTCGATGCAGGAATTATCATGTGAGCGTCTGTGGCCTGCATCGTACAGCAGATCAGACTAGACGATCATAATTGTCCCTTCTGGCCTTAAAATCTGTAAATCTATTTATAATCTGGCTGTGGTCTCCTTGCACAGCCCATAGCAGATAATTCCTGTGACTAGTATGATGCGATTGTGTTCTGAGCAGGACTGGTGATAGCTTGCACAGGTTATACATCTGCGTTGTTTATACAACCTACTATACAAACAGACCTGTTTCTACTGGGCAATATGTCTGTTTCCAGTTATCTACCAAGCTTTTGTGCAGATTTTATAAGCAGCATTGAATTTTTATTGTGTTACTGTATCCCAATATAAAATAGTTCTTGTGAGATGTCTTGGGTCTTGTAAACCAGACCAGTAGATAGATCAGAACTGTGATTATATTGCCCGGATAAGTTATACTCTATAAGATTTTTTTTGTTTTGTTTTGTATGCACTGAAATATTCTCTCTTTCTACTCCATTGTGAAAAGGTTTGCAGGGATGCAAACAGGGCCAGAGAATTAGCAAGATCAGGATGGTCATTGCTTTTGTGAACCATGAAAAATGACTGTTGGATATGAAATGCAGAAAATTATTTTGAAAAAGTCATGTTCCCTCACTGCTATATGGCAACGTTAATTTATGTGAACTGATATTAAGTGTTAAATAACTCATCCAGACACTGCTCTTGGCAGTATTACCGGGGTAGTCATTGCAGTAGGATGAATTCTCTGAAACTTTTCCTCAAAGTATGAGATGCAAACAGGTTGTCTTCTAACAAGAATCATAGCCTACCTCTCTTGTCCCTGTAGTATTCTCTGGACATATACTATTGCAGTTGCTGATTGAGTCCTGGAAATAAGGGGTCCTTTGGGTTTTCCATTGAAACTGGTTTGGGTTTTAGTTAGTTTGGTGGAGGTTAGGTTGGGCTTTTTCCTACAGCAGCTCATAACTCTGTTTTGTCATTTGTACAGGGACCTGCACAGGGCATAGCTGGTTGTTAATTTGAATGGGTGAAATAGCATCTAAATACCTGCACAATTACTGGATTTAGGACATACTGACACACTAAATTTAAAAGATTCAAAGATGATAAAAGATGAGCACCTCTCCTGTGAGGAGAGGCTGAGAGAGCTGGGGCTGTTCAGCCTGGAGAAGAGAAGGCTCCAGGGAGATCTTTTTGCGGCCTTCCAGTACCTAAAGGGGCTACAGGAGAGCTGGGGAGGGACTTTTTACTAGGGCATGTAGTGACAGGACGAGGGGGAATGGATATAAACTGGAAGAGGGCGGGTTTAGATTAAACATTAGGAAGGAGTTTTTCACTTTAAGGGTGGTGAGGCACTGGAACAGGTTGCCCAGAGAGGTTGTTGAGGCCCCATCCGTAGAGGTGTTCAAGGCCAGGCTGGAGGTGGCCTTGGGCAACCTGGTCTAGTGGGAGGTGTCCCTGCCCATGGCAGGGGGGTTGGAACTCGATGATCTTCAAGGTCCTTTCCAACCTAAACCATTCTATGATTCTATGATTCTATGATTTACTCCATCCTACTCCCTTCTCCCAATTCCTGCCCTCAAAATAGCAGCAGTTAAGATGGCTTTGAAGTAAAGAAATCACTGCCAATATTTGGATCTAAAAAAGAGAGAGGTTTTGAATAGTTGCCTTTGAACAATGTTATTTGGCCAGGCCTGATTGTGAGGGTGGCACAGTATGTTGCTACACGTTGAGTCCAATTTCAGACCTTCAGCTTTAGATCTCATTTCTAGCCATGCAAGAGGTGGGAGCACCACAGAGGCAGCGTACCAAGGCTAGGAGAGATTGGAACTTTTTACCACACTGTCTCAGTCAGTGTCTCCTTTCCATCCAGCGTTTACGGCACTGGGAGGGAGCTGTGCCCAGATCTCCTCTGCTGCAAGGAAGCTCGCTCAGGGGAGAGGCCTTGAAACCGAAAATGTAATGACTTCAAGGCTTAGCAATTCAGAGTAAGAATATGTTGTTGTGCCCAGTGCTTTAAATTGAAGGCACTTTAGAAGTGCAAAATATTACTAGTATTTCCTCTAGTTTGCGGATTTTAACTCACACCCATTTCTACATATACGTATTGCTTGGAACATCTCCTGCATGTTTTCAGGAGCATCGGTGCAGCCTATAGGGCAAACTTCTCCCTGCAGAAGCAGTTATCCAGCGGCTGACATAGCGCCTGCAGTGCTGGGACACACTCTTTAATGGTGTCACTTGATGTGCAATGCAAACACACACTGAACTATCATTAGAATAAAAGGAAGTGCTCAATATAATTGTGTTAAAGATTTCCGTAAAGGCATAGGGGATGCTGAGGAAGAGCTTTTCAATTAAGAGGAGTGAAAATTCAAAAGTGAGAGCATTTAACCTCATAAAGCCTGGTACTTGTTTTTCACCAGTCTTATTGCTTCTTAGGCAATGCTTGAAGTACCTCAGTTGTGCCAGAGGTCAGTAGTGACGGGTGATGGGAACTGGTGGGACAAACATCAGAATAACAGAAAACAGCTCAAAAATATTGCAGTATATACACGGTGTAAACCCAGCATTAATATTTGTCCACGTTCTGGCTGGCAGCACAGCTGTCAAAGTTTGCACGCTCCCAAAGAGCCCTGCGGAAACGCAAACAAAGAGCCAGCCAGTGTCTTCTGTCCCCTTGTCCCTACCCTGAAACGCCGGCCATGGGTGTGGGTGAGGGCTCGGACTCCCACCTGAGCCCGGGGAAGCCCGGACAGAGGAGATCTGTCTCAGGTCAGCGACTCTTGCACGTAGTACGACCTGTTTGCTTTTGCACAGCTCCCACTGAAACGAAGCCCCTACTCCTTGTTGGTGGAGCGCCAGAACTTAATTAGGTGATTGTGGAAGACTCAGAAGTTGCAGGGAAATGTTTAAATCTGAGTTCTTCTGTTAAGCTGTGTGGACCCAGGCCTAAAGCGTGAACCGTGCTAATTACTACCTCTTCCTCTGCTGAACACCTCTTGTTTGAGGTGCTGCACTTTTCTCCTCTAAAAAGGTCGATTAATGTGGTTGATGTAAAGCTCTCGTGTCTCACCATTTAGCTTTAGGATTACATTATGGATTTAGAATTTCCACTGCTTGTAATTTACTTTAGCCCCCTCTGAATTGCAGCACGTTCCCAGCTACCGTTGCTGGTCAGTAAGCTGCTCCCGCCGGGCTGTATGGCCACTGGAGTGTTCTGGTGTTGCACCTCATTAGTAAATTCCTGCCGTCAGTGAGAGAGGCAGCGTCCCACGTATTTACCAGCCTTTCAGTTGAGCCTGTAGCTTAAAGAACAAAAGTTTGAGAGCTTTTCAGATTTGTTTCAAGCAGATTTTGAGGTTATTTGAAAACAGGTAACTTTCCAGCTGGTTTGGTGAACGAGGTAGCATTATCTAGCATTTTTACTGTGGAGGAAGTTTTTAAAACAAGTATTTCCATTATACCGTTTGGAGAAGGCTCGCCTTTGTCTTTTGGATAGCTTAGGAAAAAAAAGCTACTCAGAGAAAACAGTTTCTTCTTCTTGTTGAGCTCCCTCATAGAAAGAATTGCTGATATTGACAACTCACAAGTCTTTAGATTCCTGTCGCTTTTAGTGAGGATTTCCATACTTCTTCCTTTAAAAGGAACTCTGCATGGCTAACAAGTGCTCTGCAAAAATTTAGATGTACATTTGCTTAGATGTACATTCTTTTTGGATATGTCTTTATGATTGTATGTGAATATTTATTATATGTGTAATATCTTCTACCTCTTTTAAAGTATAGAAAGAACAATAAAAGTTTAGATTAAAATATATATTTAATTCATGAAAATCATCTTATATGTTCAAAACTCTGTTCAAGCTAATCCTAGAAAAGCGCTTAAGGTAGGTAAATTACATGTTTTAGTACTCGAGCATTAGAAATGCCATTAGTACAAATTTAAAGGACTGCAAAAACCGGTAGATAATGCTAATTTCAAACACAGAAACTAAATATATTTTGTACTTTTTTATTACTCGCTTTCTTTTTTATTTTATTGACTACTTTTTATTTTAACTATATGTTCTTACATGCTGCAATCCTAATGTAGTGTAATGATATTAATATTTTATAGAATCTGTATTTATAGTTCTTTATTTAGAAACAATGCAGTAGGTCTGCAGATCTTTGAATCCTTCTGGAATGGTGCCCTCCAAATAATGATAAATTACTTGTGCAGTATGCCATTTGCTAATTATATCCATGATTTACTGCAGAGCGAGACTTAAATCATTCATTTCAGTCTTGCGTAACAGTGCCATAAAATTTTTAGGTTTAAAAATGGTTTCCATGTGTATAATTTAAACAAATTTTAGAGCAATTGTATACACAAAATATTGCAACCATCCATTTGTTACATTCTTTGTCTCTCTTTTTTTAAACTTGTACTTTTAATGATTACTGTGGTTGAAATTGTTATGCTTCATTTTCATAATCATAGCTTTTAATTCTACAACAGTTTTCTACATGTTAGATTAAGAAAAAGATGGCTAATTGTGTGTAGATACCATGTCATTCCTGAATAGCCCCACATTCTGGAAACCCATTTTAGAAATATTTGGTTTATGAATTAGTCTTCAATTAAAGGCATTTCTTTTTTAAAAATGAATTATTAGCTCTAAGATCTTCTTGTTTTCAAGCAGCTAATGTTGATTTTTTTTTCTTCGCTCATCCGTACACCAAAGTACAGTTAACTCTCTTTCTTTATATCTTTCTCTTTGTCCATACCTGTAGGTGAGAAGCCCTACAAGTGTCCTCATTGTGATTACGCTGGTACTCAGTCTGCATCCCTCAAATACCACTTGGAACGGCACCATCGGGAGCGACAGAATGGAGCAGGACCACTCTCTGGCCAGTCTGCAAGTCAAGAACACAAAGATGAGACATCAAGTAAAAATTCGGTGTTTATCAGACCAGATATATTGAGAGGAGCCTTCAAGGGGCTTCCTGGTATCGATTTCCGAAGTGGCATGGTCTCGCAGCAGTGGACGTCAGGAATGCTGTCTTCTGGAGATCAGCAAGGACAAGCAGCTGGCATGTCATCTGAAGTATCTTCAGAAAATATGAAGGGTTCAGACATATCTTCCAAAGGAACACACTTTTCTGAACTTGGCCGTGCTTACCAGAACATGGTTGGGAACGGCGTGAACTTTCAAGGGTCTTTGCAAGCTTTCATGGACAGCTTTGTCCTAAGTTCTTTGAAGAAAGAAAAAGAAATGAAGGATAAAGCGCTCTCAGATCCTCTTTCAGCAAAAGCTCTGGGCTCAGATGGTGGTGAGGAAAAGATAAATAGCAAGTCCTCACAGCGAAAAACAGAAAAGTCACAATACGAACCTCTTGACTTGTCCGTAAGGCCAGATGCAGCCTCCCTCCCAGGTTCATCTGTTACTGTGCAAGACAACATTGCTTGGCACGGCTGCTTATTTTGCTCCTTTACAACTTCATCTATGGAACTAATGGCTCTGCACCTCCAGGCCAATCACTTGGGCAAGGCTAAACGTAAAGACAACATCATAGGGAACAACAAAGACCAATCTAGAGAAGCTTCAGCCTCGGTTAATAAAGTGAGCTTGCTCCCCTCCTCTGTGCAGTCCAACAAGGAGGCAGTGGTTTCAAACATGTTGAGCCAGCTGGACTCAGCTTCTGAGAAAATGACCCAAGGACAAAATAAAGAGACCCTGGGAGAGCAAAAGAGCACTGCCTGGCCCAGCCACATGGAATCCACTTTTTGTAATTTTACAACAGACTTCTATAAGCAGTTTGGTGTTTATCCTGGTGTTATTGGCACAGGAACACAAAATTCTTGCACCAGTAATGAATCCGAAATAAAAACACAATCCGAAGATGACCCAAATATTCTGCTCTCTGACTCTGTAAATAAAAGTGCTACTGATGACCTTTCTGACATAGCTTCATCTGAGGATATGGAATCTTCCAAGGAAGAAAACATTGAAGATGAGGACATTGACACAGAACCAGATATTATGAATAAGCAGTTGTCTGCCCTAACTAAAGAAAGCAGTGAAGGAGGCGACAATATACCAAGTGCAGTCACCTCACAACCAACACAAGGGCTCGTATCACCACTGCCGCAAGCATCAGAAAAGCAGTGGCACAGTCAGAATCTTCTCTCCTCCCATGAAACTGCACAAGGAGTGATGAAACCCGAACAAGTTCAGGGTCCACAGGTCCTGGAGAAGCAGATGAACATGTTGTCAGTCCTAAGAGCTTACAGCTCTGATGGCTTAGCAGCCTTTAATGGACTTGCAAGTAGCACAGCAACTAGTGGATGTATCAAGAGACCTGACTTGTGTGGTAAGTTTTAGACCTTCTTTTAGACCATTTCAGAAAACACTTGTGCAGAATCATGAAGCTGCTCTTTGAATATACTTAGTCATGTTTGTTAGTAATACATTTTTTAAAATGTTAAACCCTGTGGGCCAAATTCTAGTTGTATATGTGGTCTACTCCATTGAAATCAGCAGTGCTGCATGCATATACTTACACAGGACTTTAGCAAGAACTTGCTTTTTAAACTAGAGTAGCAGCAATATAGACTATCTGTGCTAGTGGCATCTGAAGGGGATACTGCTTTAGCATACTCAAAGGAGGAAAAAGTTTTAAAAAATTTACATGGTAACTTGCAAACTTTTCAGTATTTTGATATAAGTAAGAACCCAAGAAAAACACTGGATGCTTTGCCAAGCAAGCCTTGCTTTCTCTAGCTCTTATTTTTTTTTCCTTTCTTTAAATTGGGGTGTGTTCAATTACCACGATATTAATGACATCAAAGGCCAAGCGCGTGGAATGCATCTGCCTGTGGTGAAGAGCCTTTTTTCTTTTCTTTCGCTCCCCTTTTTTTTAATTTTTTGTTTGTTTGTTTGTTTGTTTCAGTGGCACCCATACAGTACTTTCCCTTGACCATTTTCACTATTCTAACTAGTGGTTGTGCAAATTGTATTTTGCCTAATTAAGAATATGCCTCCAGGTAATAAAAAAACACCACCACACCAAACAAACAAAACAACCTTTTACCCTTACTAGTCTGATTTACAAAACTGCAGTTTTACTTTCTTGTATCACACACCTCATATTTGACAAATTTGAAAGTTAAATCTATTTTGAACAAATGAGAATGAGGATTTTTTCATTTTATCTCCTACTTTTGTCATCACAGTTCTTGTCTGAAAGAGATTTTAGAGTGTAAATCCTTTGAAAAACAGTATCACTTTAAAAAGCAGATTCAGTAAAGGGCGCAAAAACTTCAGTAATGCTCGTTTCACTTAACCTTCAAACTAATCAGAAACTCATTGTCAGAGCTGAACATGCATAATAAAATGTATTCAAGTTAAAAAAAAGAAAAGAAAATGTGATCAACAGTTATAAAGCCTGACAATTTAAAATGGAAGCCTAAATCTGCAAACACTTAAGCGTGGTTACTCCGGTTGACTTAAGGTTAGTGGGAGCTTTGTTTGACTTTACTAGGATATGATGTGTGCTTAAAGCCATAACCCCTTCTTCAGGCCCCTCTCTGGTTTTCCAAGTTTATTAGTTGGTCTGATAAAAAAAAGTGTGATTTCTCATCACAAAGTTTATCTCGCTTGTATTCTTAGAGCACTTTGGCTTCACAATATTGTCATTACTTAAACTGACTCATGAGCCCAAGTATCCGCGTGGCCTTACTTGTAAACTTCTGTGTCTCAAAGCACTAAGAATCAATTCAGAGAGTTGGAAATATTTCCAGATTCTTCAAAATCAGCAGTTACATTACTGATATTTTGAAAATAGTTGATAGTTGATTTAATTTGAAGTTGGTAAAATCCTACTTGGATTTTTTTTTTCTATGTGTGGAGTACAATCAATCAGTTAAAAAAAACAGCAGAGAAATGACTCTCTAAACAAACAAGTAAAAACATTGGAAAACTAAGATCAGTTGCTTTGTACGAAGTATCTTTATACTTCTTCCCAGACGTAAGATTTTTAAAACAAAAAAAAACCCCACCCTCTAACATTATTATTGAAATGAGGTCATATTATTTCCATTAGTTTTTTGTTTCATCTTCCAATCAATTCAACAGACATTTTATAATGGCTTGAGTTTATATGATTTTAAAGACCATATCCCTTTCACAAGCTCTGCCCAGTGATAATGGATTTGACTTGAAGTATGAAGGAAAAAAAAAACGAACAGAAGCTTGTCTGTTCTACTTTTTTAAGCTATTTTTTAATGGAAAATGCAGTGTGAGTCCTCCTTTCTCCCCCCTCCAAAAATAGCTTTTTAAAATTCTTTACTGACATTCTATTGAGTGTTTGCAGAATACAAGTATTAATGTTGACTATTTTAATATGTGATTTCATTTTTCTCGATATCTCACAGCAAAAGTAGATAAGTAGGAACAAGCCCCGTGTCACTAGTTCTTTTTTTTATTTGGTTGGCTTGGACACCACCCACTTGAAAGTAGTGTTTTGGGGGAGTTTTCATTTTCTCAGTGACATTTTATACTGTGAAATCACGCTCCATCTGTGCACGCTAGTGTGGGGAATCTCACCTGATGTTTCTGTGCTTGCAGATTAGCCATCAGGAGCACCCTGTTCATTTCTTAGCCTGCCTTCCCTCTTGCACAAAGCCCATGACCTTACTCGTGGTTCCCTTTCTCTCTCCTACTGCCCGACAGATTAGAAAACCTGGGACCCACCTCCAGCACCCGATTCCAGGGCATGATTCTTGCGTTCCTTTGTATTTTGGGAACCTCTGTGCATTTGCCTTTCTTTTTACAGCCAACAATGTGTGGGTTGTTGACATCTCAAGAGAGAACACTGATACACTTGATACAGTCCTTGCACAATCAAGACAGCAAGGCGTGGTGCTCTTTCCGCAGTCAGAATACAGTGGAAATAAAATTGAAATAAAATATCTCAGCTTCAGTTAGCTGAGATTGCATCTTTGATTGGCCACGCTAATTGAGTTAAATTTCTGGCTGCATAAAAACAAGCTGGGATTTTCAGTGATCCATGTGGATCATTTCTAGTTGGCAGATTTTACCTTAAGATAATGGGTCAGTTTTTAAGCACAAATCTTGGCTCAAAAAGAATTTAATTTCTAGAGAAGAATGCCACCAACTCACATTGTTGTTTTGGAAAGTCACCACACATGGGGAAGCAGTCCTCAGTTTCCCTATATGCAGAATGAGAGAGATTGATGATGTACACATAATTCATTTATGCTTCAATCATGCTTCAGGCTGTAGGGATGAAAGGCTCAATTAGGAAAGAACCACAGTTACTACATAATACAGGGATTTCCATGTCAAAGTGCTGCTGAGAAAAAATCACAAATTTTTGTAATATTTCTTCTTTACATACATAGCAGAATAGGAAATAACAGAAAGAAAGAAAAAAATGCTATTGATGAATTTAGAGTTACTCCTGACCTGTGCTGAGTTTTGGAGTCTCGAGCAACCATACCTTGGAGCGATCTTGTTAATCTTTGCTACCACGCAGTTCCTAAGAAGAAGACGTGCCTTTCCTTACTGCGTGGCAGCCAGTAGCCCAGCGTGGAGGGGGAAGCCCAGGGTAATGGCTCTGTGGCTTGGTAGCTGCCTTGAGCATCCATGTACCCTGCTTTCACAGCCCTTGCTTATTCGAGAAGTTGTGCTGGGAGATTTTAGACAGACTTTGTATTTCAGTTTTCAAGGTCCGTTTTCCTCTCCATTTACACTCTTCTCTTTCTCTGCTTGTCTTCCCATATACATGTGGTTGGATCACAATAATGTTCTACCTCCTGTTCCAAGTCATTAATTTACACGTGATTTGCACAGCATCTATTTATGACAAGACCCTTTCCTTTCTCTCTCTCCTCCCCTTTAAGTTTTTTCTGCTTTGTGTCTGAGGCGGTAAAATTTCCCTACTTGCATTTTCTGCTTGGGAAGTACTTAGGCTTTCAGAGAGGAGTTGGTGGGCTACAGAACCATTGGCCAGGGATAGTCCTGGGCGTTAGTTGGTCACTTAATGGGTTAGTGCTATTGAACCCACACTTAACGGTGTCCAAAAGTATTGGTTCCATGTTGCCTCTTTAAATCTAATTTGCTTCCATTCATGCTTGCTTTCCTCTGCAATTAGCGCTGTTTTCTCCTGCGTAGGCTCCACCCCATTGTCACTTCTCTGGCTGTCTGAAAGCAGGGCAGGGCCCTTCTGGTGGGTGGTACCAGCTTTGGAGTTCTCATCCTGCAAAGGGCTGAGCGCTTTCCGTTTCCCGTGGAGCGGAAAGCGTTCGGCATTGCACAGAATTGTTAAAATGTTCAGCGTTGTAACTTTCTGAAATACCTTCCAAATGTGGCACTGCAGCACAGACAAGAGGGCTGGGCAAGGGGAAGACCGATTGTGGCAGATTATTACAGCTTTATTGTCACATAATTATAGTGCGCTACCCCAATGTTTAAATAGTGAATTTAGTTGTTGTAAATTGCTTATTGCCACAGGTGTCAAAACCGAAAAGATTATAATGCTAACCCCTTCAGAACTACCACCAACACGTAAAATACAAAAAAAGAATTTTAATTGTTTGTGGTGGCTTCACTCGAATCCTTATTGCAGCACTTTGGAATTATAAAATCCG
This sequence comes from Charadrius vociferus, assembly GCF_000708025.1. Lineage (NCBI taxonomy): Eukaryota > Metazoa > Chordata > Aves > Charadriiformes > Charadriidae > Charadrius > Charadrius vociferus. The sequence continues at coordinate 2,424,197 of NW_009646847.1, read as the reverse complement.
TATGAAACAGGAGCGAAAGGCCTGAGGTGTCTGAGCTGTAGGACAGCTACGAGGCAGTGGAAGGTCATCCTACTGCAGCAATGGCAGTCCTCCTGCCCGTTTAGAGGAGCTTGTCATGCACTTAAGTAACTCAGCGTTTTGTCCTGATCTGCAGTTGAAGGATTAACCAGAGTATTCTTTTCCTTCAAGGACGAATGAAATGATATGGAAGTTTCACTGCAGACTTTTCTTTACCCCATTATGGTGATTTTGAAGAGGTTTCTTTAGTTGCAGTTAGGAGGTCCAAGGCCTGCTTTTAGCGTGCGGACCGTCCTGCTGAAGGGGAGAGCAGCGCCTCGGCCCCCGCCCGGGTTTCAGCCGCGCTTCTGGATGTCGCAGTGCCATTTGCACGGCAATATCGAACCAAACTCATATGGCTTGCTTCCTTTGTCTAATTAACTGGGAATGCCAGTGATCCAGTGAAGTTTGTGCTGCTGGATAAAAGGGCCGGTCTGTGAATAGCATTGTATTTGCCAAATGGTTCGCTAGTCATTTCAGTACAAACAAATGGATGGTGTCTGTAAGTCTGCAAACACTGTTGACATTTAGCCTTGTTTATGTTACTTTCCTTTTGCTGCATATTTTTGGCTAGAAAAGATACTGTCTGAATCAACATTGACTTCCTAAGCAGAAGCTAAGGACCCAGTCTTGCATCCCTCATTCTCCATGAGTGGGACTACTTACATGACTAAGGATTGCAGAATCAGGTCCTGCGTTTATTTGACTTCAAATTTCATCGCTATATTCGTGTAATTTAATTTCATTGTATTTTGTTGTATCCAAAATGGGTCAGGTGATAAGTTGGGTATCACCCTTTTGTTTACTGTTGAAAACTTTTATTTCTTACCATTTTTCATATTCCAGTGTAACATTCCCATTCCAATTGCGTTTCTGGAAATTAACCCCTGAAATACCCGATCCAGCCAAGTGCTGAGTACCTTCTGTTCCCAGTGAAACCGGAGGCATTCAGTCCCTCCCAGCACCAGATCTGAAAGGGGGATTGTGTTTTCGAAAGGAGGCCTTGGTATGTGCCTTGATTTCAGACATCAGTGGCCAGCCGCACCAAGGCAAATCCCTAGCACAGAAAGGCTTTTCTTTTCTTTGCAGAGACAAAATAGTGATGTAAGCTTAGAGCTGTATGATTTTACTCTAAGTTTCATCTCCCAAACAATATATTCTGACTGTTTTTCTCATATCCAGGTCAAATTCAAATTATATTTTAGGATTAGGCAGAGGCGCAGAGATGTTTCCAGGTCTTTCCAAAATGAGACAATGCTCTGGTTTGTGTTTTGGTCCAGGAATATATATTCTTGTGTCTGAGGTATAGTATTTGCTGTAACTACTCATAAACACGAACAATTTAGACATCCTTGTAAGTCAGAACTAAGTGTACGATTAATACCTATTATGAGGCCAATTTTAAACAATTAATTTGACAGCAATTACAATTTTATGTTACAGGCTTTCAGAAATAAATAACCAAATTCATCTTTGTAATCTAAGGAACTTAGGATATCTTTATGCGGAGATGATCTTGTTATGCACAGTATAGCGTCTCTGGAATTTCTGAGGTTTGCTCCCACCTATCTAGATACCTGTAGTACCAGGGATAAATAATTACCTGAGGCTTATTAATTGTTTCAGCAAAGAAAAAGATATATAACTTAAGTGTAAGCATTAATATATGTATACACAATACATCCACAATATATAACAAACCATCATAATAGTACAAAAATAGAGGTCCTGAATATGTTCTGTTATTTATGTGTTTGGCAAGCTTAGGGAATGGACTTTAGTATGAGTGAAAATTCTCTTAACATTTTTAAGGTTATTTATTGTCATTTCTATTTGAGTTTTTAATGGTCCTGTATTTTGTAATGCTTTAGCAGGAAAAAATACTGTAGTTATCTTTTTTCATATTCTTTAAGCAATATTTCTAGCTTAATATATTGTGCCAGGTTTTCCAATATTAACCAAGAAAGACAGTAAAATTCAATGAACAGCACTCTGACAACCACAATTTAAAACCTGTGATTGAAGTGAAATGTGTAAACTTCTAGTGGGTTATCATGTGCTTTGGAATAGAGTATTGTTGGAAGTAATTAGAAAATATATTAAGGTTTCCTGGTAATGAAGGTATGTAAGTTTTAATAATTGTTGCTTTCTGAATAAGTGTCAAACTATATCTTTAAATGTATATGGAGTTACAAGTTAGGTCACTTCTGAATGGAATGTAAAACAATACTAAAATGCTTCAATAACTTATCTCAGTGTTGCTAATAAAAAAAAAGCTGTTAACCATTAGTGCAGTTTTGAGTCATTTTGTTAATTCATTCAAGAAAACTCTCTGAGAAACTGTTGTACCTTTTGGTAGACCAAAGACCACTCATGCAACCCACTGTTGTTTGACGCTTTGAGAGGCAAACTCTGCAAAGCTGCTTGGTGGCCTTGTAAAGGGTATTTAGTAAAAAAGCAGTCCTCTAAGGGAGGAGCGGTTTTTCGTTAGAACGATGCCATGTCGGGTTAGGCAGGTATATAAGGGGCGGCGCTAGTCTTGTTTCCTCTGTCACAGAAAATACCTTGGGAGTGTGGGACCTGCTTCTCCTCTGTCACTGTTACAATCCAGCAGAAACTTTTGTGGAGGCCACTGGGTTAAAAATGAGTAACGTGGGATGGATTAAGTGTGTAAGAATTAGTGCCTGGGTGCTTGGCCAGGGTGAGTTATGTATCCGGGTCCAGTCCCGCAGCTGGAAATAGCGAGTAAGGGGTAGGCAATGTCTATCCCAGTGGAGAAACACCAGGAGCACACAGCCCGTAAGTGATCTTTCTTGGTTAGTCTTGCCTAGTTTAAGTCACTGTCTTCAGTACTGCAGATAGCACTGAACCCTCCTTTTTGTTTCCCGTGGGAAGAACGTGCGATAAGCGTCCTGAGACTAGCCTCCCTCCTCAGACCCGCGTACCATTCACCCAAGATAGAGCGTGCATAGGAAAACGAGCAACCAGTCGCATCAGTCCCAGTAGTGTCACTCAGGTCTATGGTAAGTATCTCCAGGATGGAACCCATAGGAGGTGGCCTGGTGGTGGGTGCACAATGGAAGCTGAAGGAAGACATGACTAGGGCTCCCGGTGTCACATCTTCATTAATGCTGTCAGTTTTGAATAGCATATTGGTACTTTTTATTTATTCCACCAAAACACCATGAGTCAGGACCTGACATTTTAGTGTTCTGTGTCATACTGAGAAAAATCTGTAGTTCAGCAGTAGGACAATTATATTATTTTGGAAGGGCTAGAAATAATACAGCATTTGTGAGAAAACTGTAACATTTATCCAGACTCAGTGTGAGATTGTTCTTCCTTTTATTTGGAGAGCACTTCCAAAAAAGTATCAACTAGGAGCAAAGAAAAAAAAAAAAAGACAAGAAAAAGTGGCAATTATGAATCCATTTAACCCCCATAGGGTATAATCTCATCTTGTGTAATACCGCTGGCTGTTACATGCCTAAACTTCTATGCAGTGAGCTGTGAATATAGTCCTTATTGTCCTGTGGGCGATATGACTAAGGAAAAAATATCTCTGTAATACAATGGAGCATTTGTCTGAATGGCATAACCTAAGGTCCATAACATCATATCTAAAGTTGTAATTATACAGCTGCAGTCACACCACTCAAGTGAAGGCTGTGTCAGCACTTGTATTATATAAGAAATCCTGTTTTCAAGGGTTGATGAGTCATATGCAAAAAACATTTCTCACTAAACAATTGTTCTGGTTGTTCTGAAGCAACGTCTAGGTACGGGCCTTTCCCCAGTAGGACGTGGTCATGTCTTCTGCAATATGCCATGGTATAACTTGGTGGTTTATTTTGCTAATAGATGCAATCTTTTCCGAGCTAGGAAATTACCTAGAAGGTTTGGGGTTTTGTGCATTTTTATTATTGTCAAAACATGAACTAGTGGGGAAAAAACCCAGGGTGGGTAAGGTCTTCACTAACGAGGATTATAACAGGTGAAACGCGTCTTTCTCAGAAATTATAAAATTAGGATTTTTTTTCCCAGTTTGTCATCCCCGGTATTAAGTTCTCCGAACTGAACGCTCCCTTAGAAGACCCGGTCACCATTTGATTTTTTGGGATGCGTTGAAGCGAGCCTTTCAAGCTCGCGGTGGCTGTTACTGCCGTTGGAAGCAGCCGCAGGTTTGCCGGCAAGGAGCGGACAGGAAAGCGGTTTATTCCCAGCAGCACCACCGAGGTGAGCTAGGAGCACCGTGCATCCCTCCCGCACGGCTGTCAAAGGAACACACCGAGGACTGAGAACAAACACGGGAAACCACCACAGTTTTCGTACCGCATGAAATTTCTGGATAGGGATGCAGCATGTGAGCGACTTCAGCCCACAGATGCCCCTGCCCGGAGCGTTGCCATTTCCAAGCAGGTGTTCCCGAGGCCGCCCCCGTGTCGGGCATTGGCACCCAAGCCGCCTCGCCCGCACCATTGTCCGCGGAGCGAGACGCGGGCCAGAAAGTTTCTTTAAGCCGATCTCCTCTGATCCGGGGCGTCTGTAGCGCCGTTCCCTGCATAGAACAGCCATTGTTCAGCTCGCGGAGCAACAGTGGGGTAGAAAATAGCATGCCATGCTGGGGATCAGAGAGAGAATTGTTCCTTAATTATCTCTTACTGAAGGAAAAACCCAAGGCATATCCCTGTATGTGCCATGACTCTGGCAGAACACGAGTCTTTTCAATAGGATTTGGGGAGGGGGGTTCACGTTCAGAAGTTGGCAGCCCCCGCTCCTCCGGCAGATCTACCTGCGATTCGCTCCCTGACCACGGGGAAAAAAAATAAGTTTTCCACTTTGGATTCTCCATTGTGAAATGGAAAATAATAGTACTTCTCTCCCTGGTAGGAGTGCTGTGAGGACAAATGAATTAATTAATGTTTGTAAAGCACTTTGAAGACGAAGAACATTATATAAGTCCTCAGCCTATAAATGCCTCCGTCTCTGGTACAACTCCAGTACGCTATAAAAATTTATTGACGAAAATAAACACGCATGGAAAATACATGTTGGGCGTGTGCATCCCTTCCGTACCGCGGCCGGGCGGGCGAGCATGCCCTCCTGGGCACCGCGGGGCGGCCGACCCTGTGATGAAACCTGCCTTCAGCAGCAGCCCCAGCCAGTGCCTGTGTGCTCTCTGCACCTGCAGGAGCTTTGCCATAGTTTGCCCATAATGTCTTCCCACCAAATCCGTGAATTTTGACCTCAGGGCTCTTTGGAGTGCCAGCTGGGTTGAGCCGATGGATTTTGACCGTCACCGCAGCACGCCAGCCCCAGCCGTGTTGCAGCGCCAGGGGCCCGAGGCAGGCGATGGCTCAGCATCGTGTCTGGTGGGTTCCTCAGCCCCTCGCCCGCCACCCGCCCGCGGGTCCTCCTGTCCCGTGCCCACAGGAGCAGGGCCTTGTCAGGACCACACTGTCTGCCACCGTTTGTCCCCTCCTTTCCAGTGTCAGAGTGATGCTCGGTGTTGGGTCTCCGCAGCGCTCGGCAGGTCCCGGCGTTCCTGCTCACGCTTGCTGATCTGGTGGCTGAACTGGCTGTTGTGTGGTTTTTAATTGAATGGCAGTGACTTCAGTTCTTTACTTGTAAGTTAAAATTTTTATTGCCTGCTTTTCAACATTACCATCCCAGATTAGTCCTTGTTGCTTTACTTATTGATTTTTTTTTTTTATTCAAGCCAGGAAGTGCGTTTGATCCTGAACAACTCACATGTATAACAAGGCAAGTTAAGAGGATACAGGGAAGGAAAACCAACCCTTCAGCCATATAGAGATGTGACATTTATCAAGAGAGACATGTAAGAAAAGGTTTGTGCATTGAAACGAAGAGGTTAAAGACGAAATTCAGGATTTCTTGGGGGCTCTCCTCAGTTCACAGCTGCCACATAGATCAGTTTGTGAACCTGAGGAGAAAGGACCACGTTAGCCCTGATCGGGCCTTGTATCCCCCGTCCCTTTGCACAGCTAACCCTGTCCCGGTCTGCACGCTTGGTTTTCTTTTAAATCCTTTCAAATCTTCCTGGTCAACCTGTTGCCGGTTTAGCCTGCCGGTTGGAGTGTGGAGGAACGCTCCTGTGGGTGCAGGTACCCGGCTGGCAGGGGCCGGCGAGCCCCCAGACCCACTCCTCGCCGTGGGCAGCTGAGGGCTCTGCTCTCCCCGCTGAGGGTTTGAAGAGGGCGACAGCTTTTCCCCAGCGAAGCGCGCTCCCGGGCCACGCTCACCCAGGTGCCAGGCACACCAAGATGCGTCCCCGGCACAGCCAGACGTCCCCAAACTCTGACCGGCACCAACACGCACCCAGCGGTGCGGCTGATTTTTCCATCCCCTAGCACAAGAACTGCTTAATAAAGGGAGGGTTTACCGTACGTTGGGGTGAAAAAGAAAAAAAAAAAAAAAACCACAACAAAACACCAAACCAGAAAAGCTTTCCCAAAGGATAGAGGTGGGAATCCCATTAACATGATGGCTCCCTCTTTAGTTGCCAAAATGATTGACAGCTGGATAAGGTCAGAAGATGAAAACCAAGCCATGGGGGACAGAGCGGGGAGGGGAGGGGGCCAATCAGTTGAATAAAAAACTGAGTGTCAGTGCTGGGGAAGGAGAAAACCGGCACTCCCACTAGAAAAATCCTCACCCTCTGCTCCCCTACTGTTTGTTTGGGGAAAATGCTGCAGCTTAATCAGAATTATTTACAAGATAATGGTCCATTGTTTGTAGTAAGACAGATGCTGTCTGTGGGAATTTGGTGTTTTATGCTCTATGCATTACAGTGCCATTGCTGTGTACAGATGGGATCACAGTGGTGGTGTTGTTATCCACTTTTTGGAAATTTGGAGGATCCTTACCGTGAAAGGAGGATCCTTAAATAGAAAAAGAAAGTTTTCTCAGGCCCAGAAGTGGGATTTCTCTTAAGGTAGAATTGTGTTTGTACGTGTATGGGAGAAAAAGAGGACGAGGTGGAAGCACTTGGCTTGAGACCTATAGCATGAAGGGTCCTGAGGCTGACTTTACTTGGTGGTGGTGGACATGAATTCAACACATGGATGGATCCTGTGTGTCTTTCCAAAGGCAAGGAGATACCTTCTGGTGGGGTATGTCGGTGCTCCCTCCTTTGCTGTTGGCTGGCAGGGTCAGTTGCTTAGAGGGTGGTGTGAGAGGTACACAACCAGGTCTGTGCGAGAGGAGGGCTTGCCTGCTGAGTGATCATTCTCTGGTTGTGCGATTGCGACGTGTGGTGGTCCCTGCCATCCTCCCCCTGCTGCAAGTTAAACACTGAGAACTTCTGTTTCATCAGAAAACTTCATCCTGATGATTTTGTGGGTGAAGCTGTGGGAAGGGAAAATTGGATTTTCACTGGATTCATACTGGGGGGGGGGGGAGGGGGAACGACCAAAAAAGCCAAAGAGAAAAATCTTTAGTTATTTAGAAGATCAAATGCAAGATTTTTTTTTAAATTTGTTTAATCCCAGCAGAAATTCTATGTCCATAAGCATCCCCTTCTGGCCTGAGTAGAAAGTTCAGTGTAGAGGCCTAGACCCTGGCAAAGGGGACACGCAGGTGGGAGACCCTGTGCCACGTGAGAATCACTGCGTCCAGGAAGAACAGGGAGCTCTGGTGAGGCCAGCGGAGATGGCTACGTCCATCGGCACGTCCATCCCGCCAGCTGCCCGGGTCTGTCTCAGCTAAGCACGGGGGACAGCAGCAGCCGTAGGTCTTTCCCGTGAGCCTGGAATGAGAGGACAAGGACCGCGCCACGCAGAGCTCTGCAGTGCTGTGCCTCTCAGGAGCAAAGCCTGCCTTGCCTTTTCCACCCCAGCCACCGAAGCCTCTGAGATGAGAAGTTCCTCCTCAGGGCACTGCGCTTTGGAGCAGGACCTGCGAGCAAGGTGCAGGACGAGGGGGTGGAGGGCGTCTGGGTGGGAGCGGGTGTATGGGTGTGTGCACGCACTGCCTCTCTCAAAAATCTGCTTTTAGTGTGCGATAGCTCACATACTACCTCGGCAGAGACCGGTGTGCACCAAAGGCCACCAAGAGACGACAAATCACCAGAAAGGCTCCAGAGGGGATTTTGAGCATCCGCGTCTGGTATCCCAAGATCCGTTAGCTTTCAGGTAAAATGGAAAACAATGACCGTCTTTTTTGTATGCAAGGTAATTAAGCTGTCTTTCCATCACTGCAAAATACCTGAGTTTCCCTGGAGAAAGCAGAGGGCCTGGGGATGGGGAGAGAGACAGGGAAGGGCAGGGAATGGCTCGTTCGCAGTCTCCAGGGCACTGCATTCCTCTCCCTCTTGAGGCTCCTTATGTGAGATACTGCTCACACGCTCGCTCCGGGAGCAGGGTTTGTGCAGCCAGAAATGGGTTTCCAACATCAGCGTGTCCTCCTCTGGGTGGGCTCCCCCCAGAAACGGGTGACTCCCAAGTCCTCCTTTCCCTCTGGGCTCAGTGTGCTGCCAGGGACAGAGCCGATAGCATCAGATCATGAGTGGAAACCACTTTGCCCAAGAAAAGGGATCTTCTCCTCTGGTTTTTGTGAAATGGGGTTTTCCAGGAATCCCCTTGAAGGGTTAGACTAGCACGGGAGATTGCAATTCCGGAGTGATTTCATTTTTCCTAAGTGTCTCCGGTGGGATCCATGCAGAGAGCTCGAAGTTTTTTTCCTCCAAGTCAGCATTTATTTGCAAAATCTTAATTTTGTATTTCGTGACATTTAAACTTTTCAGCCTAATGTTCTAATAAGGATTCTGTCCGTCCGTCTAAATAAAGCTTCGTTCTAATGAGGACACCATCCATCTCCCGAGATGGAGCCGTAACGACTTCCAGCCTCAGTGTAATTTTAGCTAGGCTCCCTTCCCCACCCTCTTCTCCCCACAGCTCTTTGTTTGGGGTGTAAATTATCTGTTTTGGGACGAAGTTGTGCAGAATTTCATTTTGGGTGAAGTGACTGAGCTATTGTGTGAGCCTCTGCTTTCTCTCTGAAAAGGGGGATTTTGCTCCCTCCCAGTTGTATGTTCAGTGCCTGCTTATTTGCAATTTCTGTTCATAAGACTGTGGGTTTTCATGCCAACGATTTTCTGTTTGAGTTATTGGAGTAGGGAGGTTGTGGGAGCATGCCAGTGTCAAAGGTTGTCGCTTGAATGATAATTAATAACATTATCAGACTGATTATGTGTTTAGATGTCCAGAATCAGGAGTGAATTGAACTTGTTAAATTTAATTCCTACCTCCGAATATCTGACTGTTTCCCGTGGCTGGGAGACTGGCGTGCTCACCAGTCCCGCATTTGCATAAAGGACAAAACCAGGAATTTGAAAGGGCAACAACTAATGAGAATTGCTGAAATTCTGAGCTTCTGGCATTCGCAGGGCTTCTCCTGCGGCATCATCGCTCCGCAAGCTTTTGCCAGGGAGAAGAAAGTGCAGATCGGGTGCGCGATAATGTTTATAGACCCTGGTTTCATTGTGTCAGCCGCCGACTGAAACATCGAGTCATTTGAGATTGGAGATTATGTCTTTTAAGGTCCCGAAGAGCCGTTTCACATGCGACCGATTACCTCTGTCAGAGGCGGGAGAGCCGGGTCCCACCTCGGTGGGTGGGATCTGAACTCATGCTTTCAGAGGTCAATAACAGGGTTTTTAGACCTTTGTGCCTCTCAGTCCCTTATAGCCAGACCTTTTCTGTTAAAACTGTTTAAATTACAAACCAGTAATAAAAGGATCATATGTGTTTCCCACTGAACAGGTTCTTTAAGGCTATTATGATAATTAAAAACATATGGTGCCTACACAAGTCAGAGGGAAACCACAGATGTACAAATTAGGTATTATATAAGGTTTTTCTTTTTTGCCCTTTCAAAAACAACAAGCCAAAGAAATACAAAGAGATAAAGATGGTAATTTTTTGGGAGATGGTAGGTAGCATTTTGGATTTTTAATCATGAAATATGTAAACCTCCTTTCTTATACATAATCAGAGCAAACTCCTCCTAATACACAGGAAGCAAAACCCAGTAGTGTAGGACTGCAGTATTTATGGAAGGAATGAGGAAACACTTTGTTTCATGCAAGTTATTGGAGACCAGGAAACCTTTTGCATTTTTTATGATGTTTCCCTGCACAGACACGGAGGATTATATTTATTAAATATTGAATTATATTGAAATTGGATTGATGCAGCCAAAGAAGGACATTTCTTTGTATTCCATTTTTTCTCCTTTTAAAAAAGGGAAATGTACGAATATTGATTGCAGTACAAGTAGTCATTTGTTTTAATTTAAAAATATAGGATTGATTTTGAGAAGGTGATAAATACTGCTAATAAAAAAATTCAAAATGGGGATTTATAATGATTCTCTGTTAAGTCAATGGTTTAGCGAGTCTAACTTATAATAAAAGTAGAGACGTGCTGAACTATCCATAGCTAATGGGTTATTTGCCATTTGCTAGCGCTGCAAACTTTCCTTGGTTTGCTGGGTCCTGCTACAAAAGGTAAAATTTATATCATCTAACGCTCCTCGCTCCTTGTTTTGTCTTTCTTGTGCTAAAAAATGGGCATCCGAGGATCCGCCAGCCATCTGAGGGGCCTCCTCCACACGCAGACGTGTACGGATATTGCATAGGGAGGGGCCGGATCCAGAGGTGGCTGCGCTGGGTCTGGAACGAGCAGTTGTGGTGGGGCTCATCTTCTCTGGTGGTACAGTGCGGCTCCACAGGTTTGAGGGTCCCTCAGGCTCTGCGCAGGTCTTTCCCGGTGGCAGGCGAGACAGACAGGGCTCTGCAGCACCTGAAGTAGCCCCAAAGCCCCGTAACTC